>NC_048570.1:88602067-88924567 GCF_013265735.2 Oncorhynchus mykiss
CATCCACTTCCACTGGTTATCATCCGTCCAGTTACACATTACATCATTGTGACCAAACCACCAACATCAAACCACATTCTATCTATAGCCATCCATACTACCATCTATCTAAAACTACAAGACAGCTTTACTAGGGTTGTCCCGCGTGAGCAGAGATACACTCGGCGGATAGCGAATGATACAGTACACCATCCTTACAGACTCCACAACATCCGTTACATGACCTTTAGTGTGTATGTCCTACCAGAGTATTGTCTCCTGGCCTGCTGACAGCTCTCACCAGGGGCTTGAGTTTTCCCCGAGCCCAGCTCCTGTGCACACATTCCCTTCATCAGTTCCACATCACTGAGGCTTTCCATCTTAACACCACATTGATCTTCTGGGGCGGTGTACACTGTCTGGGAGAGAGGAGGCTAGATAAATGAGGAGTCTTGCCAGCCAGATATCTATAATTAGGCCACACAGCCAGAGGAAAATGAACCCTAAGCTTGGCTCATCTTTCGAAGCAATTAAGATTGAAATGTACCAATCGTTCACCCTTACCAATGGAAGTCTGACAATAGGCCCAGTGCCAAGCCGACACCGTTGTTCCAGCTCTGAACTTCAGAGCCTTTTAATACTGAGAGGAATAAACACTGCTGTCAGACATTTTTTTTGTTTGATTTTGCAGATTTAGCCGTTTAGCGTCACTCGCATACTTCACAACCAGATGTTTATAATTAGGGAGAAATAATTATATTACATCATGATATATTACATTCTGCATACACACCAAAGCCAGTCGGGAGTCAGCAACGAGAGGAGTCTTCCTTTTATGGGTTGCAATAATGTTTATGCAATTTCACAAATTCCTACTTGGTGTCATGTTAACACAAGAGTTGTTCGCTCAAGGACCTGTTTTGTGTCTGACGAAGCACCAGCCTGCTAAAGTCATCTCCGACAGGGTTTCAGGGAGCTTCACAGATGATCTGCTTTTATGTGCCATCGCTTGGCTTCCAGTACAGGAATGTGCCAAGAAAATAAATGACTTAAACGCACAGCGCATCTAAATAGATTCACGTTTCGATCAAAGAGGCGATACCCGCCGCAGTGCTAATGAGAAGTAATGAGAATTACAGTGTTGTCAAAGACCTTTTCCACATACGGGTCAATTCCTCTTTAAATAGCAGATAAACAATGTCTAAGTCTGATCTGGAAGGCCTCTGGAAAAGGGATTTAGCTGTTTAACTATCTGCCTGATTGGGGGCGTTCCCCTCCCGTGGCGTTTCCTTCCTGGTGTTTACTTGACCAACTCAGACACAGCAAGTGAGTTAACCTCAGGTGTTCCTGGCCTTAGAAATAGGACAGGATATGTCCCTGAGAGAAAAATGGTCTTAGGCACATCGTCCTGCTGTATACAAAATAGACACTGCATACAATCAATAGAATCACTAGGAGGGACAAATAGCATTTTGACTGATGCACTCATGGCTACACTCAATATGGCCGCTGGTACACCCATCAGAGAGCACTGACTTGAATGGGGAATCTCTGTTCTAGTGCTTATATTTCTACGGTCCTGACATAAGCTGAATCACCAGTCACTCTCCAAGGAGAGACAGTAGTAAGGCAATACAATTGCGTCCTTTGATCATCATAAATGTATCTACTGTGTGATGTTGTTAATGACTTTCTACAATGCATTCAGTTCTGTCATGTAGGCTACAATAGATCGAGTGCGTCGATTATTTTATCAGAGCAGTGTGACAGCGTAACTCTAGATAAATACCATGTTCAGGCTTCTGTTGGTGCTTTTCTCTTTTTTACCTCAGATGGGATTACTTCAAAACAATAAACTGGATAAATTCCCCTTATTTTGGGCCTTCCCTTCACAAAGCCCTCTGATCTCTAGCCCCCAAAAATGAATTCCCAAACCCCACAAATATATCACAGACTTAAAGCTATTTCATGACGCACAAAGCCATATCGTCCACCGCCGCGATCCAGGACCACATCTTTTTAAAGGTGCTTTTAAAAATAGAAATTGCTTCCCAGATTAAATGTAGAGAGGCCTGTGTGCCAGGATGAAACACTTGACACACTGGTTTTTAGACGATGGCCGTTTTTAATGCACACTTTCACTTAAAGAGAGAGGCAGACAAACGGCTGAGAGAATCAGCTATTGGTTGAATAAATAAATGAATAATGCAGGGGCCAGAAAGCAAAAAAAAAACAGACAAATACAGGAGCACACATCTGAGCATCAGGAGTGTGTGTGTGTGTGTGTGTGTGTGTGTGTGTGTGTGTGTGTGTGTGTGTGTGTGTGTGTGTGTGTGTGTGTGTGTGTGCGTGCGTGCGTGCGTGCGTGTGTCCTTTTGTGTGTGTGTGTGTGTGTGTGTGTGCGCGTGCGTGCGTGCGTGCGTGTGTCCTTTTGTGTGCGCGTCTATGCACGCTCTCCTACATGTGTGTGGAGGTGCTTGGTTGCTGGTGAGATTAGATTTAATAAGAAAATAATTAACATTTCAGATAGGGAGTACTTCTAATATAAAATATGTGTTGTTTCACAAGCTGTGATCGCCCCCAATCTAGAGTTAACATGTAAAGAGATGTGAGACCTACATCTCCTGTGATGGAATAAGCTGTAAAAACATCACTCCAGGCACTGTCCTTAATTGGTCCCTCTATTATATTTTCGTACATCCCCTTGAAGATTTGTTGACGTTAATATTTCATGAGAAACATTTTGCAGACTCTGGCCAACTTTAGTAAATTAATGAGTTGAGACAAGGATCCAAAGATTCCTTGCTAGCAGCAGCTACTGGGTGTGTGTGTGTGTGTGTGTGTGTGCGTGCGTGCGTGCGTGCGTGTGTGCGTGCGTGCGTGCGTGCGTGTGACATCACAACATGTGTTTCTGTCTGCATGTTCCTCTACTGGGGCAGGGGAGGGTCTTTCAGACTCCTCCATGTGTCTGACAAACGGTTCTTCAGTGAGTGCAGTCAGATGGAGCTTTAATCCACCGCTTGTTCAGGGAGCAGACCTTTAATCTGGGATTATAATAGAAGATCAATGTGATGCCAGTCCGTGCTCCCTTCTATGATCAAAAAAAAAAGGATTATCATCAAATATTCATAACCTGCCTTCTCCCAGGACTCCTAATATCCCAGAGAGCAGGGCTAGTTGCTTCCCAGTGGTTCAAACAGCCCACAGGAAACTATGGTAGCAATACTGTAGTATTCACTGTAATGTTTTTGCAGACTTTACTGTAGTACTGGGAGCCTCAAGGAAAAGTCAGCAAAAACACTAAAGTGAATACTCTAGTATTTACTTCAGTATTCTGTAGTATTTACAGTTTACTATACTATAAATACAGTAGTAAAACAAATAGTAATATATACTATAGTAATTACTGTAGTGTTTTTGCAGACTGTAATATATTGTGGTATTAACTGTAGTGTTTTTGCAGACTGTAATATATTGTAGTATTAACTGTAGTGTTTTTGCAGACTGTAATATATTGTAGTATTAACTGTAGTGTTTTTGCAGACTGTAGTATACTGTAATATTTACTGTAGTGTTTCGGGGGACATTACTGTAGTATTTACAATAGTGTTTCTGTTTTATTATCTTTGACATAGAAGTGGGCGTCTTTCTCCTTGAGGAAACCTACTGGAGAAAGACCCAAACAGCCTGTAGGTAGGTAGGACTGAGTTCTGAACGGAGAGTTCAGAGCCTCGGCCCTTTTCTATACTTATAGGGAACACAATATGTGGTCTTTACGTGGCATATCTCATTTACATGTGGCACAAATTGGGATATGGGGGAGGGGGATTGGAATGGACAGGGTATATGCAAATGACACACTGTAGTATTGACGATAGTTTTATTTTAAATGTTGCGATTTTCCCGGACTGTAGTGTTTTTGCGGACATTTCTGTAGTATTTACTACAGTGGTCTTTCGGTTGAGAAATCTGTAGTATTTACTATAGTATTCTACAGGATACTACACAATTCTATACATTGTACAACACATGATCAAGGCAGTGTGTAGTATAGTATTCTACAGTATACTACACAATTCTATACATTGTACAACACATGATCAAGGCAGTGTGTAGTATAGTATTCTACAGTATACTACACAATTCTATACATTGTACAACACATGATCAAGGCAGTGTGTAGTGTAGTATTCTACAGTATACTACACAATTCTATACATTGTACAACACATGATCAAGGCAGTGTGTAGTATAGTATTCTACAGTATACTACAGACTTCTATATTCAGTACTGCAGTATTCTATAGTAAACTGAATTATTTTTTTGATGTGGGAGGGCCTCAGACTCAGTAATCAGCAGCTGCTTGGCTAGTCTACAGGCAACAGGAAACAGGCCCAATGCATTAGCTCATTAACTGCATGGTCTAGATAAGACTCTGTCCATTTCACCCATTGTCTCCTCAGCAGTAAAAAATGAGCTGGACATTTGAGGTCCAGTCTGACTCTATTCTACATCACCCTGTAAATTACATTAGACCCAGTTTGACTCTATTCTACATCACCCTGTGAATGCCATTAGGCCCAGTCTGACTCTATTCTACATCACCCTGTGAATTACATTAGACCCAGTCTGACTCTATTCTACATCACCCTGTAAATTACATTAGACCCAGTTTGACTCTATTCTACATCACCCTGTGAATGCCATTAGGCCCAGTTTGACTCTATTCTACATCACCCTGTAAATTACATTAGACCCAGTCTGACTCTATTCTACATCACCCTGTGAATGCCATTAGGCCCAGTTTGACTCTATTCTACATCACCCTGTGAATGCCATTAGGCCCAGTTTGACTCTATTCTACATCACCCTGTGAATGCCATTAGGCCCAGTTTGACTCTATTCTACATCACCCTGTGAATGCCATTTGGCCCAGTCTGACTCTATTCTACATCACCCTGTGAATGCCATTAGGCCCAGTTTGACTCTATTCTACATCACCCTGTGAATGCCATTTGGCCCAGTCTGACTCTATTCTACATCACCCTGTGAATGCCATTAGACCCAGTCTGACTCTATTCTACATCACCCTGTGAATGCCATTAGGCCCAGTTTGACTCTATTCTACATCACCCTGTGAATGCCATTTGGCCCAGTCTGACTCTATTCTACATCACCCTGTGAATTACATTAGACCCAGTCTGACTCTATTCTACATCACCCTGTGAATTCCATTCGGCCCAGTTTGACTCTATTCTACATCACCCTGTAAATTCCATTAGACCCAGTCTGACTCTATTCTACATCACCCTGTGAATTCCATTCGGCCCAGTTTGACTCTATTCTACATCACCCTGTGAATGCCATTAGGCCCAGTTTGACTCTATTCTACATCACCCTGTGAATTCCATTACGCCCAGTTTGATTCTATTCTACATCACCCTGTGAATGCCATTAGGCCCAGTTTGACTCTATTCTACATCACCCTGTGAATGCCATTAGGCCCAGTTTGACTCTATTCTACATCACCCTGTGAATGCCATTAGGCCCAGTTTGATTCTATTCTACATCACCCTGTGAATGCCATTAGGCCCAGTTTGACTCTATTCTACATCACCCTCTGAATGCCATTTGGCCCAGTCTGACTCTATTCTACATCACCCTGTGAATTACATTAGACCCAGTCTGACTCTATTCTACATCACCCTGTGAATTCCATTCGGCCCAGTTTGACTCTATTCTACATCACCCTGTAAATTACATTAGACCCAGTCAGACTCTATTCTACATCACCCTGTGAATTCCATTAGGCCCAGTTTGATTCTATTCTACATCACCCTGTGAATTCCATTCGGCCCAGTTTGACTCTATTCTACATCACCCTGTAAATTACATTAGACCCAGTCAGACTCTATTCTACATCACCCTGTGAATTCCATTCGGCCCAGTTTGACTCTATTCTACATCACCCTGTGAATGCAATTAGGCCCAGTTTGACTCTATTCTACATCACCCTGTGAATTCCATTAGGCCCAGTTTGATACTATTCTACATCACCCTGTGAATGCCATTAGGCCCAGTTTGACTCTATTCTACATCACCCTGTGAATGCCATTAGGCCCAGTTTGACTCTATTCTACATCACCCTGTAAATTACATTAGACCCAGTTTGACTCTATTCTACATCACCCTGTGAATGCCATTAGGCCCAGTTTGACTATATTCTACATCACCCTGTGAATGCCATTAGGCCCAGTTTGATTCTATTCTACATCACCCTGTGAATGCCATTAGGCCCAGTTTGACTCTATTCTACATCACCCTGTGAATTCCATTAGGCCCAGTTTGACTCTATTTTACATCAACTTGTGAATTCCATTTGGCCCAGTTTGACTCTATTCTACATCACCCTCTGAATGCCATTAGGCCCAGTCTGGCTCTATTCTACATCACCCTGTGAATGCCATTAGGCCCAGTTTGATTACATTCTACATCCCCCTGTGAATGCCATTAGGCCCAGTTTGATTCTATTCTACATCACCCTGTGAATGCCATTAGGCCCAGTTTGATTCTATTCTACATCACTCTGTGAATGCCATTAGGCCCAGTTTAATTCTATTCTACATCACCCTGTTAATGCCATTAGGCCCAGTTTGACTTTGCAGCAGGAGCAAATCTGCGTGTGCTAGACAACAGCAACACAGAGGTCAAAGTAGAAGCATCAACACTGGGAATTATTCATAGACTGAAAGTTGTGCTATTCAGAACATTGGCACAGACATCCACTGAACATGGCTCCCCCCCCCCCCCCCCCCCCCCTCTCCCAACACACACACACCCTGGAAAGCACACAGGCCTGCACTTGGCTCTGCATACTGTGTTCTGTTGTCAGCCAGTTGGGGGAAGCGCCCTGGGCACTACTACTTCTACTACTGCTGCTGAGTGTAGGCTTCCCTTCACTCTGTTCAATACTGCATGAGCCTCCACTAAGAGTTGAACTGCAGACTTTTTGTTTTAGTTAAGCAGCTAAATAAATAGAGCACAGCCCCATGAATCATAAGGACAATTAAATGAGCAGCAGCGCTGGGTTTTAGGAAGACAATGTCTTGCTAATCACCAGGCGCACTGAGAGCCTTCTACAATTTAATCACAGCCATTTACTGTACTGTAAAAGGCCTTAAAGAGAGGGGATTAGGAATATGTTTCTCCTGCATGGTGTTAAACGAACGAACCGTGCTTCACTTTAAAGGAAGAGGAGGGAGGAGCTGTGTGTGTGTGTGTGTGTGTGTGTGTGTGTGTGTGTGTGTGTGTGTGTGTGTGTGTGTGTTCAGACTTTGAAACAGCACTGGAGATATTTTATACCATTTTTTATTATTTAACCTTTATTTAACTAGGCAAGTCAGTTAAGAACTAATTCTTATTTACAATGACAGCCTACCCCGGCTAAACCCAGACAACGCTGGGCCAATTGTGTGCCACGCTATGGGACTCCCAATCACGGCCGGATGTGATACAGCCTGGATAAGTGATGCATTACATCAGAATGAAGGATTTACTAGTTTCATCACAAACAGCAAGTCTCCTTTTATTCCATAAACCAAAGCTTATCTGTCTGTTAGGATGGGTATGATCATACCTTATTTAAATAACATCTTATCTGTCTGTTAGGATGGGTATGATCATACCTTATTTAAATAACATCTTATCTGTCTGTTAGGATGGGTATGATCATACCTTATTTAAATAACATCTTATCTGTCTGTTAGGATGGGTATGATCATACCTTATTTAAATAACATCTTATCTGTCTGTTAGGATGGGTATGATAATACCTTATTTAAATAACATCTTATCTGTCTGTTAGGATGGGTATGATAATACCTTATTTAAATAACATCTTATCTGTCTGTTAGGATGGGTATGATAATACCTTATTTAAATAACATCTTATCTGTCTGTTAGGATGGGTATGATCATACCTTATTTAAATAACATCTTATCTGTCTGTTAGGATGGGTATGATAATACCTTATTTAAATAACATCTTATCTGTCTGTTAGGATGGGTATGATCATACCTTATTTAAATAACATCTTATCTGTCTGTTAGGATGGGTATGATCATACCTTATTTAAATAACATCTTATCTGTCTGTTAGGATGGGTATGATAATACCTTATTTAAATAACATCTTATCTGTATGTTAGGATGGGTATGATCATACCTTATTTAAATAACATCTTATCTGTCTGTTAGGATGGGTATGATCATACCTTATTTAAATAACATCTTATCTGTCTGTTAGGATGGGTATGATAATACCTTATTTAAATAACATCTTATCTGTATGTTAGGATGGGTATGATCATACCTTATTTAAATAACATCTTATCTGTATGTTAGGATGGGTATGATAATACCTTATTTAAATAACATCTTATCTGTCTGTTAGGATGGGTATGATCATACCTTATTTAAATAACATCTTATCTGTATGTTAGGATGGGTATGATCATACCTTATTTAAATAACATCTTATCTGTATGTTAGGATGGGTATGATAATACCTTATTTAAATAACATCTTATCTGTATG
The DNA here is from genome assembly GCF_013265735.2 of Oncorhynchus mykiss. Taxonomy (NCBI): domain Eukaryota; kingdom Metazoa; phylum Chordata; class Actinopteri; order Salmoniformes; family Salmonidae; genus Oncorhynchus; species Oncorhynchus mykiss. The sequence continues at coordinate 88,610,643 of NC_048570.1, forward strand.
TTAGGATGGGTATGATCATACCTTATTTAAATAACATCTTATCTGTCTGTTAGGATGGGTATGATCATACCTTATTTAAATAACATCTTATCTGTTACGGTGAGTGAATGAGGACCCAAAAGCGAATTAACTTAAACAGAGCTTCTTTAATTACCAAACATAGGTAGGCTCAGACGGACCGGCAGATTCCGACAGGACAAAGACAAGGTTACAGCAAACATGACGACAGTCTGGTTCAGGCATGAAACACAACAAACAAGAATCCGACAAGGACAGGAGCAGAAACAGAGAGAGATATAGGGACCTAATCAGAGGGAAAAAGGGAACAGGTGGGAAAAGGGGTGACGAGGTGGTTAGGAGGAGACAAGGCACAGCTGGGGGAAAGAGGGGGAGAAAAGGTAACCTAACAACGACCAGCAGAGGGAGACAGGGTGAAGGGAAAGGACAGAGACAAGACACAACATGACAGTACCTGACAGTACCCCCCCACTCACCGAGCGCCTCCTGGCGCACTCGAGGAGGAAACCTGGCGGCAACGGAGGAAATCCTCGATCAGCGCACGGTCCAGCACGTCCCGAGAGGGAACCCAACTCCTCTCCTCAGGACCGTACCCCTCCCAATCTACGAGGTACTGGTGACCACGGCCCCGAGGACGCATGTCCAAAATTCTACGGACCCTGTAGATGGGTGCGCCCTCGACAAGGATGGGGGGGGGGGGGGGAAGACGAGCGGGGGCGCGAAGGACGGGCTTGATGCAGGAGACATGGAAGACCGGATGGACGCGACGAAGGTATCGCGGAAGAAGAAGTCGAACTGCGACAGGATTAATGACCCGAGAAATACGGAACGGACCAATGAACCGCGGGGTCAACTTGCGAGAAGCCGTCTTAAGGGGAAGGTTCTGAGTGGAGAGCCAAACTCTCTGACCGCGACAATATCTAGGACTCTTAGTTCTACGCTTATTAGCAGCCCTCACAGTCTGCGTCCTATAACGGCAAAGTGCAGACCTGACCCTCTTCCAGGTGCGCTCGCAACGTTGGACAAAAGCCTGAGCGGAGGGGACGCTGGACTCGGCGAACTGAGATGAGAACAGCGGAGGCTGGTACCCGAGGCTACTCTGAAAAGGAGATAGCCCGGTCGCAGACGAAGGAAGCGAGTTGTGGGCGTATTCTGCCCAGGGGAGCTGTTCTGACCAAGACGCAGGGTTGCGAAAAGAAAGACTGCGTAAGATGCGACCAATAGTCTGATTGGCCCGTTCTGCTTGACCGTTAGACTGGGGGTGAAAGCCGGAAGAGAGACTGACGGAAGCCCCAATCAAACGGCAAAACTCCCTCCAAAATTGAGACGTGAATTGCGGACCTCTGTCCGAAACGACGTCTGACGGAAGGCCATGAATTCTGAAAACATTCTCGATGATGATTTGTGCCGTCTCTTTAGCAGAAGGAAGCTTAGCAAGGGGAATGAAATGAGCCGCCTTAGAGAACCTATCGACAACCGTAAGAATAACAGTCTTCCCCGCTGACGAAGGCAGTCCGGTGACAAAATCTAAGGCGATGTGAGACCACGGTCGAGAGGGAATAGGAAGCGGCCTGAGACGGCCGGCAGGAGGAGAGTTACCGGACTTAGTCTGCGCGCAGACCGAACAAGCAGCCACGAAACGACGCGTGTCATGCTCCCGGGTGGGCCACCAAAAACGCTGGCGAATGGAAGCAAGCGTACCCCGAACGCCAGGGTGGCCGGCTAACTTGGCAGAGTGAGCCCACTGAAGAACGGCCAGACGAGTAGGAACGGGAACGAAAAGAAGGTTCCTAGGACAAGCGCGCGGCGACGGAGTGTGAGTGAGCGCTTGTTTTACCTGCCTCTCAATTCCCCAGACAGTCAACCCGACAACACGCCCCTCAGGGAGAATCCCCTCGGGGTCAGTGGAGGCTACTGAAGAACTGAAGAGACGAGACAAAGCATCAGGCTTGGTGTTCTTAGAGCCCGGACGATAAGAAATCACGAACTCGAAACGAGCGAAAAACAGCGCCCAACGCGCCTGACGCGCATTAAGTCGTTTGGCAGAACGGATGTACTCAAGGTTCCTATGGTCAGTCCAAACGACAAAAGGAACGGTCGCCCCCTCCAACCACTGTCGCCATTCGCCTAGGGCTAACCGGATGGCGAGCAGTTCGCGGTTACCCACATCATAGTTACGTTCCGACGGCGACAGGCGATGAGAAAAATACGCGCATGGGTGGACCTTGTCGTCAGAGAGGGAGCGCTGAGAAAGAATGGCTCCCACGCCCACCTCTGACGCGTCAACCTCGACAACGAACTGTCTAGAGACGTCAGGTGTAACAAGGATAGGAGCGGATGTAAAACGATTCTTGAGGAGATCAAAAGCTCCCTGGGCGGAAACGGACCACTTAAAGCACGTCTTGACAGAAGTAAGGGCTGTGAGAGGAGCTGCCACCTGACCGAAATTACGGATGAAACGACGATAGAAGTTCGCGAAGCCGAGAAAGCGCTGCAGCTCGACGCGTGACTTAGGGACGGGCCAATCAATGACAGCTTGGACTTTAGCGGGATCCATCTTAATGCCTTCAGCGGAAATAACAGAACCGAGAAATGTGACGGAGGAGGCATGAAAAGTGCACTTCTCAGCCTTCACAAAAAGACAATTCTCTAAAAGGCGCTGGAGGACACGTCGAACGTGCTGAACATGAATCTGGAGTGACGGTGAAAAAATCAGGATATCGTCAAGGTAAACGAAAACAAAGATGTTCAGCATGTCTCTCAGGACATCATTGACTAATGCCTGAAAGACAGCTGGAGCGTTAGCGAGGCCGAAAGGAAGAACCCGGTATTCAAAGTGCCCTAACGGAGTGTTAAACGCCGTCTTCCACTCGTCCCCCTCCCTGATGCGCATGAGATGGTAAGCGTTACGAAGGTCCAACTTAGTGAAAAACCTGGCTCCCTGCAGGATCTCGAAGGCTGAAGACATAAGAGGAAGCGGATAACGATTATTCACTGTTATGTCATTCAGCCCTCGATAATCTATGCAGGGACGCAGAGACCCGTCCTTCTTCTTGACAAAAAAAAACCCCGCTCCGGCGGGAGAGGAGGAGGGGACTATGGTACCGGCGTCAAGAGCTACAGACAAATAATCTTCGAGAGCCTTACGTTCGGGAGCCGACAGAGAGTATAGTCTACCCCGGGGGGGGGGTGGTTCCCGGAAGGAGATCAATACTACAATCATACGACCGGTGTGGAGGAAGAGAGGTGGCCCTGGACCGACTGAACACCGTGCGCAGATCGTGATATTCCTCCGGCACCCCTGTCAAATCACCAGGCTCCTCCTGTGAAGAAGAGACAGAGGAAACAGGAGGGATAGCAGACATTAAACATTTCACATGACAAGAGACGTTCCAGGAGAGGATAGAATTACTAGACCAATTAATGGAAGGATTATGACAAACTAGCCAGGGATGGCCCAAAACAACAGGTGTAAAAGGTGAACGAAAAATTAAAAAAGAAATGGTTTCACTATGATTACCAGAAACAGTGAGGGTTAAAGGTAGCGTCTCACGCTGAATCCTGGGGAGAGGACTACCATCCAGGGCGAACAAGGCCGTGGGCTCCTTTAACTGTCTGAGAGGAATGTCATGTTCCCGAGCCCAGGTCTCGTCCATAAAACAGCCCTCCGCCCCAGAGTCTATTAAGGCACTGCAGGAAGCTGACGAACCGGTCCAGCGTAGATGGACCGACAAGGTAGTGCAGGATCTTGAAGGAGAGACAGGAGTAGTAGCGCTCACCAGTAGCCCTCCGCTTACTGACGAGCTCTGGCCTTTTACTGGACATGAAGTGACAAAATGACCAGCGGAACCGCAATAGAGACAGAGGCGGTTGGTGATTCTCCGTTCCCTCTCCTTAGTCGAGATGCGGATACCTCCCAGCTGCATGGGCTCAGCACCCGAGCCGGCAGAGGAAGATGGTAGTGATGCGGAGAGGGGGGCGACGGAGAGCGCGAGCTTCTTTCCACGAGCTCGGTGACGAAGATCAACCCGTCGCTCAATGCGAATAGCGAGTTCAATCAAGGAATCCACGCTGGAAGGAACCTCCCGGGAGAGAATCTCATCCTTTACCTCTGCGCGGAGACCCTCCAGAAGACGAGCGAGCAAGGCCGGCTCGTTCCAGCCACTGGAGACAGCAAGAGTGCGAAACTCAATAGAGTAGTCTGTTATGGATCGATTGCCTTGACATAGGGAAGACAGGGCCCTGGAAGCCTCCTCCCCAAAAACAGATCGATCAAAAACCCGTATCATCTCCTCCTTAAAGTCCTGATACTGGTTAGTACACTCAGCCCTTGCCTCCCAGATTGCCGTGCCCCACTCACGAGCCCGTCCAATAAGGAGAGATATGACGTAGGCGACACGAGCAGTGCTCCTGGAGTAAGTGTTGGGCTGGAGAGAAAACACAATATCACACTGGGTGAGGAACGAGCGGCATTCAGTGGGCTCCCCAGAGTAACACGGCGGGTTATTGATTCTGGGCTCCGGAGATTCGAAAGCCCTGGAAGTGGCCGGTGGATCGAGGCGGAGATGGTGAACCTGTTCTGTGAGGTTGGAGACTTGGGTGGCCAGGGTCTCAACGGCATGTCGAGCAGCAGACACTTCCTGCTTGTGTCTGCCTAGCATCGCTCCCTGGATCCCGACGGCTGAGTGGAGAGGATCCGAAGTCGCTGGGTCCATTCTTGGTCGGATTCTTCTGTTACGGTGAGTGAATGAGGACCCAAAAGCGAATTAACTTAAACAGAGCTTCTTTAATTACCAAACATAGGTAGGCTCAGACGGACCGGCAGATTCCGACAGGACAAAGACAAGGTTACAGCAAACATGACGACAGTCTGGTTCAGGCATGAAACACAACAAACAAGAATCCGACAAGGACAGGAGCAGAAACAGAGAGAGATATAGGGACCTAATCAGAGGGAAAAAGGGAACAGGTGGGAAAAGGGGTGACGAGGTGGTTAGGAGGAGACAAGGCACAGCTGGGGGAAAGAGGGGGAGAAAAGGTAACCTAACAACGACCAGCAGAGGGAGACAGGGTGAAGGGAAAGGACAGAGACAAGACACAACATGACAGTACATGACATTATCTGTCTGTTAGGATGGGTATGATAATACCTTATTTAAATAACATCTTATCTGTCTGTTAGGATGGGTATGATCATACCTTATTTAAATAACATCTTATCTGTCTGTTAGGATGGGTATGATAATACCTTATTTAAATAACATCTTATCTGTCTGTTAGGATGGGTATGATCATACCTTATTTAAATAACATCTTATCTGTCTGTTAGGATGGGTATGATCATACCTTATTTAAATAACATCTTATCTGTCTGTTAGGATGGGTATGATAATACCTTATTTAAATAACATCTTATCTGTCTGTTAGGATGGGTATGATCATACCTTATTTAAATAACATCTTATCTGTCTGTTAGGATGGGTATGATAATACCTTATTTAAATAATATCTTATCTGTCTGTTAGGATGGGTATGATAATACCTTATTTAAATAACATCTTATCTGTCTGTTAGGATGGGTATGATCATACCTTATTTAAATAACATCTTATCTGTATGTTAGGATGGGTATGATCATACCTTATTTAAATAACATCTTATCTGTATGTTAGGATGGGTATGATCATACCTTATTTAAATAACATCTTATCTGTCTGTTAGGATGGGTATGATAATACCTTATTTAAATAACATCTTATCTGTCTGTTAGGATGGGTATGATCATACCTTATTTAAATAACATCTTATCTGTCTGTTAGGATGGGTATGATAATACCTTATTTAAATAACATCTTATCTGTCTGTTAGGATGGGTATGATCATACCTTATTTAAATAACATCTTATCTGTCTGTTAGGATGGGTATGATCATACCTTATTTAAATAACATCTTATCTGTCTGTTAGGATGGGTATGATCATACCTTATTTAAATAACATCTTATCTGTCTGTTAGGATGGGTATGATAATACCTTATTTAAATAACATCTTATCTGTCTGTTAGGATGGGTATGATAATACCTTATTTAAATAACATCTTATCTGTCTGTTAGGATGGGTATGATAATACCTTATTTAAATAACATCTTATCTGTCTGTTAGGATGGGTATGATCATACCTTATTTAAATAACATCTTATCTGTCTGCTAGGATGGGTATGATCATACCTTATTTAAATAACATCTTATCTGTCTGTTAGGATGGGTATGATCATACCTTATTTAAATAACATCTTATCTGTCTGTTAGGATGGGTATGATCATACCTTATTTAAATAACATCTTATCTGTCTGTTAGGATGGGTATGATAATACCTTATTTAAATAACATCTTATCTGTATGTTAGGATGGGTATGATCATACCTTATTTAAATAACATCTTATCTGTCTGTTAGGATGGGTATGATCATACCTTATTTAAATAACATCTTATCTGTCTGTTAGGATGGGTATGATAATACCTTATTTAAATAACATCTTATCTGTCTGTTAGGATGGGTATGATCATACCTTATTTAAATAACATCTTATCTGTCTGTTAGGATGGGTATGATAATACCTTATTTAAATAACATCTTATCTGTCTGTTAGGATGGGTATGATCATACCTTATTTAAATAACATCTTATCTGTCTGTTAGGATGGGTATGATCATACCTTATTTAAATAACATCTTATCTGTCTGTTAGGATGGGTATGATCATACCTTATTTAAATAACATCTTATCTGTCTGTTAGGATGGGTATGATCATACCTTATTTAAATAACATCTTATCTGTCTGTTAGGATGGGTATGATCATACCTTATTTAAATAACATCTTATCTGTCTGTTAGGATGGGTATGATCATACCTTATTTAAATAACATCTTATCTGTCTGTTAGGATGGGTATGATCATACCTTATTTAAATAACATCTTATCTGTCTGTTAGGATGGGTATGATCATACCTTATTTAAATAACATCTTATCTGTCTGTTAGGATGGGTATGATCATACCTTATTTAAATAACATCTTATCTGTCTGTTAGGATGGGTATGATCATAAGGAATAAACATACAATAGCGCTGTTTGGAGGAAAGAAAAGGCTGAATTCTTAAGCGTGTTTTTCCTCCTTTAAATTAAAGCGAGATTCTATTTTAGAGGCTTTGGCCTTACTCACAGGATAGGGTATCTGTGCTTTAGGATATCCGTGCCTTTGCTTAGCTTTGTTCACTTGTCTTGATGATAGTAATCCTGGCTGTGTTCTTTTAGAAGTTCTACAGTCCCCCCTCTGAAGTCAGGTAGCCTATTTCCTGTTTGGCTGCTATTTAAAGGGAAGTCTCTATAGGCCTTTCACACTGCGTATTGCTTAGCCCCAGGCTTAGACTGGCCCTGGGCTAGATTATCCCATGTTCACACACACATTTGTTAACCCTGGGCTAAGCTTTAGCCCCTGGCTAAGGATTCACACTTGAAGCCCTGGTCTAACGTAAAAATGCAACATTTGAGCCGGAGAAGATGGCTGACGTTTTACGTACTCCTAACCGATTGTGTTTTTATGTTTGTTTACTGCTTTTTTTGTTTACTGTTTTTATGTTTGTTTACTGCTTTCCCGGGAACGGGCCCAAATCCCCGTAATTTGCGTGAAGAGACAACGGAGAAAAAGAGGAAGGAGGGCAGGCTGCCTTCTGAGAATTCGTAGGCGATCTAATAAACCCCCCCTGCCTTCAGCTAACGGGTAATCATTGGAAAATAAAATTGACAACCTACGAGGAAGATTAAACGGGACATTAAAAACTGTACTATCTTATGCTTCACGGAGTCGTGGCTGAATGATGACATTATCAACATACAGCTGGCTGGTTATACATTGGGTTAGAACCCTGTTAGAACAGTGTTATGCATTTATGTAAACAACAGCTGGTGCACGATATCTAAGGAAGTCTCGAGGTTTTGCTCCCCTGAGGTAGAGTATCTCATGATAAGCTAGAGACCACACTATCATCTGTATTTTTCGTAGCTGTCTACATACCACCACAGACCGATGCTGACACTAAGACTGCACTCAATGAGCTGTATTACGGCATAAGCAAACAGGAAAACGCTCATCCAGAGATGGCACTCCTAGTGGCCGGGGACTTTAATGCAGGAGAACTTAAATCTGTTTTACCAAATTTCTAGGGGGGGGGGGGGGGGGGACTCTAGACCACCTTTACTCCACACGCAGAGAAGGTCTCCCTCGCCCTCCATTTGGCAAATCTGACCATAATTCTATCCTCCTGATTCCTGCTTACAAGCAAAAATTAAAGCAGGAAGCACTAGTGACTCAGTCAATAAAACGTGGTCAGATGAAGCAGATGCTAAGCTACAGGACTGTTTTGCTAGCACAGACTGGAATATTTTCCGGGATTCTTCCTATGGCATTGAGGAGTACACCACATCAGTCATTGGCTTCATCAATAAGTGCATCGAGGACGTCGTCCCCACAGTGACCGTATGTACCCCAGCCAGAAGCCATGGATTACAGACAACATCCGCACTGAGCTAAAGGAGCGGGACTCTAACCTGGAAGCTTATAAGAAATCCTGCTATGCCCTCCGAGGAACAATCAAACAGGCAAAGTGTCAATACAGGACTAAGATCAAATCATACTACACTGGCTCCGACACTTGTCGGATGTGGCAGGACTTGCAAACAATTACAGACTACAAAGGGAAGCACAGCCGAGAGTTGTCCAGTGACACGAGCCTACCAGATGAGCTAAACTACTTCTATGCTCGGTTCGAGGCAAATAACACTGAAATATGCAGGAGAGCATCAGATGTTTGAGACGACTGTGTGATCACGCTTTCCGCAGCCGATGTGAATAAGACCTTTAAACAGATCAACATTCACAAGGCCGCAGGGCCAGACGGATTACCAGGACGTGTACAGTGAGCATGTGCTGACCAACTGGCAAGTGTTTTCACTGACATTTTCAACCTCTGCCTATCCGAGTCTGTAACACTAACATGTTTTAAGCACACCACCATAGTCCCTGTGCCCAATAACACTAAGGTAGCCTGTCTAAATGACTACCGACCCATGGCACTCACATCTGTAGCCATGAAGTTCTTTGAAAGGCTGGTCATGGCTCACATCAACACCATTACCCCAGAAACCCTAGACCCACTCCAATTTACATATCGCCCTAACAGATCCACAGATGATGCAATCTCTATTGCACTCCATACTGCCCTTTCCCACATGGATAAAAGGAACACCTATGTCAGAATGCTATTCATTGACTACAGCTCAGCGTTCAACACCATAGTTCCCTCAAAGCTCATCAATAAGCTAAGGACCCAGGGACTAAACACCTCCGTCTGCAACTGGATCCTGAACTTTCTGATGGGCCGCCCCCAGGTGGTAAGGGAAGGTAACAACACATCCGCCATGCTGATCCTCAACACAGGGGCCCCTCAGGGGTGCGTGCTCAGTCCCCTCGTGTACTCCCTGTTGACTCATGACTGCACGGCCAGGCACGACTCCAACACCATCATTAAGTTTGCAGATGACACAACAGTGGTCATCTGTTGTCACCGACAACGACGAGACAGCCTATAGGGAGGAGGTCAGAGACCTGACTGTGTGGTGCAAGGACAACAACCTCTCCCTCAACGTGACCAAGACAAAGGAGATGATTGTGGACTCAGGAAAAGGACCACCAAGTACGCCCATTTCTCATCAACGGGCTGTAGTGGAGGACATTGAGAGCTTCAAGTTCCTTGGTGTCCACATCACCAACAAACTAACATGGTCCAAACACACCAAGACAGTTGTGAAGAGAGCACGACAAAACCTATTCCCCCTCAGGAGACTGAAAAGATTTGGCATGGGTCCTCAGATCCTCAAAAGGTTCTACAGCTGCACCATCAAGAGCACTGACTGGTTGCATCACTGCCTGGTATGGCAACTGCTCGGCCTCTGACTGCAAGGCGCTACAGAGGGTAGTGCATACAGCCCAGTACATCACTGGGGTCAAGCTTCCTGCCATCCAGGACCTCTATACCAGGCGGTGTCATAGGAAAGCCCTAAACATTGTCAAAGCCTCCAGCCACAAAAGCTGAACATGTGCACATCCAGGTACTTTCTGCAGGTGCAGGGGTTGTAGGAAAACTCTTGGAAAACAGGAAGGAAAATGCTGCACACTGCTGCTCATGCTCCCAGGTGATATTTATTTATAACGTTTCGATCCTTAGGTGTGATGAAGACCTAAGGGTCGAAATGTTGTAAACAAAAGACTCCAGCCACCCCAGTCATAGACTGTTCTCTCTACTACCGCACCGCAAACGGTACCGGAGCGCCAAGTCTTGGTCCAAGAGGCTTCTAAACAGCTTCTCCCCCCAGGCCATAAGATTCTTGAACATCTAATCAAATTGTCACCCAGACTATTTGCACCCCTCCCCTCCTACGCTGCTGCTACTCTCTGTTATTATCTATGCATAGTCACTTTAATAACTCTACCTACCTCGACTAACCGGTGCCCCCGCACATTGACTCTGTACTGGTACCCCCTGTATATAGTCTCCACATTGACTCTGTACTGGTACCCCCTGTATATAGTCTCCACATTGACTCTGTACTGGTACCCCTGTATATAGCCTCCACATTGACTCTGTACCGGTACCCCCTGTATATAGCCTCCACATTGACTCTGTACCGGTACCCCCTGTATATAGCCTCCACATTGACTCTGTACTGGTACCCCCTGTATATAGTCTCCACATTGACTCTGTACCGGTACCCCCTGTATATAGTCTCCACATTGACTCTGTACTGGTACCCCTGTATATAGTCTCCACATTGACTCTGTACTGGTACCCCCTGTATATAGTCTCCACATTGACTCTGTACTGGTACCCCTGTATATAGTCTCCACATTGACTCTGTACTGGTACCCCTGTATATAGTCTCCACATTGACTCTGTACTGGTACCCCTGTATATAGTCTCCACATTGACTCTGTACTGGTACCCCCTGTATATAGTCTCCCTATTGTTATTTTACTGCTGCTCTTTAACTACTTGTTCCTTTTATTTCCTATTCTTATTCACATTTTTTTTAGCGGCTAGTGCCTTTCACATTTCACTGTAAGGTCTACACCTGTTGTATTCGGCGCATGTGACTAATAGAATTTGATTTGATTTGAACAATGCTACATTCTATCTAGAGTCCTGCACTGTCATGACATTTTAGCCCGAGCCCTACCCATGCCTGCAATGTTCAGGCCCTACCAACCCTACCAGGCCCGATTGAGCAACTCGAAATTAGAAATACAGTAACTTCCTCCATTAGCTGATTGTCTCTGTCTGTCCCACGCTCCCTGAGTTGCCCCATGCACAATTAGCTAGCTACTTTTTGTCATTTTAAACTCTGACAAAATTCTAGGGACATTATTAAAAAACAGAGTGGCAGGCATCACGTGCATATGTAAATTAAGTGAAAGTGCAGCTGTTGTGCAGCTGTTGTTCTTGACCCTGTTTCACACTAGCTATTTTCGCATCTTGCTTCTGGGGCTAACCCCCGAAAGGTTGGTGCTAACCCTGCTTCGGAGCAGGACCAGCTAGCCCTTGGCTAAGGTTGATGCTAGCCCACTTTTGAATGTGAAAGTGTGAACACTCGCTTAAGCACGGGATAACATCTCCCAGGGCTATGGAGGCTTTTATCCCAAGGCAAAAGAGGCTATTATTCCAGGGCTAAGGAGGCTCTTATCCCAGGGCTAAGAAGGCTCTTATCCCAGGGCTAAGGAGGCTTTTATCCCAGGGATAAGAAGGCTCTTATCCCAGGGCTAAGGAGGCTCTTATCCTAGGGCTAAGGAGGCTCTTATCCCAGGGCTAAGGAGGCTCTTATCCCAGGGCTAAGAAGGCTCTTATTCCAGGGCTAGGGAGGCTCTTATCCCAGGGCTAGGGAGGCTCTTATCCCAGGGCTAGGGAGGCTCTTAACCCAGGGCTAAAGAGGCTCTTAACCCAGGGCTAAAGAGGCTCTTAACCCAGGGCTAAGAAGGCTCTTATTTCAGGGCTAGGGAGGCTCTTATCCCAGGGCTAGGGAGGCTCTTATCCCAGGGCTAAGGAGGCTCTTAACCCAGGGCTAAGGAGGCTCTTAACCCAGGGCTAAAGAGGCTCTTAGCCCAGGGCTAGGGAGGCTCTTATCCCAGGGCTAAGGAGGCTCTTATCCCAGGGCTAAAGAGGCTCTTAACCCAGGGCTAAAGAGGCTCTTATCAGTTTGCTGCTGAAACTGATAGAAGGGGGTCAGATCTATTATGTAATGGGGTTCCGGACCTCTGGCAGCCTTTATGGGGGTGCCACAGGGTTCAATTCTCGGGCTGACTCTTTTCTCTGTTTATATCAATGATGTCGCTCTTGCTCATGGTGATTATCTGATCCACCTATACGCAGACGACACCATTCTGTATCTGGCCCTTCTTTGGAGAACTGCTCCAACTGCTCTTAAATGCTAGTAAAACTAAGTGAATGCTCTTCAACCGATTGCTGCCCGCACCTGTCCAACATCACTACTCTGGATGGTTCTGACTTAGAATATGTGGACAACTACAAATACCTAGGTGTCTGGTTAGACTGTAAACTTTCCTTCCAGACTCACAATAAGCATCTCCAAATAAATCTAGAATTGGCTTCCTATTTCGCAACAAAGCCTCCTTCACTCATGCTGCCAAACATACCCTCGTAAAACTGACTATCCAGCTGATCCTTGACTTCGGCGATGTCATTTACAAAATAGCCTCCAACACTCTACTCAGCAAACTGGATGCAGTCTATCACAGTGCCATCCATTTTATCACCAAAGCCCCATATACTACCCACCACTGCGAACTGTATGCTCTCGTTGGCTAGCCCTCACTACATATCCGTCGCCAAACACACTGGCTCCAGGACATCTATAAGTCTTTCCTAGGTAAAGCCCTGCCTTATCTCAGCTCACTGGTCACCATAGCAACACCCAGCCGTAGCACACGCTCCAGCAGGTATATTTCACTGATCATCCCCAAAGTCAACACTTCCTTTGGCCGCCTTTCCTTCCAGTTCTCTGCTGCCAATGACTAGAACGAATTGCAAAAATCACTGAAGCTGGAGTCATATATCCCTCTCTAACTTTAAGCATCAGCTGTCAGAGCAGCTTACCGATCACTGTACCTGTACACAGCCAATCTGTAAATATCACACGCAACAACCTCATTCCCATATTGTTACTTATCCTCTTGCTCTTTTGCACCCCAGTATCTATACTTGCACATCATCATCTGCACATCTATCACTCCAGCGTTAATCTGCTAAATTGTAATTATTTCACCTTTATGCCTATTTTTTGCCTTACCTCCCTATTCTTCTACATTTGCACACACTGTACATATATGTTTCTATTGTGTTATTGACTGTATGTTTGTTTATGTGTAACTCTGTGTTATTGTTTTTGGCACACTGCTTTATCTTGGCCAGGTCGCAGTTGTAAATGAGAACTTGTTCTCAACTGGCCTACCAGGTTAAATAAAGGTGAAATATGTTTTAAAAAATTAACACTGAATGCAGATACAGTATAAATACAAAAATATGTGGACACCCCTTCAAATGAGTGGATTCGGCTATTGACAGGTGTCTAAATTCGAAATCACAGCCATGAAGACTCCGACAGAGATGGCCGCCTCGCTTCGCGTTCCTAGGAAACTTCTGCATCTTTATGTAATACGAGGTGGCAGGGTAGCCTAGTGGTTAGAGCGTTGGACTAGTAACCGGAAGGTGACCAATAACATCTGTTAACCATGTGTATGTGACCATTAACATCTGCTAACCATGTGTATGTGACCAATAACCATGTGTATGTGACCAATAACATCTGCTAACCATGTGTATGTGACCAATAACATCTACTAGCCATGTGTATGTGACCATTAACATCTACTAACCATGTGTATGTGACCAATAACATCTGCTAACCATGTGTATGTGACCAATAAGATTTGATAGACAAACATTGGCAGTATAATGGCCTAACTGAGGAGCTCAGGGACGTTCAATGTGACACCGTCATTGGATGCAACGTCAGCACAAGAACTGTTTGTCGGGACCTCCATGAAATGGGTTTCCATGGTCGAGCAGCCGCACACAAGCCTAAGACCACCATGTGCAATGTCAAGCATCGGCTGGAGTGATGCTCGCCGCCATTGGACTCTAGAGTGATGAATCGCGCTTCACCATCTGGCAGTCCGACAGACAAATGTGTTTGACAGATTCTAGGAGAATGCTACCTGCAACAATGCATAGTGCCAACTGTAAAGATTGGCGGAGGAGGAATAATGGTCTGGGGCTGTTTTTCATGGTTCAGGCTAGGCCTCTTAGTTCCAGTGAAGGGAAATCTTAATGCTAAAGAATACAATTACATTCTAGACGACTCTTTGCATCCAACTCCAACTTGCATCCAAACTGGCAACAGTTTTGGGAAGTCCCTTTCCTATTTCAGCATGACAATGCCCCCGTGCACAAAGCGAGGTCCATACAGAAATAGTTTGTCGAGATTGGTGTGGAAGAACTTGACTGGCCTGCACAGAATCCTGACCTCAACCCCATCGAACACCTTTGGGATGAATTGGAACGCCGACTGCAAGCCAGTCCTAATCGCCCCCAATATCAGTGCCCGACCTCACTAATGCTCTTGTTGCTGAATGGAAGCAAGTCCCCACAGCAATGTTCCAACATCTAGTGGAAAGCCTTCCCAGAAGAGTGGAGGCTGTTGTAGCTGCAAAGGGAGGAACCAACTCCATATTAATGCCCATGATTTTTGAATGAGATGTTGGACGATACTTTTGGTCATGTAGTGTAAACGAGGAAACACTCCACTAGAGCATAGGGGTGTTGTTAGGTTACGAGGTGAGACGGAGTCACCCCGTTACCATGGTGATACGTTGAAATATAAAGTCCACCAGCACTTTGTTTGCTAAACTGAGGGATATCTTATGTCTGCTTTTCAAGTCGCCAGGATGTAACCTAACATCACCGTTTTACTTTAGTTGAGCCACATCCTCATGTATCGTTCTGTAAATTGGTGGATAGCATCAGTGTAGATGTACTGTAGAAATAAAACAGCAATATTATGACAGCTTCAACTATTGACTGTTGGATCCCTTCAGGTCCATAACATGTTCCTTTGCCTCCTCCATCTGAAAGAACATTAAAGACCTTTATTTCCACTCCTCACCAACAGAACGTGCCAACACTCCAATATGACGACTCCTCCATTCACTCCGATATCTTTTTGAATGTCTGATGGTATTTGCTTGAAAGCAGAAGTACATAATCATTGCCATAATTAAGCCGCCAAAACACCAGCACGCCGTGTGAGCACCTTTGAAACAGTGAGTGCACGATTCATTAGCATCTGCTGTAAGCTTATTAATCATCTAACAGGCAATTAGCAAGCTGTTACCATTCACGGCAGCTATGTAAATATATTCCTGGGTTAATTTCTTTCTCCGATAATAAAGAAAACATTATGAAAATTAGCTACGCCACTATGTAAATGATATCTGCTGTTAATTGCAGAGCACTGTTCCAACTTCGATGGCAAATTATGGATAGGAAGAGACATGCCTACATGTGTTACAACAGAACAAACCGAGGCTCTTATCCCAGGGCTAGAGAGGAGGGAAAGGAGAGGGAAAGAGGGATACCTAGTCAGTTGTCCACCTGAATGTATTCAACTGAAATGTGTCTTCTGCATTTAACCCAAGGGGCTTTGTGTGTGTGTGTGTGTGTGTGTGTGTGTGTGTGTGTGTGTGTGTGTGTGTGTGTGTGTGTGTGTGTGTGTGTGTGTGTGTAAATTAACAAAACAACAAGTCCTGAAATAAATAAATGCTAGCGGTGATGAAAAGTATAAAGATATCGTTTCCATTAGCCAAATAGTCCCTGGCTAGCACCAGGCACTGGCTAGCTATAGCGCCTTGGAGGAAACACATGCCCCACCACTACGCTATGATAACAGGATATTGGAGCCATGCTTAGGGGATTTTCCAGCAGGCCTGATGCTGAATTCACATCAGAACACAACTAATGACACCGCGGCCGGCATCCATCATGGCTCCCCTCATAAAGCTGTGCCAACGCAGCGCTAGCTCCCCTCGGCCCGCGGTGCTAATCTATGCAGTGCAGGCGCAGAGAAGCCATTACGTGCTGCATACATGATGAGGCTCGGCGCTAATACTCCACTCCACACTGGGGAAGAGAGAGAGGGAGGGAGGGAGGGGGGGGGGGGGAGAGAGAGATAGGGGAGGGGGGGTGAGAGAGAGAGGCAATACTGTATAATTGAAGCCAGGAGGCAGATTGTGATCTATTGACACTAAGCTGGGGCTCGCTCTCTCTCTCTCTTGCCCGACCGTTGTGTGTATCCCCTCGGACTTACTGAGGCGGAGAATTTTCACATGGATGCCTTTCAACCAGCCATGACTAGGTTACAGCTGAGGCCGTCCTCCTCTTCCTTAGCATACAGTGTGTCTCCTGTCACTGCATGAAGTAAATGCACCAAGCCAGTGTTAATCATCCATGTGACAGAGGAAGGAAGCCATGCGTCATGCTGATGCTGTGAATGAATGGTGCTTTACCCCAGGGTGATTTCCATAAAGAGCTCTGCTGTGCTGTGCTGTGCAGCCGAGCACACTGCTGAACCGGCCATATTGTCCACACTGCTGGCTACTGATCAGAGCAACACGCACACACACGTGTGCACACACACACACACACACAATGCAAATCATTCCTAGATACACACACTGCGCAAATAATTGGTGGTGATACACATACACACACGCACACGTACACACGCCCACACTCTTGCATAAACACACTCCGTCTGCGCGGCGCAGGCAATCGGATAATGCCAGCGAGTCACATGACAGATGGTTTCACCATTAAAGGCTCTCCAATAGCAGCCATTTCTTCCACCTTCTTGGGGGCGGCGGCGGTCTGTGATGCGTGGTCTAATCAACAGCAACACAAGCCCCTTGTAAATTTAAATATGCGTGACTACAGCGTGGTTTATGTTCCCCACATGTACTGTGCTCCTTTAAAGCGTGCTGATTTATTGAGGGCTGAGCTACGAGGGAGGAGATAGCAGGAATTCAACGCAGCAGGCCCAACTGATCTGAAAAGCAGCCATGTCTGAAATCATTCCCAGTGCTCTCTCAGGCCCCTGATGATTTAAAGGGACATACTTCAGACGGGCCCCCAGAGCATAAAGTCAAATCGTATTAAAAACAAAGATGTACCCAATAAAAGATGGGGTCGGTGGAGGAATCAATTCAGGCACATCTATATTTTTCAATAAGTTTAATTTTGCGTCCAGGGGATTTGTACGTGATCGACTGCAAGGGTTTTTCTTTTCGTCTGGGGAAGTCTAGCTCCTGCGTCTGTACAGTAGACTGCCTCCACTTGTCTTCTTGGTTATCAGAGGTAGACAGAGACAATGAGTGACCAGAGACATCTCTTGTTATTCCAGCTAAGCACTGTACTCCTTGGCACTGGCTCCCAACAGACACACTGACGGTAATGTCCACCTCCCTCCCCCGCCTTGGACTCTTCTGCCGCCCAATCAATTAACACTAGGATTAATACCGGCCCCCATTAGAGCCAAACCAATTCTGCATGGATGGGAGGGGTGTAATCCGCTCTGGGAATGATTGCTTAATATAGCGGCGGGGGCTCGAAGGAGCGCTTAGCAGAGAACAATCCACTAAAATCAATAACAACAGTCAGGATATATTGTTTCAAACGAGGGAAAAGTGCGGCCGCGATAAAAAGCGTTCAATACCAGCGTCTGGGCCTGTGAGACGCTGAGTCAGGGCTAAGTAATGCTGTGTTGGGAGAGGAGGGATGGGGGAGATAGACGCTGCACTCTGGCCAGTGATAGTGCTCCTCTCCTGGGCAGAGGGCAGTAACGAGAGCCCCTGGATGTCAGGGGACGGTGGATGGGATAGACTGGAGGTTGTTGGAGGAGCTTTTTGTCGATGACACTTTTCTTCAAAGTAAATTAGATACCATATATGAGAAGTATTATTCCTTATGGGTACATACACTGAGTCTACAAAATATTAAGAACACCTTCCTAATATTGAGTTGCACCCCCTTTGGCCCTCAGAACAGCCTCAATTTGTCGGGGCATGGACTCTACAAAGTGTCGAAAGTGTTCCACAGGGATGCTGGCCCATGTTGTCTCCAAGGCTTCCCACAGTTGTGTCCAGTTGGCTGGAAGGCCTTTGGGTGGTGGACCTTTCTTGATACACACAGGAAACTGTTTGGCGTGAAAAACCCAGCAGCGTTGCAGTTCTTGACACACTCAAACTGGTCCGCCTGGCACCTAATAGCATTCAAAGGCACTGAAAACTTTTGTCTTGCCAATTCACCCTCTGAATGGCACACATACACAATCCATGTCTCAAGGCTTAAAAATCCTTCTTTGTCTCCTCCTCTCATCGACACTGATTAAAGTGGATTTAACAAGTGACATTAATAAGGGATCCTAGCTTTCACCTGGTCAGACTATGTCATGGAAAGAGCAGGTGTTAGAGGGTCCAGTCCTCTTCCCCAGAGGGGTCAAGTCCTCCTCATTAGAGGGGTCCAGTCCAGTCCTCCTCATTAGAGGGGTCCAGTCCTCATTAGAGGCCCAGTCCTCCTTATTAGAGGGGTCCAGACCAGTCTTCCTCATTAGAGGGGTCCAGACCAGTCCTCCACAGAGGGTCCAGTCCTCCTCATTGGAGGGATCCAGTCCTCCTCATTAGAGGGGTCCAGTCCAGTCCTCCTCATTAGAGGGTTCAGTCCTCCTCATTAGACAGATCCAGACCAGTCCTCCTCATTAGGGGGGTCCAGACCAGTACTCCTCATTAGAGGGTCCAGTCCTCCTCATTAAAGGGGCCCAGACCAGTCCTCCTCATTAGAGGGTCCAGTCCTCCTCATTAGAGGGTCCAGTCCTCCTCATTAGAGGGCCCAGTCCTCCTCATTAGAGGGCCCAGTCCTCCTCATTAGAGGGTCCAGTCCTCCTCATTAGAGGGTCCAGTCCTCCTCATTAGAGGGGCCCAGACCAGTCCTCCTCATTAGAGGGTCCAGTACTCCTCATTAGAGGGTCCAGTCCTCCTCATTAGAGAGTCCAGTACTCCTCATTAGAGGGTCCAGTCCTCCTCATTAGAGGGTCCAGTCCTCCTCATTAGAGGGTCCAGTCCTGCTCATTAGAGGGTCCAGTCCTCCTCATTAGAGGGGCCCAGACCAGTCCTCCTCATTAGAGAGGTCCAGTTCTCCTCATTAGAGGGTCCAGTCCTGCTCATTAGAGGGTCCAGTCCTCCTCATTAGAGAGTCCAGTACTCCTCATTAGAGGGTCCAGTCCTCCTCATTAGAGGGTCCAGTCCTCCTCATTAGAGAGTCCAGTACTCCTCATTAGAGGGTCCAGTCCTGCTCATTAGAGGGTCCAGTCCTCCTCATTAGAGGGTCCAGTCCAGACTCATCAGTGTGCTGCAGTCCTATTGATCCTCTGCCTAGCTCAGAAACAACAGAGGGAGCAGGATGAAACAGCCAGGCCAGGATCCCTTAATAAAACAGGGGGGATGGCAGCGTGTGAAGCCACATTCCCTTCATTCTGGCTATCTGATATTTGTAGAGCGTAGACAGCAGGCTCTTCAAAGGCAGGAAACATTCCTGCAGGCCCCCACATCCCACATCTGAGGCTGCTGCTGCTGTCCTCACTGCCAAGCCAACCTATCTGTCTGAGGGAGATCACCACACACAGCCGGGAGGAGTGTGTGGGTGTATGGGAGGGAGGAGTGGTTATGACTATGCATGTGTTCGGATGTGTAGGGGGGGGGGGGGGGGGGGGGGGGGGGGGGTTGTACTGTAATGCTGATGGGTGCATTTTCATTATTTTTTATTTTTTATTATTTAACTAGACAAATTCTTATTTACAATGACGACTTCCAGTGTGTTAACTTCCAGTGTGTTAACTGCCTTGTTCAGGGGCAGAACAAGGCTACCTGCCGCCCCTTAAGAAGATGAAACAGAATTGTATGCATGATTTTCTATTTATTTTAGTTATTTATAGGGGACAATGCACATGAATCAACATCAATATTACAATAATGCAGCATGCGTGTAAATGTGCCGGGGTTAGCCTAAAATATCATTATTACCTGTAGTCTCAGGGCAGCTAAGGGCCTTTACACAGTCACAATACACATACTCACTAAAACAATACACCATACCAATACATCACATCCAATAATATATCATTCTAACAACAACATCAACTGTCATCAACTGGCGTCTTACATACGAGGAACCACAGCTCTTGTGTACAAGTTTAAATAGATTTTAGACATGTTTTCAATTCAAATTTAAAAGTGCAATAAATCAGTGCAGCTTCTCAAGTCCATAGGCGTTACATTTCAGTATATTGTAGCTCCAACAGAAAAGGCTGATTGGCTGATTTTAATGTGTTGAAAAGGGACAACAATCCCCTCTAGTTACTGCCCTTGTTATCCTGGAGGGGCTTTCCTTCAGCATGATATGACGGCATAGAGGTGGAGGGGCAACACCATGCAGGATCTTAAAGACAAGGCTTGCATAAAATCTGAAGTGTTTGTTTGTAGAGTGATTCAATTGATTTCAGAATGGGAGCTTCTGCTTGTGACCAGCATGTGAGGCAACATCTCAGATGAGAGAACATCACAGCAGGCCTCCAGGGAAGGGAAGGTCTGATAAACCTACAGTTGAATAATCCAAACTTAACTGTGTTTAACCACCTTCTTCACATGTTTCTTAAATGTCAAGTTGGAGTTTAAAATGACACCAAGATACCTGAAGTTAGACACAACGTTCAGATTCTCCCCACTAACAAGAACGGCTTGCTGGAGTTCAAGATACCTGAAGTTAGACACAACATTCAGATTCTCCTCATTAACAAGAACAGCTGGTTGGGAACAATCAATGGATTTCATACAGAATCAAATCAAATCAAAGTTTATTTGTCACGTACACCGAATAAGTGTAGACCTCACAGTGAAATGCTTACTTACAAGCCCTAACCAACAGTGCAATTTTAAAGTAAAATAAATAGCTATTAGGTAAACTATAGATAAGTTAAGACATGTTTGTTCTAAACAGTAAAATGCCAGTAATAACAGTAGAGAGGCTGTATACAGGTGGTACCGGTACAGAGTCAATATGGAGACTATATACAGGTGGTACCGGTACAGAGTCAATATGGAGACTATATACAGGTGGTACCAGTACAGAGTCAATATGGAGACTATATACAGGTGGTACCGGTACAGAGTCAATATGGAGACTATATACAGGTGGTACCGGTACAGAGTCAATATGGAGACTATATACAGGTGGTACCGGTACAGAGTCAATATGGAGACTATATACAGGTGGTACCGGTACAGAGTCAATATGGAGACTATATACAGGTGGTACCGGTACAGAGTCAATATGGAGACTATATACAGGTGGTACCGGTACAGAGTCAATATGGAGACTATATACAGGTGGTACCGGTACAGAGTCAATATGGAGACTATATACAGGTGGTACCGGTACAGAGTCAATATGGAGACTATATACAGGTGGTACCGGTACAGAGTCAATATGGAGACTGTATACAGGTGGTACCGGTACAGAGTCAATATGGAGACTATATACAGGTGGTACCGGTACAGAGTCAATATGGAGACTATATACAGGTGGTACCGGTACAGAGTCAATATGGAGACTATATACAGGTGGTACCGGTACAGAGTCAATATGGAGACTATATACAGGTGGTACCGGTACAGAGTCAATATGGAGACTATATACAGGTGGTACCGGTACAGAGTCAATATGGAGACTATATACAGGTGGTACCGGTACAGAGTCAATATGGAGACTATATACAGGTGGTACCAGTACAGAGTCAATATGGAGACTATATACAGGTGGTACCAGTACAGAGTCAATATGGAGACTATATACAGGTGGTACCGGTACAGAGTCAATATGGAGACTATATACAGGTGGTACCGGTACAGAGTCAATATGCGGGGGCACCGGTTAGTCGGGCTAACTGAGGTATAATGAACATGAATGTTTAGTTAAAGTGACTATGTATAGATGATTAACAGAGAGTAGCAGCATCTTAAAAGAGGGGGGGTTGTCCGGGTAGCCATTTGATTACATGTTCAGGAGTCTTATGGCTTGGGGGTAAAAGCTGTCGAAAAGCATTTTGGTCCTAGACTTGGCGCTTGTCATGCGGTAGCAGAGAGAACAGTCTATGACTGGGGTCTTTGACAATTTTTAGGGCCTTCCTCTGACACCGCCTGGTTTAGAGATCCTCGATGGCAGGCAGCTTATCCCCAGTGATGTACCGGGCCGTACGCACTACCCTCTGTAGTGCCTTGCAGTCGTAGGCCGAGCAGTTGCAATACCAGGCAGTGATGCAACAAGTCAGGATGCTCTCGATGGTACAGCTGTAGAACCTTTTGAGGATCTCAGGACCCATGCCAAATCTTTTCAGTCTCCTGAGGGGGAATAGGTTTTGTCGTGCCCTCTTCACAACTGTCTTGGAGTGTTTGGACCATTCTAGTTTGTTGGTGATGTGGACACCAAGGAACTTGAAGCTCTCAACCTGCTCCACTACAGCTTCGTCGATGAGACTGGAGGCATGCTCAGTCCTCCTTTTCCTGTAGTCCACAATCATCTCCTTTGTCTTGATTAAGTTGAGGGAGAGGTTGTGGCTCCACCCGGCCAGGTCTCTGACCTCCTCCCTATAGGCTGTTTCGTCATTGTCGGTGATCAGGCCTACCACTGTTGTGTCGTCTGCAAACTTAATGATGGTGTTGGTTTCGTGCCTGGCCATGCAGTCGTGGGTGAACAGGGAGTACAGGAGGGGACTGAGCACGCACCCCTGAGGGGACCCCATGTTGGGATCAGCGTGGCAGATGTGTTGTTGCCTACCCTCACCACCTGGAGGTGGCCCATCAAGGAAGTCCAGGATCCAGTTGCAGAGGGAGGTGTTTAGTCCCAGGATCCTTAAACTCTCTTGGCAGATAGTGTGGTCTACAGCTTATCATGAGATACTCTACTTCAGGTGAGCAAAACCTGGAGTATTCCTTAGATTTCGTGCATCAGCTGTTTACAAATATACACAGACCGACCCCCTCGTCTTACTGGAGTGTGCTGTTCTGTCTAGCCGGTGCAGCGTATATCCCGCCAGCTGAATGTTTTCCATGTCGTCATTCAGCCACGATTCGGTGAAACATAATATATTTCAGTTTTTGATGTCCCGTTGGTAGGATATTTGTGATCGTACCTCGTCTATTGTTTTGTACAAAGATTGTACTCTCCGTCAGCAGATCCTTACGAGGCACCCCGCCCTGTGTCCTCTATACCTGCGTCTCTTTCTCTTGCCAATGATGGGGATTTCAGCCTTGTCCGGTGTCTGAAGTACATCCTGTGCGTCCTGCTTGTTGAATAAAAAATCTTTGTCTAATCCGAGGTGAGTGATCGCTGTCCTGATGTCCAGAATCTCTTTTTTGCCGTAAGATACGGTGGCAGAAACATTATGTACAAAACAAGTTACAAATAATGTTAAAAAAAACACATAATAGCACAATTGGTTAGGCGCCGGTAAAATGGCTACCATGATCAAGTACATACAAACAGTCTTGTTGATATTTAAATGCAAGCAAGAATTAGTCATCCATTTAGAAACATGTACCATAGCTTCGATTAACTTAATAACCAATTGTCTATTTTTTGAGTGTACAAACTGGACTGTATCGTCTGCATACATCTGCATGTTAACTTTTGGGCTAGCAAGTAGGAGATCATTTATATAGCTGGTGAACAGATGGGGGCCTAATATTGACCCTTGTGGAACCCCAATGCTATAGTAAAGAGAGTCTGACTGAGTGTCCCCCAAACAAACCCATTGACTTCTGTTTGTCAGATAGGAATACATCCAACTAATGACTTCAGTGGACACATTAAGGGAGGATAGTTCGGATAGGAGGACCTCATGATTCACAGTATCAAAGGCCTTTTTAAGATTCAAAAAGACTGGGCCGACTTCACCACCTATGTCCAGTTTAGATTTAACACACTCCAGAAAATAGCAATTGGCTGTTTCGGTAGAAAGGTTAGTCTTGAATCTAAATTGCATTTGATATATAGAGTTGCCCTGAATTAGGTGATCACTCAGATGATCAGCCACCCATCTTCCAGTTTTGATAGCACTGGAAGAATGCTTATAGGTGGATAATTTTCCATCAGTGTTGGGTCACCAGATTTTAAAACAGGTGTCACTGCAGCAGACTTCCAAGCCTTGGGGAAGAACTCATATTTGATGGACAGATTAACTCGATGTACACTAATGGAAATCAGAGAATTTGTGCATCTCTTCAGGAATACAGTGTCTATTTTCATCAATTTTAAAGACTAAAAATGTATTTTAAGGTCCCAATGATTTAATTGTAATAGCACAAAATTAAACTCTGGTGGGACAGGGGTTAAACTCTGGTGGGACAGGGGTTAAACTCTGGTGGGACAGGGGTTAAACTCTGGTGGGACAGGGGTTAAACTCTGGTGGGACAGGGGTTAAACTCTGGTGGGACAGGGGTTAAACTCTGGTGGGACAGGGGTTAAACTCTGGTGGGACAGGGGTTAAACTCTGGTGGGACAGGGCTTAAACTCTGGTGGGACAGGGCTTAAACTCTGGTGGGACAGGGGTTAAACTTTGGTGGGACAGGGCTTAAACTCTGGTGGGACAGGGCTTAAACTCTGGTGGGACAGGGCTTAAACTCTGGTGGGACAGGGGTTAAACTTTGGTGGGACAGGGCTTAAACTCTGGTGGGACAGGGCTTAAACTCTGGTGGGACAGGGGTGAAACTCTGGTGGGACAGGGGTTAAACTCTGGTGGGACAGGGGTTAAACTCTTGTGGGACAGGGGTTAAACTCTGGTGGTACAGGGGTTAAACTCTGGTGGTACAGGGGTTAAACTCTGGTGGTACAGGGGTTAAACTCTGGTGGGACAGGGGTTAAACTCTTGTGGTACAGGGGTTAAACTCTGGTGGGACAGGGGTTAAACTCTGGTGGGACAGGGCTTAAACTCTGGTGGGACAGAGGTTAAACTCTGGTGGTACAGGGGTTAACAAGTAAACAAGAATGCCGCAACATTAGAGAAAAGGAATGGCAAATTGGAGATGATATATTCCATATTGCCTCATCTGTCAATCTGATGATGCCACTTCAGAGTTTCTGCATCAAACACATTTGTCTTCCATTGATTTGTGTATCATAAAGGCCTGACTGTGTAGGCTACAAGTTGACACATTCTTCCACTGAAACCCAACTAGCTTTGATATAGTTTGATCCATTCTAACCAGCTGATTTAGTTTGATCCATTCTAACCAGCTGATTTAGTTTGATCCATTCTAACCAGCTGATTTAGTTTGATCCATTCTAACCAGCTGATATAGTTTGATCCATTCTAACCAGCTGATATAGTTTGATCCATTCTAACCAGCTGATATAGTTTGATCCATTCTAACCAGCTGATTTAGTTTGTTCCATTCTAACCAGCTGATTTAGTTTGATCCATTCTAACCAGCTGATTTAGTTTGATCCATTCTAACCAGCTGATTTAGTTTGATCCATTCTAACCAGCTGATATAGTTTGATCCATTCTAACCAGCTGATTTAGTTTGATCCATTCTAACCAGCTGATATAGTTTGATCCATTCTAACCAGCTGATTTAGTTTGATCCATTCTAACCAGCTGATATAGTTTGTTCCATTCTAACCAGCTGATTTAGTTTGTTCCATTCTAACCAGCTGATATAGTTTGATCCATTCTAACCAGCTGATTTAGTTTTATCCATTCTAACCAGCTGATTTAGTTTTATCCATTCTAACCAGCTGATATAGTTTGATCCATTCTAACCAACTGGTTTAGTTTGATCCATTCTAACCAGCTGGTTTAGTTTGATCCATTCTAACCAGCTGATTTAGTTTGATCCATTCTAACCAGCTGATTTAGTTTGATCCATTCTAACCAGCTGATATAGTTTGTTCCATTCTAACCAGCTGATTTAGTTTGATCCATTCTAACCAGCTGATTTAGTTTGATCCATTCTAACCAGCTGATTTAGTTTGTTCCATTCTAACCAGCTGATTTAGTTTGATCCATTCTAACCAGCTGATTTAGTTTGATCCATTCTAACCAGCTGATTTAGTTTGATCCATTCTAACCAGCTGATTTAGTTTGATCCATTCTAACCAGCTGATTTAGTTTGATCCATTCTAACCAGCTGGTTTAGTTTGATCCATTCTAACCAGCTGGTTTAGTTTGTTCCATTCTAACCAGCTGATTTAGTTTGATCCATTCTAACCAGCTGATTTAGTTTGTTCCATTCTAACCAGCTGATTTAGTTTGATCCATTCTAACCAGCTGGTTTAGTTTGTTCCATTCTAACCAGCTGATTTAGTTTGATCCATTCTAACCAGCTGATTTAGTTTGATCCATTCTAACCAGCTGATTTAGTTTGATCCTTGTGTTTACAATTCCACCAGGCTGCTTTACCTGTCTAGAACTGAGACTACAGTAATCTCAGACACTGAAGTTGTCTTTCATTCCCCTAAAAGCCTGAGATGCATGATGAGACAAATACTATTATTGATGCAATAATATCAATGGTCACCTTCTCTATCCCACAGTGCATTTAGCTATTGTTTTAAATGTGACTACACTGTTAAAAACTGTAACTGTTAGTAACATAGCACTACAATAACAAAGATGCTGTAACCACAGTACAAAATGTAGACCACTGTTGAAGCGTGGATGCAAGATGTGCTAGCATATAAAGTAAGGGTACTGCTAATGACATGTTAGCATATAAAGTAAGGGTGCTGCTAATGACATGTTAGCATATAAAGTAAGGGTGCTGCTAATGACATGTTAGCATATAGAGTAAGGGTGCTGCTAATGACATGTTAGCATATAAAGTAAGGGTGCTGCTAATGACATGTTAGCATATAGAGTAAGGGTGCTGCTAATGACATGTTAGCATATAGAGTAAGGGTGCTGCTAATGACATGTTAGCATAAAAAGTAAGGGAGCTGCTAATGACATGTTAGCATATAGAGTAAGGGTGCTGCTAATGACATGTTAGCATATAAAGTAAGGGTGCTGCTAATGACATGTTAGCATATAGAGTAAGGGTGCTGCTAATGACATGTTAGCATATAGAGTAAGGGTGCTGCTAATGACATGTTAGCATAAAAAGTAAGGGAGCTGCTAATGACATGTTAGCCATCTCGCCGCTTTGTTTACATCTGGGCTTGGGTTTATAGAAGGCTATCCAATTAGCACTGGACCTGGCATTAGCATGCGCGGCTGCAATTAAGCCCCTCGAGTCAATGTCCACGCCCCCACGGAAATCTAATCTACTTCAAATTCCATCAATTTAAGCCAGAGGTATGCTTTTTATTTTATTTTTTACATTGGATGTGTCTCAATCAGCCGCATCTGCGGTTAAAGGTGACACAGCTAGAGCGGTGTTTGTCCAACCATGAGACATCCCAAAAAATCGGTCTTCTCACAAAATCGTCTGTAGCGTCCGAACAGTTTGGCCTACAAACTATTATGACCCCTCGAATGGAAGTATATATGTTGAATGTTTAGTGATAAAAAATAAGGGCTTCAATTCATGTAAAAATGTTTCATGTCTTTTGTCTCTCAGATATAGGACAGACACTTCACTTTTTGGGGGACAATCTGTTGTTCCATGTAGTGAATCTGGTCTTCAATGCGTTTGCTTGGGCTAATAGCAGTAAGGCCAAATAAAATGTTTTTTTTTATACTTCAAGGGGTCTTAAAATCCAAAAGCAAAAAGATCCTTGGTATGACCTTTTAAAAACAATTCCATGTAGCTTAGTAGAACTCCCTCGCCCAGCTTAAACAGGGCTTAAACTATTATGGGTTAAGACCAGTCTGTTCCATGTCACTGGTAGATCAGCCCATGCTAGCTCATGTGAATTAGCTTAGTGCTGAGCCTGTTTGAAGTGTCTTAGGCAGCGGAGGGTTGTGACTGATACACAATTCTGACCTCGTCAAAAAAATGCTCCGGCAATCTCCTCGTATTCCTTTGACAGGCACACGCCAAAGACTGATTCATTCATGAACAGATACTGTATACAAGCAACACCATGTAGTCTACTAAGCACCGCCCCCAAATGTCTTCTTTTAATCTCTTTGGTTGGCAAATGTTTGTAATTGACACCCAGAAATTAAATAATGGTTTAAAGGATGTCAATTAATGTTTTTAAAGCACATTATTTATTTGCTTTGGCTACTATTAGTTTTAAGTAACCAATTATCTGCAGAAATGTTGGCAGTATCTTCCCTTTGGTACGCTGTCAAAATGTCAACCTGCCAGTTTGGGTTCATCACCAGATGTAATGGCAACCATGTTTTTCTGACGAATCTGGGTCTTATGCCTTAGATGATATTCAGCGACAGCAACCAATCAAAAGGGATTTGATATGGAGGATGCGTACAGGTGCGATGAAGGGGGGAAAAAAACTCCTGCTTGATCTCTTATCCGCCGCCGACAGACAGAAAACATCTCCCATCCCGAGATGTTGCATTAGCATTTTGGTGGCACGCCCAGTCACAATACTGCTTGTCGGGTCAGAGAAATCAAAGCGGCAGCACTTCTAAGGAATATTAGAGAGGGATTCATAGATTAGCGCCCACGGGTTGTTTCACTAATTAAAAAAGAAGAGGGAAAACCGCTCTAAGGATTTGCTGCAGAGTGATTGGCTCAAGGTGATCAATAGTTCCCTTCTCAGGATGTATGTGGGTTGGAGGGGAGGGGGGTACCTGCACCCTACTTCTCTGAATTTTAAATAAAAACACATTTGCTTCACAGGGAGACAGATAAATTATATATTTTTTGTCGGAGGGAGGGGAATGGGGAGGGAGGACTAGGAGTGAAAGCAAGAGTAGGGAATGAGGATTTAAAAAATGCGAGAGAGTTGAGAATGTAGAATTACTCACACGGGGCACCAAAATACGTAGTTGTCAGAACGTGTATGGGGAATAAACAGGGTTTGTCTAGTTAGAAGACTGTCAGCATGCTCCGCCCACTCACTGAGAGGGGCTCCAACAGACACTCACTGAGTGGGGGCTCCAACAGACACTCACTGAGAGGGGCTCCAACAGACACTCACTGAGAGGGGCTCCAACAGACACTCACTGAGAGGGGATCCAACAGACACTCACTGAGAGGGGATCCAACAGACACTCACTGAGAGGGGTTCCAACAGACACTCACTGAGAGGGGATCCAACAGACACTCACTGAGAGGGGCTCCAACAGACACTCACTGAGAGGGGCTCCAACAGACACTCACTGAGAGGGGCTCCAACAGACACTCACTGAGAGGGGCTCCAACAGACACTCACTGAGAGGGGGCTCCAACAGACATTCAAAGAGAGGGGCTCCAACAGACACTCACTGAGAGGGGCTCCAACAGACACTCACTGAGAGGGGGCTCCAACAGACACTCACTGAGAGGGGCTCCAACAGACACTCACTGAGAGGGGGCGCCAACAGACACTCACAGAGGGGGCTCCAAAAGACACTCACAGAGGGGGCTCCAAAAGACACTCACAGAGGGGGCTCCAACAGACACTCACTGAGAGGGGCTCCAACAGACACTCACCTGGGGGACACGATTGACATCATCTAAACCAGGGGTTCTCAACCAGGGGTACTGGGACCTTACCCAGCAATATGGTAAGGTCAGTACAGGTGCATCAAAGCTGGGACAGAGAGACTGAAAAACTGCCTCTATCTCAAGGCCATCAGACTGTTAAATAGCCATCACACGGTTACGTAACCCTGCACCTTAGAGGCTACTGAGTCTATATACATAGACTTGAAATCACTGGCCACCTTAATAATGGAACACTAGTCACTTTAATAATGTTTACATATGTTTGCTTTACTCATCTCATATCTACATTTGAAGTCGAAAGTTTACATACACTTTGGTTGGAGTCATTAAAACTCATTTTTCAACCACTTCACACATTTCTTGTTAACAAACTATATTTTTGGCAAGTCGGTTAGGACATACTTCCTGCATGACAAAAGTAATTTTTCCAACAATTGTTTAACAGACAGATTATTTCACTTATAATTCACTGTATCACAATTCCAGTGGGTCAAAAGTTTATACACTAAGTTGACTGTGTCTTTAAACAGCTTGGAAAATACCAGAAAATTATGTCATGGTTTTAGAAGCTTCTGATAGGCTAATTGACATAATTTGAGTCCAGTGGAGGTATACCTGTGGATGTAGTTCAAGGCCTACCTTCAAACTCAGTGTCTCTTTGCTTGACATCATGAGAAAATCAAATGAAATCGGCCAAGACCTCAGAAAAAAAATTGTAGACCTCCACAAGTCTGGTTCATCCTTGGGAGCAATTTCCAAACGCCTGAAGGTACCACCACATCTGTACAAACAATAGTACGCAATTATAAACACCATGGAACCACGCAGCCGTCATACCGCTCAGGAAGGAGACGCGTTCTGTCTCCTAGAGATGAACGTACTTTGGTGTGGAAAGTGCAAATCAATCCCAGAACAACAGCAAAGGACCTTGTGAAGATGCTGGAGGAAACAGGTACAAAAGTATCTATATACACAGTAAAATGAGTCCAATATCAACATAACCTGAAAAGCCGCTCAGCAATGAAGAAGCCACTGCTCCAAAACCACCATAAAAAAGCCAGACTACGGTTTGCAACTGCACATGGGGACAAATATCGTACTTTTTGGAGAAATGTCCTCTGGTCTGATGAAACAAAAATAGAACTGTTTGGCCGTAATGACCATCGTTATGTTTGGAGGAAAAAGGGGGAGGCTTGCAAGCCGAAGAACGTCTTCTCAACCGTGAAGCACGGGGGTGGCAGCATCATGTTGTGAGAGTGCTTTTTTGCAGGAGGGACTGGTGCACTTCACAAAATAGATGGTATCATGAGGTAGGAAAATTCTGTGGATATTTGAAGCAACATCTCAAGACATCAGTCAGGAAGTTCAAGCTTGGTCGCAAATGGGTCTTCCAAATGGACAATGACCCCAAGCATACTTCCAAAGTTGTGGCAAAATGGCTTAAGGACAATAAAGTCAAGGTATTGGAGCGGCCATCACAAAGCCCTGACCTCAATCCCATAGAAAATTTGTGGGCAGAACTGAAAAAGCGTGTGCGAGCAAGGAAGCCTACAAATCTGACTCAGTTACACCAGCTTTGTCAGGAGGAATGGGACAAAGTGCACCCAACTTATTGTGGGAAGCTTGTGGAAGGCTACCCAATACATTTGACCCAAGTTAAACAATTTAAAGGCAATGCTACCAAATACTAATTGAGTGTATGTAAACTTCTGACCCACTGGGAATGGGATGAAAGTAGTAAAAGCTGAAATAAATAATTCTTTCTACTATTATTCTGACATTTCACATTCTTAAAATAAAGTAGTGATCCTAACTGACCTAAAACAGAGAATTTTCACAAGGATTAAATGTAATGAATTGTGAAAACTGAGTTTAAATGTAGTTGGCTAAGGTGTATGTAAACTTCTGACTTCAACTGTACATACTGAATTCTATTCAACTGTATTTTTGTCTGTGCCACTCAGACATTGCTCATCCTAATATTTATATATTCCTCAATTCCATTCTTTTACTTCAGATTTGTGTGTATTGTTGTGAATTGCTAGATATTACTGCACTGTTGGAGCTAGAAACACAAGCATTTCGCTACACACATAATAACATCTGCTAAACATGTATATGTGACCAATAAAATGTGATAATCCATAGAAACAAATAAGGGACACGCAGATATAATAAGGATGACTAATAACACACACAAATTGTTCCACTAATTGATACATTCGGATGTACTCGTAAGAAAACAATTCTCAGGAAAGCCTATAAGGGGCAGTGACAGGGATAGATGTTGAGTTCAGGAACAGAGAAATGGATTCCAGACTTTAACAAGCGGAGGGGGGTGGCTACAGAGCTGTGTAAACAGACCAACTCAAGACACGCTATGAGCCCAAAGTGCTGTTTGCTATCACCCATCCCTCTGGCAGGCATTGGTTGTTACCGTGGTAATACGGTGGGATCTGAGAATCCACAGTCCCCGGCTGCCCCTCCTTCAACTCCCAGAACCCCCTGCTGTGATCAGCGAATCTCTCTTCAGGGGGAAGACAGACAACAATAGAACAGGTAATTCCCCCACACCCCCTCCTGATCCTATCATGTCAGCTATATGAAACAAGCCCACGTCTCAATAGACCCAACCTGACTTAACCACTCGCTTCAGGGCTTCTTCTTCTTCTTCTTCTTCTTCTCCATCTCACCGAGGACATAGTTCATTACCTGACCTGCTTGTGGTGGTTTCGGAAGAGGGGGGAAAATGCAAAGCCAGACTTGACAAAAAGCAAAAGGATTAGGGCACGAGGGATAGAGCTCTACCTTATTTACCACTAACAATGTTTTTGTGTGGAGAAGCCAGCCTTAATTTGCTTCTAAATAATTGACTTCCCTAGTGTTCAAATCCCCTGAGAGGCTTTCGGGTTTGTTCGCGAGACGGCTCTGCCGCCTGCACTGCAAATTAGCCTTTCAGAGATGCGCCTCACCTCCCGGTCATGGCTCGGTGACACGGTGACAAGGCGTCGTTCTAGCACTTTCTGCTTCTATCCGCCAGTAATAACCTTCAACTAACCTTTAAACCAACGTGAATAATTTAAATCCTATTTTCATATCAATGGGGAGTCAAGCCAGGCAATTATCTTTTATCTGTATACTTAGCTGTCAGAGCAAAGCAGAATAAAGCTTTCCCAAGTGGGGCAGAGCTAGCGAGATTGAGAGAGGGAGAGATAGAGAGAGGGAGAGATAGAGAGAGGGAGAAAGAGAGAGAGAGAAAATGGAGAGAGTGGAAGGCAGAGATGCTATCTGAAGACATTAATGCAATGATGAATAATTCAGTAATGACTACAAGATCTGTCATAAAAAAACACTGCTTACATCTGCACTGTGTTGTACAGTGAGTGGGGGCTGAGCAGGGAGCGGTGTGCGGGCGCCCGGAAGACACTAAAGATAAACATGACAAATTGGCGGATCATCTGTTCAATTAGGACAGTAGAGCAGGTGCACCAGTGCAGTGGTGGTGCCACCGCCATGACACAGTTACCAGGGCCAGACCAAAGGCATGATGGGAAATGCTTCATTTGCTTGACAGTGATTTAGAGCAGCGACGCTAGGAGTGCATCCCGGAAAAAATACACCACCGACAAAATTCCCCCCGGTACTCATTAAAATTAGACTGTGCAACCATATACCCCCCCCTCCTGTCTCTCGCCTCAGTCCCCGACACCTTTCCAGCTTGTTGGCTCACCGCGTGCCTCCCTCCCCGGACCGGCCATGAACATTTTGAGTAATTCATAAAAACACGTTGCAATCTTGATTGAGACAGAGCAGCGGAAATACATGAGTGGAGGGGTCAAAACCACATATCTACGCCCTGAACGAAGAGAGCAGGAGAGGTGAGGGGGAATATGTTAGTGAGTGGAGGACGACTTCAGGGAGAAAGGGAAAATAGAAAAGAGAGAGGTGGAGGTAGAAGGACAGACTTTTACAATATTAATCTATAGCTCAGGAAGACTAGAGGCAGGTATATAGAAAGGGGGGGATAGCTATGGAGGCGAGTGGATGTCTTTACATCCCCCTTTTCTCAGGCAAAGCCGAGGTCAAACACTATTTGAAATCTTTAAAATACTTCCAGCATTTGCTTTAGCCTGCTTGGAGTTCTAGGTTGGAGGGGTTTGCACTTTTGGGACGTTTCTATTGGTTCCATTGCGCCAGGCAAGATCAATCAAGCACAGATAAAGTATTTGAAATGATTTCAAATAGAATTTGAGTTTACACTTTACTTGGATAGTCCGGATAGTCAATCTGTAGATGCTCTAGAGATGGTCATACTACCAACAAACTGTTGATAAACAACTGCTTGCTAAGATTATGGTTAGGTTTAGAATAAGGGTTAGGGTCAGGGTTAGGGCTAGGTTAAGGGTTAAGTTTAGGGTTAGGATAAGGGTTAGGGCTAGGTTAAGGGTTAAGTTTAGGGTTAGGATAAGGTTTAGGGTCAGGGTTAGGGCTAGGTTAAGGGTTAAGTTTAGGGTTAGGATAAGGGTTAGGGTCAGGGTTAGGGCTAGGTTAAGGGTTAAGTTTAGGGTTAGGATAAGGGTTAGGGTCAGGGTTAGGGCTAGGTTAAGGGTTAAGTTTAGGGTTAGGATAAGGGTTATGGTCAGGGTTAGGGCTAGGTTAAGGGTTAAGTTTAGGGTTAGGATAAGGGTTAGGGTTAGTAGATAGTTAGTTGAAATGTTACTGATAGTCTGTAGAGCATCTGCAGATGGACTGTCCAAATAAAGTGTTAGTGAATTTGAACCCAGGTCTGCTTGGCAGCCATGTTGGCACCGGCGAGGTGACCCTGGTCTGACATCTGCTGTTGTGCTCACATTCCTGAAGGTTGGTCAGGTCTGCTCCGAGGGAAGGACTCACAACACAAAGCCTGTATCAGAGAACACACAAGCCTCCCCGGCCCTGCGCTAAACCCACTTGGGGGAGAGATGCAGTATTAAAAAGCGTCATTTGAAGTTATTGACAGGAATGCTCAAAGCAGGACCTGGGAAATCCAGCCCTCATTTCCTCCCCAGCATTTCCAGCAGCTGTGCTCTGCTTGGGCCTGGAATGATTGGGTTGGTTGCCGTTGGCCTTGCATCACATCCTGTGTGTGTGTGTGTGTGTGTGTGTGTGTGTGTGTGTGTGTGTGTGTGTGTCTAACCCCACAAGGCTTGTCTCTATAGTACAACACAGGTTCTATGGTTGAATAGAAAGGACATATTGTAGGTGAAAGTCAAATAAGGTCATGTTATTGTTTGGGAGGCTCTCCTGGCGTGTTCCAGGCTGGTCCATGCCAAATAACCATTCTTGGGAGACCCTTTTAGTGAGCCTTGGCTGACAGCAGTTAGCTGGAAAGGTGAATAGGACTCCCTGATGTAACATAAATGAGAGTTATGGTAGGCCAGATGCGGGAATTGATTAGTCAGTTGACCCCTGTTAAAGTACGAATAACTGCTCTAATCTCAGACATGTCATGGGCTAAGATGGCTGGCTGAGGTACGCTTTAAATTACGAAGGCCTGTCATTGGCTACGACATAAATTACCTGTTCATGTATTATAAATGATGAAAAGTGATGACAAGTGTGCTGATCCTCAGCTCAATACTACCTCATGTTATTAAATCATTCATCACATGGAAAATTGGGGTCAGAGTCTAATCTAATTATCATATAGGTTTTAAATTATAGACATTTTCTTATTACGTGAACAAAGCATCTCTGCTAGTAAGGAATTAATATTCATAATGTGTTTATCATGTCTAAAACAACCTTGTTGGTTGCTATACCTTAAACAACCTTGTTGGTTGCTATACCTTAAACAACCTTGTTGGTTGCTATACCTTAAACAACCTTGTTGGTTGCTATACCTTAAACAACCTTGTTGGTTGCTATACCTTAAACAACCTTGTTGGTTGCTATACCTTAAACAACCTTGTTGGTTGCTATACCTTAAAGCCAGAACTCCTCTCATTCATCAAACACTTTCTTTTCCAGCTGACCCACAACATTTCCCACTAGTTGTAATCAGGCCTTTGAGTTAACACTGAGTAATGGACCACCAGTGCAGTGTTTTCTCCCCAGAGTGTAGATATATAGCTGGGAAGCCTGGTTAGGCACGAGCGCATAGGGGGAAACTAGGCTTAATGATGTGCTGAGCATAATAAAAAATGTAAAAAATAATGCTAATCAGCTATGAAACTCCCTCTGTGTTTTCCCAGGCAAACGGCTCCTCTTCCAAAACATATACTTTCCTTAGAAAAGCACTTTCAAACAATTACAGTGGAAAAATATAAATATCATTAAGACATATTCCGGCTAATTAATTTAGAAGGCATAGGAGTCGCTGTGTATGTGCGGGGGAGAATATACGAAAATAACAGGTTCCTCATTGGAGGAACCCTGCTGGGAGGTAAAATAACCCCCAGTCAGGCTTTTTCTGCTTCTTAATAATAATAGAGCTACTTTTTTTCTAATTATGCAAATAGGAGGCCTGATTAGCATAGCTCGTGTTCGGCGTCGCTACACAAACCCGAGAGTGCCAGAATGCCCTTGAAGACGGGAGCGGTTTTCAGGTCTGTTTTTGTTTTGTTGTTTAATCATAGATTTTTTCTTCTTTACTTTAATGTGCACATAAAGATGTTAGAGGCTGTTCCCCTTTAGTGTTTCTTTCTCCACCCCCCTCTCTCTACCTCCTCCACCAGCCCTCTCTACCTCCTCCACCCCACCCCCTCTCTACCTCCTCCACCAGCCCTCTCTACCTCCTCCACCCCACCCTCTCTCTACCTCCTCCACCAGCCCTCTCTACCTCCTCCACCCCACCCCCTCTCTACCTCCTCCACCAGCCCTCTCTACCTCCTCCACCCCACCCCCCCTCTCTACCTCTTCACCCCCCCTCTACCTCCTCCTCCCACCCCCCCTCTCTACCTCTTCACCCCCCCTCTACCTCCTCCTCCCACCCCCCCTCTCTACCTCTTCACCCCCCCTCTACCTCCTCCTCCCACCCCCCCTCTCTACCTCCTCCACCCCCCCCCTCTACCTCCTCCTCCCACTCCCCCCCCCTCTACCTCCTCCACCCCACCCCCTCTCTACCTCCTCTTACCCCCCCTCTACCTCCTCCACCCCACCCCCTCTCTACCTCCTCTTACCCCCCCTCTACCTCCTCCACCCCACCCCCTCTCTACCTCCTCCTCCCACCCCACCTCTCTACCTCCTTCACCCCCCCTCTCTACCTCCTCCTCCCACCCCACCTCTCTCTACCTCCTCCACCCCCCCTCTACCTCCTCCTCCCACCCCCCCTCTCTACCTCTTCACCCCCCCTCTCTACCTCCTCCTCCCACCCCCCCTCTCTACCTCTTCACCCCCCCTCTACCTCCTCCTCCCACCCCCCCTCTCTACCTCCTCCACCCCCCCCCTCTACCTCCTCCTCCCACTCCCCCCCCCCCTCTACCTCCTCCACCCCACCCCCTCTCTACCTCCTCTTACCCCCCCTCTACCTCCTCCACCCCACCCCCTCTCTACCTCCTCTTACCCCCCCTCTACCTCCTCCTCCCACCCCACCTCTCTACCTCCTTCACCCCCCCTCTCTACCTCCTCCTCCCACCCCACCTCTCTACCTCCTCCACCCCCCCTCTACCTCCTCCTCCACCCCCCCTCTCTACCTCTTCACCCCCCCTCTACCTCCTCCTCCCACCCCACCTCTCTCTACCTCCTCCACCCCCCCTCTACCTCCTCCTCCACCCCCCCTCTCTACCTCTTCACCCCCCCTCTACCTCCTCCTCCCACCCCCCCTCTCTACCTCTTCACCCCCCTCTCTACCTCCTCCACCCCCCCCCTCTACCTCCTCCTCCCACTCCCCCCCCCTCTACCTCCTCCACCCCACCCCCTCTCTACCTCCTCTTACCCCCCCTCTACCTCCTCCACCCCACCCCCTCTCTACCTCCTCTTACCCCCCCTCTACCTCCTCCTCCCACCCCACCTCTCTACCTCCTTCACCCCCCCTCTCTACCTCCTCCTCCCACCCCACCTCTCTCTACCTCCTCCACCCCCCCTCTACCTCCTCCTCCACCCCCCCTCTCTACCTCTTCACCCCCCCTCTACCTCCTCCTCCCACCCCACCTCTCTCTACCTCCTCCACCCCCCCTCTACCTCCTCCTCCACCCCCCCTCTCTACCTCTTCACCCCCCCTCTACCTCCTCCTCCCACCCCCCCTCTCTACCTCTTCACCCCCCCTCTACCTCCTCCTCCCACCCCCCCTCTCTACCTCTTCACCCCCCCTCTACCTCCTCCTCCCACCCCCCCTCTCTACCTCTTCACCCCCCCTCTACCTCCTCCTCCCACCCCCCCTCTCTACCTCCTCCACCCCCCCCCTCTACCTCCTCCTCCCACTCCCCCCCCCCTCTACCTCCTCCACCCCACCCCCTCTCTACCTCCTCTTACCCCCCCTCTACCTCCTCCACCCCACCCCCTCTCTACCTCCTCTTACCCCCCCTCTACCTCCTCCACCCCACCCCCTCTCTACCTCCTCCTCCCACCCCACCTCACTACCTCCTTCACCACACCTCTCTACCTCCTCCTCCCACCCCACCTCTCTCTACCTCCTCCACCCCCCCTCTACCTCCTCCTCCCACCCCCCCTCTCTACCTCTTCACCCCCCCTCTCTACCTCCTCCTCCCACCCCACCTCTCTCTACCTCCTCCACCCCCCCTCTACCTCCTCCTCCCACCCCCCCTCTCTCTACCTCCTCCACCTCCCCCCTCTACCTCCTCCTCCCACCCCCCCTCTCTCTACCTCCTCCTCCCACCCCCCATCTCTCTACCTCCTCCACCCCCCCTCTCTCTACCTCCTCCTCCCACCCCCCATCTCTCTACCTCCTCCACCCCCCCTCTCTACCTCTTCACCCCCCCTCTACCTCCTCCTCCCACCCCCCCTCTCTACCTCTTCACCCCCCCTCTACCTCCTCCTCCCACCCCCCCTCTCTACCTCTTCACCCCCCCTCTACCTCCTCCTCCCACCCCCCCTCTCTACCTCTTCACCCCCCCTCTACCTCCTCCTCCCACCCCCCCTCTCTACCTCTTCACCCCCCCTCTACCTCCTCATCCCACCCCCCCTAATTTCAAACCTTGGTTACATTTACTTCTCTACATATGCGTGGGAATACTTGGGAACAGATTTCCTAAATTAAAATCACTTTGAGCAGATTTTCTGGTGATTTTAGTGTCCAACAATTATTTACTTTTTGGGGCCGCCTATTGGGGAACCCTGGTCTAGATGGACCCACAGAGGAGGACTGTTGGACAGGGCAGGAAAATCTGAGGAACAAACATACAGGACATCTGGGACTCACAACAGAAGGCCTTAAGCACACAATAAATGAACTGAAGGGGGAAAAAACAGCACAGACAGGGAGGGGGGCTGGAGAAAGAGGGGGGGATGGAGAGAGAGGGGGGCTGGAGAGGGAGGGGAGATGGAGAAAGAGGGGGGATGGAGAGAGAGGGGGGATGGATAGAGAGGGGGGCTGGAGAGGGAGGGGGGATGGATAGAGAGGGGGGCTGGAGAGGGAGGGGGATGGAGAGAGAGGGGGGATGGAGAGAGAGGGGGGATGGAGAGAGAGGGGGGATGGAGAGAGAGGGGGGATGGAGAGAGAGGGGGATGAGAGAGAGGGGGGATGGAGAGAGAGGGGGGATGGAGAGAGAGGGGGGATGAGAGAGAGGGGGGATGGAGAGAGAGGGGGATGGATAGAGAAATAAACCATCAAAGGCCACCTCAGAAGGAGAGAAAGATGAGAGAAAAAGAGAGATGAGAGCTGATGAGGCTGTTTCTAAACCTTGGAGCTGAGCAGTAAACACTGGGCAAACAGACTGCAGTCTCCCGAGACTCTCCTCACCTCTCTCCCTCCCTCCCTCCCTCCATTCTTCCCTCCCTCCATTCCTTCCTCCCTCTACGTGTCCTCTCCCTGTGTAAGGCTGGTTAGATAAGAACAAGAGCACACAGAGATCGCTGATCGATATTTAACAAGCTCTCAAAATGGGCTTTGTCTACGACCCCCCCCCCCCCCTTTCCTCTCTCTCCTCTCTCTACCTTCCATCCCTCACCTTCCTCTCTCTGTCTCTCTACCTTCCATCCCTCACCTTCCTCTCTCTACCTTCCATCCCTCACCTTCCTCTCTGTCTCTCTACCTTCCATCCCTCACCTTCCTCTCTGTCTCTCTACCTTCCATCCCTCACCATCCTCTCTCTGTCTCTCTACCTTCCATCCCTCACCTTCCTCTCTCTCTGTCTGTCTACCTTCCATCCCTCACCTTCCTCTCTCTACCTTCCACCCCTCACCTTCCTCTCTCTACCTTCCATCCCCTACCTTCCTCTCTCTCTCTACCTTCCATCCCTCACCTTCCTCTCTCTCTGTCTCTCTACCTTCCATCCCTCACCTTCCTCTCTCTCTACCTTCCATCCCTCACCTTCCTCTCTCTCTGTCTCTCTACCTTCTATCCCTCACCTTCCTCTCTCTCTGTCTCTACCTTCCATCCCTCACCTTCCTCTCTCTCTGTCTCTACCTTCCATCCCTCACCTTCCTCTCTCTCTGTCTCTCTACCTTCCATCCCTCACCTTCCTCTCTCTCTGTCTCTCTACCTTCCATCCCTCACCTTCCTCTCTCTCTGTCTCTCTACCTTCCATCCCTCACCTTCCTCTCTCTCTGTCTCTCTACCTTCCATCCCTCCCCTTAGGCTGTTCAGCACTTTAACCTGACAGAGTGGGTTGCTTCACTCACTCACGCATGCACGCACACGCACACACACACACACATACAGAAAGCATAGAGGGGGGAAAAGTCCAATCCATACTCAATGAAGCCATATTTCTGAGTCAAATGGGGCGTGCAGACAGAACCCACCGTCTCTTCACCCCCTATCTCCCAGGTTTTAACGAGACACAGAGCTTTCTGACATCCGCACAACCTCTCTCCTCTCTCTTTCATTAAAGGTGAAGTAGTGAAAGCTTTGGAGGGATTCATTTTTCTACCTCCTCGCCACGTCTTCGGGCTAGTCAGAGGGAGTTATCATCTCACCAGCGCGTTATAATTCATACCGCACCACTGTCTGTCTGGCGTGATGCGCCATGCATTATTCAACAAGATGTATCCTTCCTCAAACAGACAAATAGATCCGGATTATGCCGCTCGCTCAGAGGTAAACAGTAAACATAACAATCAAAATGGCACCCATTAATTAGGCAATTATAGAGGCAAAATAAATGGGGAAATGATCCACAAACAGGAAACAGCCGTCACAGTCATTAACTGTACACATGTATCAGGATTCATTCATCTTCAGCTAAATTAGCTCATTAGCTCATTAGTTATCATATATCTGAAAACACTGGGTTTAAGAATGTTAGGGATTCGTTATTAGTTAATGTTACAGTGTTCTTATTCCTGTGTATTAATTGATGTAGGTACAATGTTACAGTATTGAAATCACTCTGCACTTACAATGTATTGTATTTAGGACTTGTAGGTCTCCCTTTGGAAAGAGGTCTTCTGACCTCCAATGGAACTACTGTAGCTACCTGGTTCAATTCAAGGTTAAATCAAATAAATGAGGGTTACTTCTTATTAGGGTTACTTCTGTACATATAGCTACAGTGCCGTCTTACCCCTTGACTTGTTACGCGTTAAATTGTGTTACAGCCTGAATTCAGATTTGATTCAGTGTATTTTTTCCTCACCCATCTACACACAATTCCCCATAATGACAAAGTGAAAACATGTTTTTAGACATTTTTGGAAATTAAAATGAAACACATAAATATCTGATTTACACAATGTATTCACACCCCTGAGTCAATACGTTGTAGAAGCACCTTTGGCAGCGATTAAAGCTGTGATTCTTTCTGGGTAAGTCTCGAAGAGCTTTCCACACCTGGATTGTGCAACATTCGCCCATAATTCTTTAAAAACTTCTGTCAAATTGGTTGTTGATCATTGTTCGACAACCATTTTCAGGTCTTGCCATACATTTACAAGTAGATTTAAGTCAAAACTGTATCTCGGCCACTCAGGAACATTCACCATCTTCTTGGTAAGCAACTCCAGTGTAGATTTGGCCTTGTGTTTGAGGTTATTGTCCTGCTGGAAGGTGAATTCATCTCCCAGTGTCTGGTTTGAAAGCAGAATGAACCAGGTTTTCGTCTACGATTTTGCCAGTGCTTCCATTGATTTTTTTATCCTGAAAACCTACCCCGTCCTTAAAGATTACAAGCATACCCATAACATGATGCTGCCACCACTGTTTGGACATATGGAGAGTGGTACTCAGTAATGTGTTCTAGTGGATTTGCCCCAACCATAACACTTTATATTCAGGACTTAAAGTGAATTGCTTTGCCACATGTTTTTTGCAGTATTACTTTAGTGCCTTGTTGAAAATAGGAAACATGTTATGGAATATTTCTGTTCTGTGAATTAGGTTAGTTTTGTGGAATAACTACAATGTTATTGATCCTGCTATCACAGCCATTAAATTCTAACTGTTTTAAAGTCACCACTGGCCTCATGGTGAAATCCCTCAGTGGTTTCCTTCCTCTCTGGCAACTGGGTTAGGAAGGACGCCTGTATCTTTGTAATGACTGGGGTGTATTGATACTTCACCGTGCCCAAAAGGGATATTCAATGTCTGCTCCAATAAAACATGTTTTACCCATCTACAAATAGGTGCCCTTCTTTGTGAGTCATTGGAAAACCTCCCTGGGTCTTTGTGGTTGAATCTGGGTTTGAAATTCACTACTCGACTTAGGGACCTTTATAAATAATTTGATGAGTGGGGTACAGAGATGAGGTAGTCATTCAAAAATAATGTTAAAGACTATAATTTCACACAGACCGAGTCCATGCAACATGTTAAGAACATCTTGACTCCTGAACCTATTTATGCCATAATAACAAAGGGGATGAATACTTATTGACTCAAGACATTTCAGCTTTCCTTTTTTTATTCATTAGATTGTTTTTTGGAAAAACGTAATTCCACTTTGACATTATGGGGTATTGTGTAGTAGACCAGTCCACTTTGATATTATGGGGTATTGTGTGTAGACCAGTCCACTTTGACATTATGGGGTATTGTGTGTAGGCCAGTCCACTTTGATATTATGGGGTATTGTGTGTAGGCCAGTCCACTTTGACATTATGGGGTATTGTGTGTAGGCCAGTGTACTTTGACATTATGGGGTATTGTGTGTAGGCCAGTGTACTTTGACATTATGGGGTATTGTGTGTAGGCCAGTCCACTTTGACATTATGGGGTATTGTGTGTAGGCCAGTGTACTTTGACATTATGGGGTATTGTGTGTAGGCCAGTCCACTTTGACATTATGGGGTATTGTGTGTAGGCCAGTCCACTTTGACATTATGGGGTATTGTGTAGTAGATCAGTCCACTTTGATATTATGGGGTATTGTGTGTAGGCCAGTCCACTTTGATATTATGGGGTATTGTGTAGTAGGCCAGTCCACTTTGATATTATGGGGTATTGTGTGTAGGCCAGTGACAAACAAAACATCTCAATTGAATCCATTTTTAATTCAGGCTGTAAACAAAACAAACATGTGTAAAAAGTGGGGTTTGAATAAAAAGGGATTTGAATACTTTCTGGAGACGCTGTAACAAACAGCAAACACACTTCTGTCCACTGATCGAATCTAACTGAATGGTTGATTGTACCGTGTGTGTGTGTGTGTGTGTGTGTGTGTGTGTGTGTGTGTGTGTGTGTGTACAAGACTAGTGTTCAAAGACCTGCATCAATACTGCCAATAGAGACAGATGGATAAAGGCCTGGGTGACAGTAGGTTGTAACCTTTAGGTCAGATCTATTAAAGAGAGAGTCTTATCATTGTCCTTATAGGCCTGCGTCTCCCTCTAACAACAGATCTATTAGAGAGAGAGTCTTATCATTGTTCTTATAGGCCTGCGTCTCCCTCTAACAACAGATCTATTAAAGAGAGAGTCTTATCATTGTCCTTATAGGCCTGCGTCTCCCTCTAACAACAGATCTATTAAAGAGAGAGTCTTATCATTGTCCTCTCCCTCTAACAATCAATGTACATCAACAGGGAAGCAAAACAGGGAAGCAAAACATGGCTACTCTTTCAACACGGCACTACAAAACAATCTGAACACAGACAGATCTGCAGGCATCTCGTCTATTCCAACACAGCTCTTTGATCACACAGGGTGCATGTATGCTGTCCTCAGCCAACAGGATATACGTGTCGGGTGTGGTAGATGGACAGGAGAGGTAAGAGAGGGTAAATAAGATATGTGGATGTGTCGAACGACCTATCAAACATCCCTTTCATCAAAACATCATACAGCCTTACGTTATACTCAGTTCAGTCAGCCAAGAGATGACGTCACATGAAATCAAAAAGCTCCGTAGACAGCAACAGCAAGTCAATCCGAAGGATGATTGACGGGGTAGTTGTGTGTCAGTGACGCAATGGTGTGTGTGTTTGTGTGTTAGCAGTAGAGAGGCTGTTGATACACCTGACCAGGCTAAGCTACATCTCTAACGGGTGTGTTAGCAGTAGAGAGAGGCTATTGTTACACCTGACCAGACTAAACTACATCTCTAACGGGTGTGTTGTGTGTTAGCAGTAGAGAGGCTGTTGTTACACCTGACCAGGCTAAGCTACATCTCTAACGGGTGTGTTGTGTGTTAGCAGTAGAGAGAGGCTGTTGTTACACCTGACCAGGCTAAGCTACATCTCTAACGGGTGTGTTGTGTGTTAGCAGTAGAGAGAGGCTGTTGTTACACCTGACCAGGCTAAGCTACATCTCTAACGGGTGTGTTGTGTGTTAGCAGTAGAGAGAGGCTGTTGTTACACCTGACCAGGCTAAGCTACATCTCTAACGGGTGTGTTGTG
The DNA here is from genome assembly GCF_013265735.2 of Oncorhynchus mykiss. Taxonomy (NCBI): domain Eukaryota; kingdom Metazoa; phylum Chordata; class Actinopteri; order Salmoniformes; family Salmonidae; genus Oncorhynchus; species Oncorhynchus mykiss. The sequence goes on from NC_048570.1 coordinate 88,655,445, forward strand.
TGTTAGCAGTAGAGAGAGGCTGTTGTTACACCTGACCAGGCTAAGCTACATCTCTAACTGGTGATCATTAGAAAGGGACATTTTCCTTTGTTCTCAGGAGGCACAGAGCCACCAGGTGGCCAATGATAGTGTGTACTGTTCACTGTCCAATGCACACTCAGTCACTCACTCCAGATAGTGTACACAGAGAGCTATTATACAAAAACGAAAAGGAGATGCTTGATATGGACAGAAACTGATTTATATTTCAAATCGCTCGTGTCAGATTCAGGAATATAAAAAGGAGTCCATTATTAATAAATGAACACATGATAAAAAAAATAAAAAGATAAAAAATTCCCCCTGAAATCTGCCTATGTTACGTGAATCTTTTATGCAAATGGAATTTCAAATGAGGTGAAGCTATCTTCAGGGACCTTGACTGTTTTCCACAGCCCTCTATTAAAATTAATGCTGTCACTGATTTATAAATCTTATTAATAGCCGAGGAGAAGCAAAAGTGATGAAACAGCCTCACTTCTCTCTCTCCCTTTCTCCCTCCACTGGTCCAGCAGGTTCCTCCCTCCCTCCCTCCCTCCCTCCCTCCCTCCCTCCCTCCCTCGTTTCCTCTCTCTAACCACCCTCCCTCTTCTCCGCAGTGTCTCTCAGTGATTTTATAATTGGGCCCGGCTCATTGTTATTCAAAACCCTGAAGAACCAATTAGTGGCAGACCTCCCGACCCTCGGTTGCTATGTAATGGCGGTAACTAAAGACTCTAAGTGAGGCAGCCGAGAGCAAAGGTCTGAATTTCCTTTAGTTCCTGATTAATAATCCTGTCAGACCTATCACACACATTAAAGAGAGACGCTGGTTAAGGCCCCGGCTTTTTTATACTCTTCTTCTCCCTGTTTTTTATTTATTATTCCAAGCCTTTCTATTAATCTTTAACGATGGTTGGGGTGCTGCCTCCCTTCTCTCTTGTCAGATAAATGTCCAGTTAACAGGATAATGAGATTTCGCAGGGCCCCCACCACAGCTCCGGGGGCGTGGGGTGACCCCTGGCGCTGAGCGGGTGGGCGTCGGGGCCACGGGCTGATGGGTGAGGGCAGCCGTTCACATCGCCATGGCGTCTCTGGTGGACTCGGATGCCCCCTCGGTTGTCAACAAGCTGAACTTTTGGAAAGTTCTCATATTCCGGGGGAGCGGAGTTGTGAAAAAGTCATGGTGAGGTACGATAACATTCTGAATATCATTACTGAGCAGAGAGAACTGTGTCAGTTATTCACAATATCCTTACTGAGCAGAGAGAACTGTGTCAGTTATTCACAATATCCTTACTGAGCAGAGAGAACTGTGTCAGTTATTCCACAGTATCCTTACTGAGCAGAGAGAACTGTGTCAGTTATTCCACAGTATCATTACTGAGCAGAGAGAACTGTGTCAGTTATTCCACAGTATCATTACTGAGCAGAGAGAACTGTGTCAGTTATTCCACAGTATCATTACTGAGCAAAAATAACTGTGTCAGTTATTCCACAGTGTCATTACTGAGCAGAGAGAACTGTGTCAGTTATTCCACAGTATCATTACTGAGCAGAGAGAACTGTGTCAGTTATTCCACAGTATCATTACTGAGCAAAAATAACTGTGTCAGTTATTCCACAGTGTCATTACTGAGCAGAGAGAACTGTGTCAGTTATTCCACAGTGTCATCACTCATTCATTATATTCTAGAGATCGTATACAGGGGGTACTGTGATGAGTAAAATTACCATGTTACAGCTGAACCTTTATGTGGGACATTGTAATCTTGGGGAGACTTGCAACACACCAAGTTACACAGCCATTACTACTGAAAAGAGAGAGAGATAGCTATGGAGGGAGAGAGAGAGACTCACAGGGCCTTGTCTGGCCTGGGCAAACACACCCTGTCACATCCTGTGTCTGTCTGGGAATGACCTGGTCACGGTCTTCACAAACAGAGCTGATCTCTACCCTACCCCGTCAACATCAGAAACTTCATAAGCCGAGAGAGGTCCCTTTCTGCCTTGATGAGTAAATATTGACAAAAATCATTAGACGTCAACATAGAGCCACAGATCCCTACAGAAATCCTTACAACAGCATCAGACAATCCCAGATGTCAAAAAATAACTAATGGTAATGCCGGACAACACACAACATCCATAGACAACAACAGAAACCGCAAAAAGCACCATCAACAACAGTCAAGAGACTACTACAGGCCTCAAGAGACTACGAATGACGTCAAGAGACTACGAATGACGTCAAGAGACTACTATTGACGTCAAGAGACTACTACTGATGTCAAGAGACCACTACTGACGTCAAGAGACTACTACTGACGTCAAGAGACTACTACTGACGTCAAGAGACTACTACTGATGTCAAGAGACTACTACAGGCGTCAAGAGACTACTACTGATGTCAAGAGACTACTACAGGCATCAAGAGACTACTACAGGCGTCAAGAGACTACTACAGGCGTCAAGAGACCACTACAGGCGTCAAGAGACTACTACTGACGTCAAGAGACTACTACAGGCGTCAAGAGACCACTACAGGCGTCAAGAGACTACTACTGATGTCAAGAGACTACTACAGGCATCAAGAGACTACTACAGGCGTCAAGAGACTACTACTGATGTCAAGAGACTACTACTGACGTCAAGAGACTACTACTGACATCAAGAGACTACTACAGGCGTCAAGAGGCTACTACTGACGTCAAGAGACTACTACAGGCGTCAAGAGACCACTACTGGCGTCAAGAGGCCACTAAAGGCGTCAAGATGCTACTACAGGCGTCAAGAGGCTACTACAGGCGTCAAGAGACTACTACAGGCATCGAGAGGCTACTACAGGCGTCAAGAGACTACTACTGATGTCAAGAGACCACTACAGGCGTCAAGAGACTACTACTGATGTCAAGAGACTACTACTGATGTCAAGAGACCACTACAGGCGTCAAGAGACTACTACTGATGTCAAGAGACTACTACAGGCATCAAGAGACTACTACAGGCGTCAAGAGACTACTACTGATGTCAAGAGACTACTACTGACGTCAAGAGACTACTACTGACGTCAAGAGACTACTACTGACATCAAGAGACTACTACAGGCGTCAAGAGGCTACTACTGACGTCAAGAGACTACTACAGGCGTCAAGAGACCACTACTGACGTCAAGAGACCACTAAAGGCGTCAAGATGCTACTACAGGCGTCAAGAGGCTACTACAGGCGTCAAGAGACTACTACAGGCGTCAAGAGACTACTACTGACGTCAAGAGACTACTACTGACGTCAAGAGACCACTACTGAAGTCAAGAGACCACTACTGACGTCAAGAGACCACTACAGGCGTCAAGAGACTACTACAGGCGTCAAGAGGCTACTACAGGCGTCAAGAGGCTACTACAGGCGTCAAGAGGCTACTACAGGCGTCAAGAGGCTACTACAGGCGTCAAGAGGCTACTACAGGCGTCAAGAGACTACTACAGGCGTCAAGAGGCTACTACAGGCGTCAAGAGGCTACTACAGGCGTCAAGAGGCTACTACAGGCGTCAAGAGACTACTACTGACGTCAAGAGACCACTACTGACGTCAAGAGACCACTACAGGCATCAAGAGGCTACTACAGGCGTCAAGAGGCTACTACAGGCGTCAAGAGACTACTACAGGCGTCAAGAGGCTACTACTGACGTCAAGAGACTACTACAGGCGTCAAGAGGCTACTACTGACGTCAAGAGACTACTACAGGCGTCAAGAGACCACTACTGGCGTCAAGAGGCCACTAAAGGCGTCAAGATGCTACTACAGGCGTCAAGAGGCTACTACAGGCGTCAAGAGACTACTACAGGCATCGAGAGGCTACTACAGGCGTCAAGAGACTACTACTGATGTCAAGAGACCACTACAGGCGTCAAGAGACTACTACTGATGTCAAGAGACTACTACTGATGTCAAGAGACCACTACAGGCGTCAAGAGACTACTACTGATGTCAAGAGACTACTACAGGCATCAAGAGACTACTACAGGCGTCAAGAGACTACTACTGATGTCAAGAGACTACTACTGACGTCAAGAGACTACTACTGACGTCAAGAGACTACTACTGACATCAAGAGACTACTACAGGCGTCAAGAGGCTACTACTGACGTCAAGAGACTACTACAGGCGTCAAGAGACCACTACTGACGTCAAGAGACCACTAAAGGCGTCAAGATGCTACTACAGGCGTCAAGAGGCTACTACAGGCGTCAAGAGACTACTACAGGCGTCAAGAGACTACTACTGACGTCAAGAGACTACTACTGACGTCAAGAGACCACTACTGAAGTCAAGAGACCACTACTGACGTCAAGAGACCACTACAGGCGTCAAGAGACTACTACAGGCGTCAAGAGGCTACTACAGGCGTCAAGAGGCTACTACAGGCGTCAAGAGGCTACTACAGGCGTCAAGAGGCTACTACAGGCGTCAAGAGGCTACTACAGGCGTCAAGAGACTACTACAGGCGTCAAGAGGCTACTACAGGCGTCAAGAGGCTACTACAGGCGTCAAGAGGCTACTACAGGCGTCAAGAGACTACTACTGACGTCAAGAGACCACTACTGACGTCAAGAGACCACTACAGGCATCAAGAGGCTACTACAGGCGTCAAGAGGCTACTACAGGCGTCAAGAGACTACTACAGGCGTCAAGAGGCTACTACTGACGTCAAGAGACTACTACAGGCGTCAAGAGGCTACTACAGGCGTCAAGAGACTACTACTGACGTCAAGAGACTACTACAGGCGTCAAGAGACTACTACAGGCCTCAAGAGGCTACTACAGGCGTCAAGAGGCTACTACTGATGTCAAGAGACTACTACAGGCGTCAAGAGACTACTACAGGCGTCAAGAGACTACTACTGACGTCAAGAGACCACTACTGACGTCAAGAGACCACTACAGGCGTCAAGAGAGGCGTCAAGAGAGGCGTACTACAGGCGTCAAGAGACTACTACAGGCGTCAAGAGGCTACTACAGGCGTCAAGAGGCTATTACAGGCGTCAAGAGGCTACTACAGGCGTCAAGAGGCTACTACAGGCGTCAAGAGACTACTACAGGCGTCAAGAGGCTACTACAGGCGTCAAGAGGCTACTACAAGCGTCAAGAGACTACTACTGACGTCAAGAGACCACTACTGACGTCAAGAGACCACTACAGGCGTCAAGAGGCTACTACAGGCGTCAAGAGGCTACTACAGGCGTCAAGAGGCTACTACAGGTGTCAAGAGACTACTACTGACGTCAAGAGACCACTACTGACGTCAAGAGACCACTACAGGCGTCAATAGGCTACTACAGGCATCAAGAGGCTACTACAGGTGTCAAGAGACTACTACTGACGTCAAGAGACCACTACTGACGTCAAGAGACCACTACAGGCGTCAATAGGCTACTACAGGCATCAAGAGGCTACTACAGGTGTCAAGAGGCTACTACTGGCATCAAGAGGCTACTACAGGCTAGTGATGCGCAGGTTGACTCGTAACCATCAGTCCCCGCAATAATATCCACAGGGTGATGGCTTTAGGGTCATTAAATAGTGTGGCTGAAGGGCAGGTGGGTGACAGGTGGGTGGCGGGTGGGTTATAGAGAATCAATACCTTCAAAAATTCAGATGTATAATTATTGTGCAATTTATATAGTCTACATTGAGGTTTTTCTTTCACTATTTTAAACTGTCTGGTATTAGTGCATGAACCTAAGGTTCAGGGCTTAACTGTACAACCGCCAAATCGCCTTCACAGCCCATCAACAAATAATGCTTTTGGGAAGCGGCAGAAAAAGTTCACATCAATCCAGAGAGGCAAAATGGACGTCGTCTAAGTTTAATTCAGTAAGACAAAATCTGCAAAAGGAGAGTTGAAAATAAAGAGAAGAGAGTGAATTGAACAACACCAAATGCATCATGAACAAAATATTTTGCCGTTTCAATGCAAACCTTTGCAGTTAATAGAATAGATCACAAAGCAGCATACAACTGAGCTAAATGTTTGGAACAAGTTCACTATCTTATCCCTAGTCTAAAAACACATATCAAGTGCAAGTTAGCCGTTTAGCTCAAATCTGAAGGCTGGGGGGGCATTTAGGCCGGGCTTCCACTGCGGATAGCTAAAATATCCTAATGATTATGATCACACTTCCTCAATTCAAATATTATGGCGACAGATACCAAAGATGGTTTAGAAACTTGGTAACCGAGCTCGAGTTAAAAGTGTAGCCTGTTATCGCCTGGACTTGTTGAAATATCTTCACAACTAGAAAAAACCCTCCAGGCTTCCGTCATAACTGTCAATTTATATATATAAAAAAAGGAAATTACAGGGGGCAGTTTGGAAAACACGTATCCCTTCCGAATCATCCTCTGGAATAACGGACATTCTAGGGTAATAAATAAGCAACAAGTCCCGTGTAAATAGGGCCTTAATAATAACTCCGTCCGAATGAAGCATTTCTTGCAGTAAGGAGTGGAGATATGATTTCTTCCTGCATCTTGATGAGAATACAATGCTCAGTTAGATATGATCTGTAGAGGTACCGTCTTCATCATAAAATCATCATCAAAATATGCATTGAAGCCGAACTGAAATCTTATCTTAAACACTTAGGGTCGTTGTCACAGCTTTCTTTTTCCTTACAACCGGTCAAACTGATTTTCATTTGGACATTTTACACAGTAAAAGTCATTCCGGTTGTTTGACTGCTAAACAGTTCATCAAATGGCTACCCGGACTATTTGAATTAACCCTTTTTATTTTTTTACACTACTCGATGTTTATTACCTATGCATAGTCACTTCACCCCTACCTACATGAACATATTACCTCAATTCCCTCGACTAACCTGTAGCCCTGTACAGACTCAGTACCGGTACCCCCTGTATATAGCCTCATTGTTATTTTATTGTGTTACTTTTATTACTATTAAAAATAAAATGAAAATGTGTCCATACTTTTTTTTTTTTTTAACTCATTGTTGGTTAAGGGCTTGTAAGTAAGCATTTCACGGTACCTGTTGTATTCGGCGCATGTAACAAACACCAACAGACTGGCATGTAACAAACACCAACAGACTGGAATGTAACAAACACCAACAGACTGGCATGTAACAAACACCAACAGACTGGCATGTAACAAACACCAACAGACTGGCAGGTAACAAACACCAACAGACTGGCATGTAACAAACACCAACAGACTGGCAGGTAACAAACACCAACAGACTGGCATGTAACAAACACCAACAGACTGGCATGTAACAAACACCAACAGACTGGCATGTAACAAACACCAACAGACTGGCAGGTAACAAACACCAACAGACAGGCAGGTACCAGACACCAAAAGACTGGCATGTAACAAACACCAACAGACTGGCAGGTAACAAACACCAACAGACTGGCATGTAACAAACACCAACAGACAGGCAGGTACCAGACACCAACAGACAGGCAGGTACCAGACACCAAAAGACAGGCAGGTACCAAACACCAACAGGGTTGAATACAAAGGCATCAAAAGGCAGCACGGGTTCTCTGTTTGTCCCCAGAAGTCCAGCCTGGCCTCAGAGACATACGTATTACTGTGAGCATCCAAGACGTATGATACCTAAAAATGGTTGAGTTACTTTAGAAAGAAACACAAGTAGGGAGGTTGGTCAGGCAGAATGGGTGGGCATAATCTGCGTCCGTCTAACTGAAATGGTCAAAATGCTGTCGTGCAGTTACTCCGAGCACCTGGAGATCAACTGGATGTGTTGTAAACTGCAGGAATAATTGGACCTTGTAGTAATTGGACCCATGGATGGAAAATGTTTTTTTTTACAGCCAGTGGCATAAAACAGGATGATTGACATCTAAAGCATAGCCTGCCTCTGCAATAATCTCACTGTAATAAGAATTCATGAGGCCTGTTTGGTTGATTTCCTCCTCCTCCTTCTCTCTCTCTCGCCAGCCGTGTGTGTGTCTTCAGGAGAGAAAGTGATAGAGCGAGAAAGACTGCAGAACCACACTGCCTATCTTATTTACGCTCTCACTGCCTATGAAAGAAATAGAATGAAAAACTGGAAGGGCCTCTTTTTTAACTCTAGAGCCTACAGATAAAAGCCTTGTGTGAGGGGGAACTAATGACGCAGATGAGAAGAGCTTCTTGCCACTCTCATTAGCTTTTACTAATAATGACCTTTGGAGACCCTTTCACACAGCAATCCGCCATCCCTTTAGTTTGGGAGCTAAGGGGCCTTTTTGCTATGCATAATGCTACCCATTATGGGAGTGCCAATCCCTGTAAACATTGTACGAGTTTCCCTCTCTGTTGTAAGGAATCCTGGAATATTTGCTATGGCCTTACTAAACCATTACAACCACAGATGCAAGTGTATTGAATAGGTTTGAATAACCCTGCTCACATATTAAGATTTTAAAAAGAGAGCCAAATCAATGCAGCTAGCTAATGCATAGCACTGCCAGAGTCTGGGGGGGGCTTGGCCATAGATGAACTGCAGATCTGACAATAATGTAGAGAAGCTCTTTAACAATCTAGCTCCTCCCCAGAGAGACGTAGGGGAGCTTTCTCTCTCAATATTGTCAGATATCCACACTTATTAAACTGACAAATCTCTTTCATTAAACGATGTCTGGGGCAGATATGATCATGATGTAATCTCCAGCCTCATCCTTCTCCGATGGGGACGAATACTTTCTTGATCATTCATCTTGCCTGACATCAAAAAGCGGCCGCTCCCTCCCCGTCATTGGTCCCACTGTTATTGTGCCACCGTCTGGGGCTGACAAGGAGATAAACATCATCATTTCCCTTTCTATATTGCAGTATCGCAGCTGGATTCGCCTCGTGGCGTCCCTGTTTATTTTCTTGCAACATTATCTTGGCCCGTAACGTCTTGTTTTATTTAAATTCAAATCCACAGGAAGAAGAGAAGGGGGTTGGAGGAGGATGGAGTAACAATTTGCTGGCGAGATGGGAAATGAGGGACTTGAGACTTCCTGTTTTTTATTCTTCTGCGGGTCGGATCACATGACGCTGGCTGTGGCTTGTTGGGAAGAGGATGTTACAAGGGATATCTTTCACATAAACCCTAGCCCTCTGGAGGTTTCATCAGATGGAACTCTCACAAGCATACACACACACACTTCCAGTTACCGTATCCTCCGGGGAGACGTCTTGGGAGAAAGAAGGTCAGAGCGATCTTCTCTCAGACCGGCCTGAGGCGAACAAGCCACAGAAACCAGCATATTAAATCTGCACTCGCAATCCTTGGAGGGGGTTCACCTTTTAATGGACTCACTCCTCATTTACATAGGTGCTAGCGCCACTAACACACCACACTACGGCCTGCCTGGGCCTAACACTCCCCACAGCGCTATTGTAGCATACCACATTCAGCCTTGGCAAGATGATTATTTGAGGGCACATTGTTTTCAGGAAGACTTTGACGAGTATTAATCTTTAGTTAGAGATGCTATTAACTGAGTGTCTTGAGATTTCAAAAAGGCCTTGTGGGTTTGTAAAGAGGAAATGGAGTTGTTGCAACGAGGGTGGTTGTTGTGGCCTCGTCTCACACCAAAACGACACACAGCAGGGAGAGAAAGGGAAGCTGGGGTTTTCGGAGTAGCTTCCAACAATGTTGAGGGTTCAGACACAGAGAGAGAGAGAGAGAGAGAGAGAGAAAGAGAAAAAGAGAGAGAGAAGAGCATAAGAGAGTAAAAAAATAAAGAAGGCGTGAGAGAGAAGGGGGTTTGAGGAGAGAAGGCTGTAGCCTGAAGGATGAAGTTAGTAGAGCTGGGTGTATTGTTTGTGGTCAGGGTGAGTCCATAGGAGTAGGTCTCTGACGCTCGGCTGTGGTCAGGGTGAGTCCATAGGAGTGGGTCTCTGACGCTCGGCTGTGGTCAGGTTGTGAAAGATCCGAAACACCGGGCCAACAGTTGACACACTCTCTCTCTCACACACACACACACACACACACACACGTGAAAGCAGAGTGCACAAGTTTAGAAAACACACACCTTTTTTTCAAGTTCGTCTTATTAACTTCCCATGAAAACATGGGTTGTAATAATAACATTGTCTATCAAGCACTTTTCATACATCTATCTTAAACCCGTAAACAAAAACAACATTCTGATTTTCTCTGTCGAAATGTAAACCTTGGCTATCGGAAACCAGTGAATCATATCATTACTTGTGTTACACTGATGCATGAGAGATTGGGTTGAACCTCTAAGCCAACTCCATCAATACAATTTATCTAGCCCGGGATGACAAGTCATATGACAGGCTTTTGTCATGGGGGTTTTCACCCAAAACCTTAAACTACTAGACAGATGTTACACAACCCTGTGTTGCTCCCAAGAGAACGCGATACAGCGGTGAAAACAAGCCCGATACTACAGTACAGCTCAACAACTTGACAGCAACATGAAACCCTCCAAACCACATCCATCTTAATTACATCCTCACTGGTGGGGTGTGATGTTTGCATCTGTGGATTTTTATGCATATTTCCGTTTCCCCACCGCAGGGCTGGGAGGGGGGTTTTGGAGGGGCCTCGAGCACCCCTCCTCCCAACCTGTGGAAGTTCCCCCTGAAACAAGGCCCGGAGCCCCCCTACCATGCTGGACCACTTCTGCAGCCTGCTATAAATCCTTAACGACAAACTCTATAAACCTCTTTGGGATTGAATATTTATGGATGCCTGTGGTTCCCCAGAGTACTGTTTTCTGTCTGGGGTTCGACGCACCACAAAAACTCCTCTGGAGCAGCTCCAAGCCCTGTAATCTACAGCTCTCATGGTGAAGGGAGTGCTTCCACACAGGCCTGGTGGTCTGCTGGGCTGGGCTCTAGTCGGTTCTGGCCTAAAACAAAATGGCCGCCCACGGAAAAGAGAAACGTGGCAGAGATGGTGATACAAATACGTAGAATAACAACATTGGGACCTTGCAGCTGCTCTCTGGTTAGACCAGCATGGACGGTGCCGGACCTAAGCGATTTCATTCCTACCGGGCTCCAAAATCGTCTTACTCAAAGAATGTAAAAAAAAAAGAAAAAACACTCACAGAATTTTTTTCCCCTTTTGGCCACATCCTCATCATCTGTTCTTAATGGGATGCCCTTAAGGATACAAGAGGCTTTGGGTGACTTCCAGAACCATTGCAGGAAGTACAAGTGCCTAGCAGCAATCAATGTCAAAACCAGGAAAAGTGCATTCCAAAACTGTATAGCGCTCTATGCAGTGAGTATAAAGGGATATTAACACATCTAGTCCCGTATAGATGGACATTAACACATCTAGTCCAGTATAGATGGACATTAACACATCTAGTCCAGTATAGATGGACATTAACACATCTAGTCCAGTATAGATGGACATTAACACATCTAGTCCCGTATAGATGGACATTAACACATCTAGTCCCGTATAGATGGACATTAACACATCTAGTCCAGTATAGATGGACATTAACACATCTAGTCCAGTATAGATGGACATTAACACATCTAGTCCAGTATAGATGGACATTAACACATCTAGTCCAGTATAGATGGACATTAACACATCTAGTCCCGTATAGATGGACATTAACACATCTAGTCCAGTATAGATGGACATTAACACATCTCGTCCAGTATAGATGGACATTAACACATCTAGTCCAGTATAGATGGACATTAACACATCTCGTCCAGTATAGATGGGCATTAACACATCTCGTCCAGTATAGATGGACATTAACACATCTAGTCCAGTATAGATGGACATTAACACATCTCGTCCAGTATAGATGGGCATTAACACATCTAGTCCAGTATAGATGGACATTAACACATCTAGTCCAGTATAGATGGACATTAACACATCTAGTCCCGTATAGATGGACATTAACACATCTCGTCCAGTATAGATGGACATTAACACATCTAGTCCAGTATAGATGGACATTAACACATCGACCGACAGTAGATGAAGTGGTTCTAGCAGTGCTACTGTCCAAGACTGGTAAATTGCCGAGCTGTTAAAGAGCTGTGACCCAGATGAAATGCTGAAACACTCAACGGTAGGCCTTTAAAAGTCTCTCACCGCCTCCCAGTCTTGTAATTACTCACATTTACCATTTTTAATATCGGCAATTCCCCTTTTTCTGTGCTTCATGTGTAAAAGCCCTCTGGGGTAAAACACCAGTTATGGAAGTCTGCCAAAAAGAAAGAGAGTTGAAGTAATTTCCCCCTGGAGTTAGTGGATGTATTATACTAGTCTGACTAGGCGGGAGCCCTGGGTTTATTTGCTTTGGATTGGGGGGGGGGGGGGATCCCGCCGATGGATCCTATTGGTTTTTTCAAGCTAATCACAGGCTGCAGTGTTAGGAATGCCCTGTCAATCAGAAACTGGATACACAAAAAAAAGTTAAAATATAATCATTTAAGATTCACACCCAATTTTCTCAACTGGATGTTGATATTTCTAATGGTAATATTCAGTCTCACAAATTCCTGTTGAGGATTAGAAAATTATATGATGATGGGGGGGGGGAACGCATCTTTTCCATGGACTCCATTTTGAGGAGTTTGTGGTCAAAGCCGATTGAGAAAGCACAGATGCAGAGTGCTGTGTGCATCAACAAAGCAGTTTGCTAATAACTGTTGGGCAATTATAAAGAAGTGCTTGGCTAAGCATGTGTTTTTCCCACCAATGAATCCATCCACAGCCGCAGAGTTGTGCCATCTTTCAGCTCTTGGCCAAAGTGCCAATTACCTCATAACACTGCCATGAAAGTTCATAGAGCATGCAGCATTTTATTACCCATCGCAAGCTCTGTGGCGCAGTGATCTGGGATCTGGCAGTGCTGAAAATGACCCATGACTCAAATCACAAGTAGCAACAATTTAAAAAGTAGAGCCGTGACGCCGAGAAATATCAGTCCTTGAGAAAATCCATGAAGCTACAAACTAGAACAAACTAATAAACACCAAGCAAACTGATCAGTCCTTTAGAAAATCCATGAAGCTACAAACTAGAACAAACTAATAAACACCAAGCAAACTGATCAGTCCTTGAGAAAATCCATGAAGCTACAAACTAGAAAAAACTAATAAACACCAAGCAAAACTGATCAGTCCTTGAGAAAATCCATGAAGCTACAAACTAGAACAAACTAATAAACACCAAGCAAAATGATCAGTCCTTTAGAAAATCCATGAAGCTACAAACTAGAAAAAACTAATAAACACCAAGCAAAACTGATCAGTCCTTGAGAAAATCCATGAAGCTACAAACTAGAACAAACTAATAAACACCAAGCAAAATGATCAGTCCTTTAGAAAATCCATGAAGCTACAAACTAGAACAAACTAATAAACACCAAGCAAAACTGATCAGTCCTTGAGAAAATCCATGAAGCTACAAACTAGAACAAACTAATAAACACCAAGCAAAATGATCAGTCCTTTAGAAAATCCATGAAGCTACAAACTAGAACAAACTAATAAACACCAAGCAAAATGATCAGTCCTTTAGAAAATCCATGAAGCTACAAACTAGAAAAAACTAATAAACACCAAGCAAACTGATCAGTCCTTTAGAAAATCCATGAAGCTACAAACTAGAACAAACTAATAAACACCAAGCACAATGATCCGTCCTTTGGAAATTTTTTATACCTCTTAGGGAGAGAATGGAAAAAATATATAATTGGGCCTCAAGAATGGCGCAGCAGTCTAAAAGCTAGAGGCTTTACTACAGACATAGGTTAATTTACGGGCTGTGCCACAACTGGCCCTGGCCGGGAGTACTAGAGGACGGGGCGCAATTGGCCCAGTGTCGACCAGGTTAGGGGAGGGTTTTACTTTGCTCATCGCGCTCTAGCGAGACGTTGTGTCGACACATTTGTGCGGCTGGTTTCTGGGTTAAGCTGGCGGATGTTAAGGAGCGTGGTTAGGCGGGTCATGTTTTGGAGGACACATGACTCCACCTTCGCCTCTCACGAGCCCATTCGGGAGATGCAGCGATAAGACAAGATTGAAATTGGGGAGAAAAAGGGGGGGGGGGGGGGGGTGGGGGAAAAATATATATGTAAAGAAATAAAAGAAAAATCCCAAAAGGAAGTTGCCATTTTGTGAAACTCAAATACTCAGGTCAAACAATGACCCACTCTTCTGTACATCTGCCATGTCAGGGGGAGACATGATCTACGAGGCAGCGGGGACCGTAAAGTTCAGCATACACAATTGTTCAGTTTCCTTCACGTTCCTTTGCTCCGGGCCTCTGAAGTCTGCGAGTGTCGGCGGTGGTGAGATGAGACGGCTGCCAAGGTTGTTAACCTCGAGGCATTTGTAATGCTGCACCAGGGTTCCTTTATTACTGGAGTGAAATAATCTCCACCAAAGTGGTTGGGACGATGACAGGCCAGATTTATGATCTCTGTAGAACAGCCAGAATAACAACTGCTCCTGCACCCATCATGAACACTAATAAGTTGTGGGAGAAACGCTGCCAACTGCACTAATTCATGTATATTTGAATCTATGAACAGCTGCCAGCCCTAATAATGTATGTCCTACTTCCAGCAGAAGGGGGGGGGGGGGGGGGGGGCTGAGTAGATGTTCAAAAGGTTTTTTAAATATATTTTTTACCTCCCATCTAGGATTAGTCCCTATTGCCCCCCCCCCCCCCCCCCCCCCCCTTTCCATAGAACTGTACCCACTAGCTAGTGAGTGAAGTTGGCATCCCCTTTCACCCCAAAACTGTACCCGCAATGAAGCCGATAGGCTTCCTCAACACAGACCACATTGCCTGGAAAGTCCCAGAACGCCTCTCCACAAAAGTAAACACAAAGGGCTTGATGAATCTGTAGTGAGGAAGATCTCCCACTGGGCACAGATGTCAATTGAACGCCTATTACACATTGGTTTTTAAATGACGTGGATATAGCATTGATTCAACCAGTGTGTGCCCAAGTGGGCTGCGGTGTAGCACGACTGACATTAAAAGTCAACGTTACCGCATGTGCAGAGACTGTGTTCACAGTAAACACTGCATATGTCGGCTCAATCAGAAGTTACCTTTAAAAAGTCAACCGCGTTACAACGCAGAACTTCTGCACTACGGATTGAATCGAGCTCTATTGCCCCAATTTTAAGTACAAAAATGATGACCGCAAATTATATGCCCCAACCCAGCCCAAGTTAACCAAGCCCATCTATGCACCATACACCAACCCAGCCAAGGTCAACCAAGCCCATCTATGTACCATACACCAACCCAGCCCAAGTCAACCAAGCCCATCTATGTACCATACACCAACCCAGCCCAAGTCAACCAAGCCCATCTATGCACCATTCACCAACCCAGCCCAAGTCAACCAAGCTGGTCTGCACCATACACCAACCCAGCCCAAGTCAACCAAGCCCATCTATGCACCACACACAAACCCAGCCCAAGTCAACCAAGCCCATCTATGTACCATTCACCAACCCAGCCCAAGTCAACCAAGCTGGTCTGTACCATACACCAACCCAACCCAAGTCAACCAAGCTGGTCTGCACCATACACCAACCCAGCCCAAGTCAACCAAGCTGGTCTGTACCATACACCAACCCAGCCCATGTCAACCAAGCTGGTCTGTAACATACACCAACCCAGCCCAAGTCAACCAAGCTGGTCTGTACCATTCACCAACCCAGCCCAAGTCAACCATGCCTGTCTATGTACCATACACCAACCCAGCCCAAGTCAACCAAGCTGGTCTGTATCATTCACCAACCCAGCCCAAGTCAACCATGCCTGTCTATGTACCATACAGCTCCATTGACCTTCCTTCACTTTCCGAAACTGTGATATCTGGAGCGCAGGTAAGTTTGTTAGACATTGATAAACAGACATGAAAGGAATGTTATTTGAAACACGGCTCAATCAGTCCTGCAGTTGTAGCACCAAGGTATCAATCAGGCCTGCTGTTGTAGCACCAAGTTATCAATCAGGCCTGCTGTTGCAGCACCAAGGTATCAATCAGGCCTGCTGTTGCAGCACCAAGGTATCAATCAGTCCTGCTGTTGTAGCACCAAGGTATCAATCAGGCCTGCTGTTGCAGCACCAAGGTATCAATCAAATGTATTTATAAAGCCCTTCTTACATCAGCTGATGTCACAAAGTGCTGTAGAGTAACCGAGCCTAAAACTCCAAACAGCAAGCAATGCAGGTGTAGAAGCACGGTGGCTCCCTAGAAAGGCTGGAGCTTAGGAAGAAACCTAGAGAAGAATCAAGCTATGAGGGGTGGCCAGTCCTCTTCTGGCTGTGCCGGGTAGAGATTATAACAGAACATGGCCAAGATGTTGAAATGTTCATAGATGACCAGCAGGGTCAAATAATAATAAACACAGTGGTTGTCGAGGGTGCAACAGGTCAGCACCTCAGCAGTAAATATCAGTTGGCTTTTCATAGCCGATCATTCAGAGTATCTCTATCGCCCCTGATGTCGCTAGAGAGTTGAAAACAGCAGGTATGGAACAAGGTAGCACGTCCGGTGAACAGGTCAGGCAGAACAGTTGAAACTGGAGCAGCAGCACGACCAGGTGGACTGGGTACAGCAAGGAGTCATCATGCCAGGTAGTCTTGAGGCATGGTCTGAGGGCTCAGGTCCAGAGAGAGCGAGAGAGAGAGCGAGAGAGAGAGAGAGAGCGAGAGAGCGAGAGAGCGAGAGAGAGAGAGAGGGAAAAAAAAGAGAGCGAGAGAAGAGAGAGAATTAGAGAGAGCATACTTAAATTCACACAGGACACCGGATAAGACCGGAGAAGTACTCCAGATATAACAGACTGACCATAGCCCCTGACACATAAACTACTGCAGCATAAATACTAGAGGCTGAGACAGGAGGGATTGGGAGACACTGTGGCCCCATCCGACGATACCCCCAGACAGGGCCAAACAGGCAGGATATAAACCCACCCACTTTGCCAAAGCACAGCCCCCACACCACTAGAGGGATATCTTCAACCACCAACTTACTATCCTGAGATAAGGCTGAGTATAGCCCACAAAGATCTCCCCACGTCACAAACCTGGGGGGGGCGCCAACCCGGACAAGAAGATCACGTCAGTGACGCACCCCTCCTAGGGACGGCATGGAAGAGCACCAGTAAGCCAGTGACTCGGCCCCTATAATAGGGTTAGAGGCTGAGAATCCCAGTGGAGAGAGGGGAACCGGCCAGGCAGAGACAGCAAGGGTGGTTCGTTGCTCCAGTGCCTTTCCGTTCACCTTAACACTCCTGGGCCAGATTACACTCAATCATAGGACCTACTGAAGAGATGAGTTTTCAATAAAGACTTAAAGGTTGAGACCAAGTCTGCGTCTTTCACATGGTTAGGCAGACCAATCCATAAAAATGAAGGTATGAATGAGTCCTGCTGTTGCAGCACCAAGGTATCAATCAGGCCTGCTGTTGCAGCACCAAGGTATCAATCAGGCCTGCTGTTGCAGCACCAAGGTATCAATCAGGCCTGCTGTTGCAGCACCAAGGTATCAATCAGGCCTGCTGTTGCAGCACCAAGGTATCAATCAGGCCTGCTGTTGCAGCACCAAGGTATCAATCAGGCCTGCTGTTGCAGCACCAAGGTATCAATCAGGCCTGCTGTTGCAGCACCAAGGTATCAATCAGGCCTGCTGTTGCAGCACCAAGGTATCAATCAGGCCTGCTGTTGCAGCACCAAGGTATCAATCAGGCCTGCTGTTGCAGCACCAAGGTATCAATCAGGCCTGCTGTTGCAGCACCAAGGTATCAATCAGGCCTGCTGTTGTAGCACCAAGGTATCAATCAGGCCTGCTGTTGCAGCACCAAGGTATCAATCAGGCCTGCTGTTGTAGCACCAAGGTATCAATCAGGCCTGCTGTTGCAGCACCAAGGTATCAATCAGGCCTGCTGTTGCAGCACCAAGGTATCAATCAGGCCTGCTGTTGCAGCACCAAGGTATCAATCAGGCCTGCTGTTGCAGCACCAAGGTATCAATCAGGCCTGCTGTTGTAGCACCAAGGTATCAATCAGGCCTGCTGTTGCAGCACCAAGGTATCAATCAGGCCTGCTGTTGCAGCACCAAGGTATCAATCAGGCCTGCTGTTGCAGCACCAAGGTATCAATCAGGCCTGCTGTTGCAGCACCAAGGTATCAATCAGGCCTGCTGTTGTAGCACCAAGGTATCAATCAGGCCTGCTGTTGCAGCACCAAGGTATCAATCAGGCCTGCTGTTGCAGCACCAAGGTATCAATCAGGCCTGCTGTTGCAGCACCAAGGTATCAATCAGGCCTGCTGTTGCAGCACCAAGGTATCAATCAGGCCTGCTGTTGCAGCACCAAGGTATCAATCAGGCCTGCTGTTGCAGCACCAAGGTATCAATCAGGCCTGCTGTTGCAGCACCAAGGTATCAATCAGGCCTGCTGTTGCAGCACCAAGGTATCAATCAGGCCTGCTGTTGCAGCACCAAGGTATCAATCAGGCCTGCTGTTGTAGCACCAAGGTATCAATCAGGCCTGCTGTTGCAGCACCAAGGTATCAATCAGGCCTGCTGTTGCAGCACCAAGGTATCAATCAGGCCTGCTGTTGCAGCACCAAGGTATCAATCAGGCCTGCTGTTGCAGCACCAAGGTATCAATCAGGCCTGCTGTTGTAGCACCAAGGTATCAAGCAGGCCTGCTGTTGCAGCACCAAGGTATCAATCAGGCCTGCTGTTGCAGCACCAAGGTATCAATCAGGCCTGCTGTTGCAGCACCAAGGTATCAATCAGGCCTGCTGTTGCAGCACCAAGGTATCAATCAGGCCTGCTGTTGCAGCACCAAGGTATCAATCAGGCCTGCTGTTGCAGCACCAAGGTATCAATCAGGCCTGCTGTTGCAGCACCAAGGTATCAATCAGGCCTGCTGTTGTAGCACCAAGGTATCAATCAGGCATAGCAGGTATAGCAGCAGATATGATTAGCATTCACGGCGTCTTCACTAACAGCCCGTGGATAAATCATTTATACACTTTACCTCATTACTGAATCACCACGAAGAAGAAAGCCCAGACGGATCTTTCCTTGGTACTGTAGAAAATAAAGTACAGAGAAGAGCTGCTGTAGGCAGGTGGTGAGTTGATGTTGTAACACACAGTAGAGGAAGGAAACAAGCTTGTATCCCGTGTCTGTAATTCACAGAGCAGTTGTTTTGCTAGATGAACCTTGTGCCATGATAGTCATTTATATCACAGGCCATGGTGTGGGACCTCAACGCAATACGATTCTTGAGCTCCGATTGGCTTTCTACAGTTCATCCCCACTCAATTGAGTTTCATTGTTTCCTCATTTTGTGGCCAAAACGTCACGACTCATTTACAGTCAAAGTAAGGAATTAGTTACATTTAGGTTTTAGATTAAAGTTAGGGCTGGGGAAATACATACAAATTGCTAATCATGTTTAAGTCTAAAATCACAGCCGGTGTTGTGGCTTGTAATATTTTGTGTGTTGGGAGTGATGGCATCGCTGTTCCTATGGCACCCCCACACAGAACCACCATAATCACACAAACACTGTTGACTTCCATCATGGCTGACATCTGGGTGCTCAGATCCACCAGGCTCGGTGCCGAGGATTTTCCGCAATCATTTGAGCAGATGTTGCGGGGCAGGCGGCTGAGCAAATATTCCTAAAGGCCCTACTGAGTGATTTTACCACCTTCCATTTTCCTATTGCCTGCGCTGACATCATGCCAGACTGGCCAACCATCGGTCACCTGCGAGCCAGGCAGCCAATCAAAGCCAAGCACTAAATCCCGCAAATATTTGATCATATTCTCTTTCTTCAGAGTCAACAGTTGAACGGAGCCAAGGTTTTCATGGTTGGGTTTCCAGTAGCTCATCACTATAGCAACACACGAAGAGGCCTATGTTGGGGAATGCCTCTAACTTTTTTCTTATGTCCTTATATAAAAGTATAGGTCCATTCAGTTCAGTGAAGTGCAGTGTGATTAACTAGCATCAATCCAAGTCCTCTCTAGTTATTACAAAGAGAGTATGGTTTATTGTGCCCCCTGAAGGAGTTAAGTAGCTGGATAGAGGCAGAGAGCGGGAGGGAGGGGGGAATGAGAGACAGCAAGAGAAAGAGAGATCATTTAATCGCGATGACATTCAATCACTCAATTATTTTCACATATGGGGAAACATTGGCAGAATAATTCCTTAATCATAACACCACCTTTAATTGCTCCCTAAGATGGGAGGCTGACATCTGGCTAAGCCCCTCCTGTGTGTAAGTGAGAGAGAGAGAGAGCGAGAGAGAGAGAGAGTGTGTGAGTGTATGAGTGGGTGAGAGTGCGTGAGAGAGAGAGAGAGAGAGAGAGAGAGAGAGAGAGAGAGTGTGTGTGAGTGTATGAGTGGGTGAGAGTGCGTGAGAGAGAGAGAGTGTGAGTGAGTGAGTGAGTGAGTGAGTGAGTGAGAGAGACAGAGACAGACACGGGCCAGGTGTTAGGGAGCATTTGCAACAATAAGCCGGGGAAGGCAAGTTAGTTGATGATGAGCGTGTTCTCACTGAGCCTTGACTCTGTTTACAGGAGTAAAACACCACACATATCATCTAAGCTGCCTCACACTGTGGAACAACCTTTGGGTTCTCTCCCATCTCTCTCATGTGACATGCTTGGCCAAACCCAAGAGGTTACAGGGGTCAGTATATTAGGTCACTCCTCACTGGTTTAAGGCCAAAAACGTACTCCCTTGTCTCTACCCTTGTTGACTCCTTGACACAGATCTGAAAGGCTTGGATGGGTCTAGCTTACCCTCTGATTTCCCAGTAGAGCTGCTGCCACAATTCTTCACCCTATCCAGGCCTTTTAGATATGTGACAGACAGGCAGTGAACAAGAGTAGAGGGAAAGGAGGACATATTTGGATTGGAATGGAGCCCTGAAGACAAACTGGACTAAAGGGAACAGGGGCATCAAGTACTTCAGCTCTGGTTTCAGTCTCTCCACCAGGCCTTGTTATTGGGCTGCCTAACCACTTCCTCATGCTGAGGTCAGAGGTCAGACAGGCCCACTGACAGCCTGGGCCGGCTGGAACAACAAGGCTAGTGTGAGAGGGCACGCTGCAAAACTGCCAACTCACTCTCCTCTCTCACTCCCTTTCCTGCTCAAATGGTGAACTCAACAGGGGATCTTTTGAAGGGTGTGTCTGTCTGAAAATAAGGCCTGCAGACATCTGAAGATAGGCCTGTCAATCATTTCGTGTGTCATTGTCTTGTGAGGCTGTGTTCGGGCAATATGCACAAAAAAGCCTAAGCAGAAATACTTGCTAGTGGGAAGAGATATCTTGAACAACACAAACGGATCGGGACCTAATTGAAAAACATTGTTCATAAAATTAATCAGTGTTGTGGGTTATGCAACAGTGACAAAATGAGTAAAAGGCCAGATTTTTGGGGCCTACAGCAGCGCTGCTAGACTAGATTTCCCTAGTCTTTCACCACCCGCATCACAACACACTCTCCATTCTGTGGGGAGTTGTACCAGCACTTTGCCGTCTGTTTCTTCACTGCAGTTGCTTGTCAAACCCAAACTTCCCAGCTACAGTACAGGGACTGGCAAGCCTTTGGTGATACAAGTCTGCCCTCTGGAGGATGGGGGTGGAACTGCAGCCCAGCTGAGGGAACTGTTCAGAAAACACAAACATTTCCCTTCTCTCACAGGGGCACACACACACACACACAAATAACCATTAACATTTCCAATAGGCAAGTCAGACTAGTTTAGACAGTGTAGCCCCAGGCAGTAATTCAGTGTTGTGTCTGTAGCTGCCTAGAGTTTAGGCCTATACTACACACATATTTTAAACACTTAGATTGCAAAAGCTAATGAGGCATCACTTGGTGAATATGTAATGGAGTGTGCTGCTATGGTAATTACCTTGGGTGGCTAGGAAGGAAGCAGCGGGGTTAGCGGTATTAAGACCTGTGCATTTTACTCATTTACTGCACTGCTGAAGAGGAACGCAGGGTATAACATCTATAGTGAGTGATGCCATGCCGTCCCAGCCTAACATAAAAGGGAAGGACAATCTGAAAAACAACCCGATGAAATGAAATAGTGACAATGAAACTGGAGAGGAATGGCAGGTATTGAACTAGGGAGATACATCCAACTGATTCCAGCATAGGGAAACGTGCATTTCAAATTCTAAATCCTTGCATTAAATGCCAATTGAGTTAGGAATTATGAATCATGCGAACAATATGTGTTAAATGTGTTAATGATCTACAATTCAGGAAATGAGACTTGAGAGAGCCAGTCAAAGCCAGAACCTCCAAGATCCAATCCACAGTAGGATGAGGTGCATTTCCACATCAGTCACTAGAGAGTCCATCTACAGACCCCGACACCCGAGGCCAGATCCAATATTTGTTGTGCAGATGATTTATAAATATTTCCCTTTGGTCTGGCAGATAGCAAGGTATGAAAGGTCTAAACCAGCCCTCTGAAGTGGAGACATGAAAGCCAGAGTCTCTAGCCCAACACACACACGCACACACACACACACACACACACACACACTCTCTCTCTCTCTTTCTTAGAAGCTCTCTCTCGCACGCGCGCACACGTCTGCAGTTCATCAAGACAAAACCAATTAGATCAGGTGAGTGGGGCTCACTTCCCACAGGATTAGTATTTACTTCTTCCCCCGGAGCGGGAGGCAGTCAGCGGGAAAGCGCTCATCAGAGGAGAATTTACATGGAAATTCAAGACACAAAAAGGTGCAATCACAGACCCGAGATCAGAGCGACGCAAACGCCTGGAAAAGGTGGAGATGAAAGGGGACATTTTCGACAGTTTTAAGGCAACATTAGGTGTTAACGCTGAGCCTCGACTAATGAGGTAATTTAATTAGGATTCTACACAGGCATCCGAGAGGCCCCTTCTATACATCGAAAGGCCCCACTCCGGATGAAAGCAGGATGCTATTTATTTACAAACCTCAATAGGTGAAATTAGAGGATATCTCACAGTTCTAATGCTCACGTTATAGACACTAATTATAGGGCATTAGCGAGGCTAACGTACAGTATGTTACCGCCTACTGTGTATGCAGCGATGCATTGTTTCTGATAATAATTTGAGGATGTTTCATATGGTACGTTTAACGATGGCAGGGATGGTGTTAATTGAAGATGAGCTCTTTGCCAGAAAGAGTTTCAACCCTTGCCATCACAAAGGTGGCAAGAGTTCCGTCTGGCACGAGCAATCGCTCACACAAAGCTACTTACTTACTTTACATCATGAAGATGTGCAGCAAAGATCTGATAACGCATATATCAGGCAAAATATCAGTATCCTGTTCCACTGAAAGAGGACTTCATTGTTACAACTTGCGTGGTAGGCCGACATCGAACGATGCACGAGGGGGTGAGAAGAGGAGTATGTGTGCATGCTTATTGGTGGAGGGAGTCAAGTGGCGTATCTGGATATTATTTCACTATATATCGTGTCTATCGACAATATTGCAATATTATTTCTGAGGTAGTTGGCTGTACCTGCATCAAAACGTTTCCTTTAGAGCTCGTTCTCAATCTTTTTAAATAGGGAGGCAATTTGTTTTTCGGCTCTTATTTCCACGACTGGTCAAAACTCATGTTCTCATGGTTCTCCCCTGTCCCTCTGCGGCAGACATCTCCCCTGTCCCTCTGCGGCAGACATCTCCCCTGTCCCTCTGCGGCAGACATCTCCCCTGTCCCTCTGCGGCAGACATATGGAGAGCAATATGTTTAACATCGAAATCACAATAAAATCACAGTGTGGAACTGCAGTACATATAGACTCGTGAGAATAGCAATACATATCGTATTGGCACCTAAGTA
Source organism: Oncorhynchus mykiss (assembly GCF_013265735.2). Classification (NCBI taxonomy): domain Eukaryota; kingdom Metazoa; phylum Chordata; class Actinopteri; order Salmoniformes; family Salmonidae; genus Oncorhynchus; species Oncorhynchus mykiss. Next base: position 88,679,381 of record NC_048570.1, read on the forward strand.
TTGTGATAACATCTTATGGTGAGGTCCCTGGCCATTCCCAGCCCTAATGCTTAGGCTAACATGTTACATTCATGCCCATGTGAACAGAACGTGCCACATGCAATACAAAGCATTTCATCATCCCAAAACGACTCCTTTCCGACATTGAAAGCAGATGGGTAGAGCATTAATGTGGTGCTTTTTTTCCCCCCTAAAGTGCTCTTGATTATTTGAAGGTGTTTGTTAAAGCTTACCAAATGTGGCCGTCTTTCAAGGTAGAGAAACGAACACAGATGTAGTTCTCCATTTTACAGCCTGTTTATGTCTTCCTGCCCAAGAGGAGAGTTTGCTTTCATGTGTTTAATTGGATTGTGTGACTACAGCCTTGTATAACAAATGTCTTTTTTCCAATGCTAATGACCAACAGTCCCTATAGAGTGGTAACGAGGAGGAGTCTACCGTGTCTGGAAGAGATTTCACCATATGTCATGTCTAGGGTTGCAAAATTCCAGGAGCATTCAATAAATTCCCTGGTTTTCCTGAAATACTGTGGAGGATTCTGGTTTTCCTGAAATACTGTGGAGGATTCTGTGGAGGATTCTGGTTTTCCTGAAATACTGTGGAGGATTCTGTGGAGGATTCTGGTTTTCCTGAAATACTGTGGAGGATTCTGGTTTTCCTGAAATACTGTGGAGGATTCTGGTTTTCCTGAAATACTGTGGAGGATTCTGTGGAGGATTCTGGTTTTCCTGAAATACTGTGGAGGATTCTGGTTTTCCTGAAATACTGTGGAGGATTCTGGTTTTCCTGAAATACTGTGGAGGATTCTGTTTTTCCAGAAATACTGTGGAGGATTATGTGGAGGATTCTGGTTTTCCAGAAATACTGTGGAGGATTCTGGTTTTCCAGAAATACTGTGGAGGATTCTGGTTTTCCAGAAATACTGTGGAGGATTATGTGGAGGATTCTGGTTTTCCAGAAATACTGTGGAGGATTCTGGTTTTCCTGAAATACTGTGGAGGATTCTGGTTTTCCTGAAATACTGTGGAGGATTCTGGTTTTCCTGAAATACTGTGGAGGATTCTGGTTTTCCTGAAATACTGTGGAGGATTCTGGTTTTCCTGAAATACTGTGGAGGATTCTGGTTTTCCAGAAATAATGTGGAGGATTCTGGTTTTCCTGAAATACTGTGGAGGATTCTGGTTTTCCTGAAATACTGTGGAGGATTCTGGTTTTCCTGAAATACTGTGGACGATTCTGGTTTTCCTGAAATACTGTGGAGGATTCTGGTTTTCCTGAAATACTGTGGAGGATTCTGGCTTTCCTGAAATACTGTGGAGGATTCTGGTTTTCCTGAAATACTGTGGAGGATTCTGGTTTTCCTGAAATACTGTGGAGGATTCTGGTTTTCCTGAAATACTGTGGAGGATTCTGGTTTTCCTGAAATACTGTGGAGGATTCTGGTTTTCCTGAAATACTGTGGAGGATTCTGGTTTTCCAGAAATAATGTGGAGGATTCTGGTTTTCCTGAAATACTGTGGAGGATTCTGGTTTTCCTGAAATACTGTGGAGGATTCTGGTTTTCCTGAAATACTGTGGAGGATTCTGGTTTTCCTGAAATACTGTGGAGGATTCTGGTTTTCCAGAAATACTGTGGAGGATTCTGGTTTTCCTGAAATACTGTGGAGGATTCTGGTTTTCCTGAAATACTGTGGAGGATTCTGGTTTTCCTGAAATACTGTGGAGGATTCTGGTTTTCCTGAAATACTGTGGAGGATTCTGGTTTTCCAGAAATACTGTGGAGGATTCTGGTTTTCCAGAAATACTGTGGAGGATTCTGGTTTTCCTGAAATACTGTGGAGGATTCTGGTTTTCCAGAAATACTGCGGAGGATTCTGGTTTTCCTGAAATACTGTGGAGGATTCTGGTTTCCCTGATTCAAGGAATCCTCCAACTGGGACATCGGGAAAACCAGGGAATTTATTGAAATACTCCATATTTTGCCACCCTGGTCGTGTCGTAATGATATCCTTTGTCGCCATTGTCTTAACGCAGATCCAAGTTCAGATCAACCAGTCTCATTGGAGTTGGGTTAGCTGGAGGTTTCGGACTGGTCTTGGAACTGTGACAACGGGCAGCTGCTCCCCTCTTGGCTCGATGGGATATGTAGTGTTTTTGCCAACACTGCCAGATCTGTACACAGTCCTGTACCCTTCACTTTTTTTAAACTGACTATCGTAATTGTCGGACCTTATTAGTATGAGTAATCTAGGAATGTCCCAAGTTAATTGACAAGAAAACACCAACTCTACAGATCGCAATGAATGGCTAAATGACTTGTGGACATGAAGGGTCCACGGAGCTCCTCACCACTCTATGCTCTTAGTGTACCTGGGAACCTAGGCTTCACGTCAACTGGAAGATAAGTCAAGCATATGACCCTCTAATTTACTCCAAAGGGAAACGGGTCCAGGGGTTTGACCTCTTGACCTTTGTTCACATCCATCGTGACGTCCAGATGGCTTCTCAGAGAAATCATTAGCAGGAAGTGGACAGAGAGCAAAGAAGTTCTATTTCATCATATAGCGGAAAGTCCACTTGTTTATCTTTGTTCTGCCCAGTAACAGACTGATGTTAATGCAAATTACAGACTTGGGGTAGATTTGAGGACATCACTAAAGAACAGGCAGACATGCACTAGGTAATTCATAACATGTCCCTTGAGGACTAGCCTACTCTGAAATGACGTACTGTGTGGTAAACTGTGTAGCATGTCAATTTCAATGCTGAGCTAAAACATCAATAACACACTAAGTGTAAACAAGTTAGAGAGAAGAAAGGTTATGGAGAAGCAAAGCTACACGAAAACAACACACAGTAGTAAACACTTTAATACACCGTTCATTATAGGTTATTTAACAAAACAAGCCATTTCATTGTGCCATTTTTAGAGAAGTGTCAAGTGGCCATGTAATTTCTCGAGTTGAAATGTTTGTTGTCCTGATGTGAACTGTGTGTGTGTGACTAATTAGACCCTAATTAGGGTTTATGAGGAACATAATAATCACACCATGTGGTTCAACTTTCCTGTGTCGGCAACAATAGTAATGAACTTGCATAGAAACACATTGAATACCATATTCATACACGGCAAAACAGTTTAAAAAAAAATCAAACAGAAGTATCTGTTTTGAGTGTCTGTCGTATTTCTGAGATATTAAAGAAGCTTATGATTTGTTTGTTTTCTTACCCATATTTAAGCCCCTTTTTGGGGCACAAAACTACTAAAACGTGTTTTAAACAGGTGCTGGGTTACCTTCAGACAAGTCTTGATGCTTTCCATAGTAGTATTACATTAAGACAACGTGTAAAGTGTTGGTTCCATGTCTCATGCACTGAAATAAAAGATAGCAGAAATGTTCCATACACACAAAAAGCTATTTTCTCTAACATTTTGGCAACAAATGTGTTTCCATCCCTGTTAGTGAGAAATTATCTTTTGCCAAGATAATCCATCCACCTGACAGGTGTGGCATATCAAGAAGCATGATCATTACACAGGTGCAACTTGTGCTGGGCACAAAAGACCACTAAAATGTGTTGTTTTTTTCACACAACACAATGCCACAGATGTCTCAAGTTTTGTGTGCAACTGGCATGCAAGACTGAGGAATGTCCACCAGAAAATTGAATGTTAATTTCTCTATCATAAGCCGCCTTCAATGTCGTTTTAGAGAACTTGGCAGTGCGGGATCGTCTGAGACCAGCCACCTGGACAGCTGATGAAACTGTGGGTTTGCACAACCGAAGGATTTCTGCACTAACTGTCAGAAACAGTCTCAGGGAAGTTCATCTGCTTGCTTGTCATCCTCACCAGGATCTGACTGCAGTTCGGCGTCGTAACCAACTTCAGTGGGCAAATACTCACCTTCGATGTCCACTGGCACACTGGAGAAATGGCAGAGTCCCGGTTTCAACTGTACCGAGCAGATGGCAGGCGTCGTGTGGGCGAGCTGTTTGCTGATGACAACATTTTGAACAGAGTTCCCCATGATGGCAGTGGGGTTATGGTATTTGGCAGGCATGAGCTACAGACAACGAACACAATTGCATTTTATCGATGGCAATTTTGAATGCACAGATATACTGTGATGAGGCCCAGTGTCGTGCCATTCATCCGCCGCCATCACCTCATATTTCAGCATGATAATGCACAGCCCCATGTTACAAGGATCTGTCCACAATTCCTGGAAGCTGAAAATGTCCCAGTTCTTCCATAGCCTGCCTACTCACTAGACATGTCACCCATTGAGCATGTTTGGGTTGCTCTGGATTGACGTATGACAGTGTGTTCCAGTTCCCGACAATATCCAGCAACTTTGTACAGCCATTGAAGAGGAGTGGGACAACATTCCACAGGCCACAACCAATAGCCTGATCAACTCTATGTGAAGGAGATGTTGTGCATGAGGAAAATGGTCACACCAGATACTGACTGGTTTTCTGATGCACGCCTTTACTTAAAAACATTTTATTTTTAAGTTATCTGATCAACAGATGAATATCTGTATTCCCAGTCATGTGAAATCCATAGATTAGAGCCTAATTAATTCATTTAAAATGACTGATTTCCTTACATCAACTGTAACACAGTACAATCTTTTAAATGATTACATGTTGTGTTTTATATTTTTTGTTCAGTTTTGTAAAGTTCCTAAACAGTTCAGGCCCTGCAGACGTTTTCGTAAAACGACAGATTTTTGTGACGTCTCCTGGTCTGACAAACCGATGAGGAAGGCAGACAGAGAGAAGGCAGACAGAGGAAAGGCAGACAGAGGAAGGCAGACAGACAGAGGAAGGCAGACAGAGGAAGGCAGACAGACAGAGGAAGGCAGACAGACAGAGGAAGGCAGACAGACAGAGGAAGGCAGACAGACAGAGGAAGGCAGACAGAGGGAAGGCAGACAGAGGGAAGGCAGACAGAGGGAAGGCAGACAGAGGAAGGCAGACATTGGCAGATTGTGATGCAGCCCATGCAAAAATAAACGTGTCAGCAAGAGTATTTGAATGTGTATTGAATTAGTGTCGACTGCTCCATCCCTTATGTCGGTTATATACAACCAAGCCTAAACATTGTATTACATCGCAACCTGTCATCCATCACCACTACAGTCGAGAGGAGAGCAACTAACCCCAAGCCAAGCCAGCACCAACTTGACACACCACGGTCTACTAAACTACAAACTGTTCATCCAGTTCCCATGTTGAAAACGTCCGCAGCCTATTCTAACCATGCTAACAAGCCTATGGTAACGGACTCCTATTCTAACCATGCTAACGGACTCCTATTCTAACCACGCTAACAAGCCTATGCTGACGGACTCCTATTCTAACCATGCTAATAAGCCTATGGTGACGGACTCCTATTCTAACCATGCTAACAAGCTTATGGTGACGGACTCCTATTCTAACCATGCTAACAAGCCTATGGTGATAGACTCCTATTCTAACCATGCTAACAAGCCTATGGTGATGGACTCCTATTCTAACCATGCTAACAAGCCTATGGTGAAGAACTCCTATTCTAACCATGCTAACGGACTCCTATTCTAACCACGCTAACAAGCCTATGGTGACGGACTCCTATTCTAACCATGCTAACAAGCCTATGGTGACGGACTCCTATTCTAACCATGCTAACAAGCCTATGGTGATGGACTCCTATTCTAACAACGCTAACCAGCCTATGGTGATGGACTCCTATTCTAACCATGCTAACAAGCCTATGGTGATGGACTCCTATTCTAACCACGCTAACAAGCTTATGGTGACGGACTCCTATTCTAACCATGCTAACAAGCCTATGGTGACAGACTCCTATTCTAACCATGCTAACAAGCCTATGCTAACAGACTCCTATTCTAACCATGCTAACAAGCTTATGGTGACGGACTCCTATTCTAACCATGCTAACAAGCCTATGGTGACGGACTCCTATTCTAACCATGCTAACGGACTCCTATTCTAACCACGCTAACAAGCCTATGGTGACGGACTCCTATTCTAACCATGCTAACAAGCCTATGGTGACGGACTCCTATTCTAACCATGCTAACAAGCCTATGGTGATGGACTCCTATTCTAACAACGCTAACAAGCCTATGGTGATGGACTCCTATTCTAACCATGCTAACAAGCCTATGGTGATGGACTCCTATTCTAACCACGCTAACAAGCTTATGGTGACGGACTCCTATTCTAACCATGCTAACAAGCCTATGGTGACAGACTCCTATTCTAACCATGCTAACAAGCTTATGGTGATAGACTCCTATTCTAACCATGCTAACAAGCCTATGGTGGACTCCTATTCTAACCATGCTAACAAGCCTATGGTGACGGACTCCTATTCTAACCACGCTAACAAGCCTATGGTGACGGACTCCTATTCTAACCATGCTAACAAGCCTATGGTGACGGACTCCTATTCTAACCATGCTAACAAGCCTATGGTGACGGACTCCTATTCTAACCATGCTAACAAGCCTATGGTGATGGACTCCTATTCTAACCATGCTAACAAGCCTATGGTGATGGACTCCTATTCTAACCACGCTAACAAGCTTATGGTGACGGACTCCTATTCTAACCATGCTAACAAGCCTATGGTGACAGACTCCTATTCTAACCATGCTAACAAGCCTATGCTAACGGACTCCTATTCTAACCACACTAACAAGCCTATGGTGAAGGACTCCTATTCTAACCACGCTAACAAGCCTATGGTGATGGACTCCTATTCTAACCACGCTAACAAGCCTATGGTGATGGACTCCTATTCTAACCATGCTAACAAGCCTATGGTGACGGACTCCTATTCTAACCATGCTAACAAGCCTATGGTGACGACCCCCCCCCCCCCCCCCCCCCCCCCCCCAGGCGTACAGCCCCATGTCTTTAAGAACTGGGAAGAAAGCCCAGTGCTACTCTTAACCTCACGCCCATGTTTCCAAACACCAGCCCAAGCGGCCAACCAGCCAGCCAGTCATACAGCCAACCAGTCAGTCAGCCAGCCAGGCCACAGTCTTATCCCTGTTAAACTACATACACGGCCACAGTGTCGAGGCCTGAGCAGAGATGAAAAGGGTTTTTCTGTTTGAGAGGCAGGATTATTAAGTCGTTGGTTAGAAGAGTGGCGGGAGGGAAGGGAAGGGAGGAGGCATCTGGTTCTGGGTAAGGTTACGAGGGGGAAAAGAGGAGAGGACACACTAAGCATTAGCTAGCGGTTAACCAAGAGCTAATGAGGGAAAAATATAAAGATTGAGCTCAGATGAAACTGTTTAGCGTACGGCCGTATTCTGTGTCCTCATTGCGTTTCAAGGAAAGATGACGATGGTAATTACACATGGGGGTTAATGCAAACCAAAAGGGGGGTAGTAGGGGGGCCAGTTTCTGATCAGTGTGTGTATGTTTCTGCCTTTGTAAATGGACTCCACTTTAAAAGTCTGGATGTTCTTAAGTATGTATTGGCAACATGTCCATCCACACCCCTTTTGACACAGCACATTATCCTGGGACATGCACTATGCCCCAGCCTCCTTTAGTTTTTTCACGTAAAATAAAATAAAGGATCCTCCTGCCGAGGTCTGGGACTGGGACTCCTCTGATCCCATCCATCCCTCCCCCAGCATACCTACCCCCCCACATCCCTATCCCCCCCATCCATCCCTCCCCCAGCATACCTACCCCCCACATCCCTAGCCCCCCCCATCCATCCATCCCCCAACATACCTACCCCCCCACATCCCTAGCCCCCCCCCATCCATCCCTCCCCCAGCATACCTACCCCCCCACATCCCTAGCCCCCCCATTCATCCCTCCCCCCACATCCCTAGCCCCCCCCATCCATCCCTCCCCTAGCATACCTAGCCCCGCCCATCCACTCCTCCCCCAGCATACCTACCCCCCCCCCCCACACACATATACCTAGCCCCCCCATCCACCCCTCCCCCAGCATACCTACCCCCCCCCCCCCCTCCCCCCCCACACACATCCCTAGCCCCCCCCATCCATCCCTCCCCCAGCATACCTACCCCCCCATCCATCCCCCCCCCCAACCAGCCCTGGTGTAAATCCTGTGAAATGAGAGGCCTCCAGTCCCCTCTCTGGTACAACTCCCTGGTGTGTAAATCCCGGGTCAACACAGTATCAGAGACTCGTACCGCAGGAAGAGAAAGAACCAAAGAATGAAGAGAAGAGAAAAGGGAGAGAGTGGGAACGAGGAACGAGGGCCATGGCGAAGCGCCGTCCAAGTCAAATCAGCACCATGTGTCCCTCCAGAGCAATATTATCCCAGAAATGAACATTATTGAGGCAACAAAGTGTTTTGGAACTCTGCAAAAACAGAGGGCTTGGCCAAGGACTGAGGCCTGGGAGGAGAAGAGTGCGGGGGCCCCTCAGGGGATCAATGAGAAGAGGGGGGGGGGGCTGGGTGCGTGTACAGTGGCCCCCACTGCAGCGCTGCAGCCTGACAGGCTAATGGCCTATTACTGACAGAGATGTGGTCAGCAATCCCAGAGAGGAAACAGAGATGGCCGCAGCAACCTCTGACCTGACCACAGGGGTTAGGAGAGAGGAAGAGGGGGAGTGACAGAGAGAGGAATAAGGAGGGTGGGAGATGGCGTGAAAGGTAGATTGATGTAGAGAGAGGTGGAGGTTGGGTGAGAGCGAGCGAGAGACCAGGGAAGAGGGAACGCAGCCAAAAGCAAGGGAAACTATTTGTATGACATGTGGATGGCCCTTGCAGCCACGGTCAGTGTGTAATAAAGTGCTCTGCTCTGAATCATGGCGGGAGAGTTAGTGGGGTGGCAACTACTGCGTGAGGTAACAAACCACAGGAAAGCCCAGTGGAGGGGGTGTGTCCGCCCCCCTTTACAAGGGTTCAGTTTGAACAAGGGACAGGAGGGGAAGAGAAGGGTAAGAAAGGGGGGGTTAAACGACATCACAGCACTGTGATCTTTACTGGGATGATGAATGTTTAGAGGGGGAAATGAGGGGGGGGGGGGGGCAGCTGGTTCTGGTTAGGACCCTGGAAATGAGATTAAAGGGAAATCTCCAAACAGATTGAATTGTATTTGCCATAATTGCTGAGAACAGCTTATTCAGAGCAGACCGCAAATAAAAGAGTCCTAAAACCACGGGGGGAGAGGGGTCTGCCATGTGAAACCAGTCTGCCTTGGCTCTTACAGCAATCAAGCCTCAAGTCTTGTATCGGTTAAAAGGTGCGTGTGTGTGTGTGGCAGGGTAAAGATGTATAAGGTTTTAATCAAAAGGCTGCTCTAATTTGGAAGACATTCTACAGTGTGTATTATACTGCTGGAAGACTAATGTAAACATCAGGCCATTTTATACTGGAGCCATTAGATCTGACTATATTCAGACGTACAACTTCTAAACCAAGTCATCCATATTGTACTGGACCAACCCAAGGCTTCAATTAGGATCCCAGAGAACCTGTTTCAAAATAGGAAGGTTATTCTCTTGTGAGATGTACTGTATCTCTTCACTTTGAAGAAAAACTCAACGTGGTGAAGAAGAGAATCAATCCGTCTAAGAGCTACAAGATAAAAGTGAGAGCTGTATGAGGCTCTTTCTCTCATTCCAGGGTTGATTGTGTTTAAAGTGAAACCACATGAACTGTACTGCTCCCACTCAGAGGGAAGAGGAGAATGAGAGAGAGAGGAGAGAATGAGAGGAGAGAGAGGAGAAAGAGAGAGGAGAGAGGAGAGAATGAGAGGAGAGAGGAGAGAATGAGAGGAGAGAGGAGAGGGGATGAGAGAGAGGAGAATGAGAGAGAGTGAGAGAGGGGATGAGAGAGAGAGATAGAGGGGGGATGAGAGAGAGAGGAGAGAATGAGAGAGAGAGGAGAGAATGAGAGAGAGAGGAGAGAATGAGAGAGGAGAGGGGATGAGAGAGAGAATGAGAGAGAGGATGAGAGAGGAGAGAGAGAGAGCAAGAGAGAGAGAATGAGAGAGGAGAGAGAGAGAGCAAGAATGAGAGGAGAGAGGAGAGAGAGTGAGAGAGAGTGAGAGAGGGGATGAGAGAGAGAGCAAGAGAGAGAGAATGAGAGAGGAGAGAGAGAGAGCAAGAATGAGAGGAGAGAGGAGAGAGAGTGAGAGAGAGTGAGAGAGGGGATGAGAGAGAGAGCAAGAGAGAGAGAATGAGAGGAGAGAGAGGAGAATGAGAGGAGAGAGAGGAGAAAGAGAGAGCAAGAATGAGAGGAGAGAGAGGAGAATGAGAGAGAGTGAGAGAGGGGATGAGAGAGAGAGCAAGAGAGAGAGAATGAGAGAGGAGAGAGAGCGAGAGAAAGAGGGAGGATGAGAGAGAGGAGAGATTGAGAGAAAGAGGGAGGATGAGAGTAGAGAGAGGATGAAGGAGAGAGAGTATGGGAGGGAGTATGAGAGCGAGAGAGAGAGGATGAGAGAGAGAAAGAGAGGGAAGTTGAGAGAGAGAGAGGGGATGAGAGAGAGAGGGGGAGGATGAGAGAGAGAGAGGATGAGAGTGAGAGGGGATAAGAGAGAGAGAGAGTATGATAGAGAGAGTGAGAGGGGGAGGATGATGAGAGAGAGAGAGGATGAGAGCGAGAGCGAGAGAGGATGAGAGAGAAAAAAATATATAGAAAAATCCTCAACTCCTGGTGTCTCCACAATTCAGGTTAAATGGCTGCTCTTCGCAGATGACCTATGCTTGCTGTCACCCACAGCACATGGCCTACAGCAGAACCTGGATCTGCTAGTGCAGTACTGCCAGACCTGGGTCCTGGCAGTAAACCCCCAGAGCACATGGCCTACAGCAGAACCTGGACCTGCTAGTGCAGTACTGCCAGACCTGGGCCCTGGCAGTAAATCCCCACAGCACATGGCCTACAGCAGAACCTGGACCTGCTAGAGCAGTACTGCCAGACCTGGGTCCTGGCAGTAAACCCCCACAGCACATGGCCTACAGCAGAACCTGGACCTGCTAGTGCAGTACTGCCAGACCTGGGCCCTGGCAGTAAATCCCCACAGCACATGGCCTACAGCAGAACCTGGACCTGCTAGTGCAGTACTGCCAGACCTGGGCCCTGGCAGTAAACCCCAAAAATACTACAATAATGATTTTCCAGAGAAGATTGAAATACCTTTGGCTAAAACTAATTGAATGTGTCATTGAACCAATTGCACTTTATGGCAGCGAGGTGTGGGGTCCACTTGCAAAACAAGATTTCACCAAATGGGACAAACACCCTATTGAAACCCTGCATGCAGAGTTTTGTATGATTCTTCAGAGGAAAACTACAAACAATGCATGCAGGGCAGAATTAGGCCAATATCCACTAATAATAAAAACTCTAAAAAGAGCATTGTGATGAGAGAGAGAGGAGAGAATGAGAGAGAGAGGAGAGAATGAGAGAGAGAGGAGAGAATGAGAGAGGAGAGGGGATGAGAGAGAGAATGAGAGAGAGGATGAGAAAGGAGAGAGAGAGAGCAAGAGAGAGAGAATGAGAGAGGAGAGAGAGAGAGCAAGAATGAGAGGAGAGAGGAGAGAGAGTGAGAGAGAGTGAGAGAGGGGATGAGAGAGAGAGCAAGAGAGAGAGAATGAGAGAGGAGAGAGAGAGAGCAAGAATGAGAGGAGAGAGGAGAGAGAGTGAGAGAGAGTGAGAGAGGGGATGAGAGAGAGAGCAAGAGAGAGAGAATGAGAGGAGAGAGAGGAGAATGAGAGGAGAGAGAGGAGAAAGAGAGAGCAAGAATGAGAGGAGAGAGAGGAGAATGAGAGAGAGTGAGAGAGGGGATGAGAGAGAGAGAGAGAGAGCAAGAATGAGAGGAGAGAGAGGAGAATGAGAGAGAGTGAGAGAGGGGATGAGAGAGAGAGAGAGAGAGCAAGAATGAGAGGAGAGAGAGGAGAATGAGAGAGAGTGAGAGAGGGGATGAGAGAGAGAGCAAGAGAGAGAGAATGAGAGAGGAGAGAGAGCGAGAGAAAGAGGGAGGATGAGAGAGAGGAGAGATTGAGAGAAAGAGGGAGGATGAGAGTAGAGAGAGGATGAAGGAGAGAGAGTATGGGAGGGAGTATGAGAGCGAGAGAGAGAGGATGAGAGAGAGAAAGAGAGGGAAGTTGAGAGAGAGAGAGGGGATGAGAGAGAGAGGGGGAGGATGAGAGAGAGAGAGGATGAGAAAGAGAGGGAGGATGAGAGAGAGAGAGGATGAGAGTGAGAGGGGATAAGAGAGAGAGAGAGTATGATAGAGAGAGTGAGAGGGGGAGGATGATGAGAGAGAGAGAGGATGAGAGCGAGAGCGAGAGAGGATGAGAGAGAAAAAAATATATAGAAAAATCCTCAACTCCTGGTGTCTCCACAATTCAGGTTAAATGGCTGCTCTTCGCAGATGACCTATGCTTGCTGTCACCCACAGCACATGGCCTACAGCAGAACCTGGATCTGCTAGTGCAGTACTGCCAGACCTGGGTCCTGGCAGTAAACCCCCAGAGCACATGGCCTACAGCAGAACCTGGACCTGCTAGTGCAGTACTGCCAGACCTGGGCCCTGGCAGTAAATCCCCACAGCACATGGCCTACAGCAGAACCTGGACCTGCTAGTGCAGTACTGCCAGACCTGGGTCCTGGCAGTAAACCCCCACAGCACATGGCCTACAGCAGAACCTGGACCTGCTAGTGCAGTACTGCCAGACCTGGGCCCTGGCAGTAAACCCCCACAGCACATGGCCTACAGCAGAACCTGGACCTGCTAGTGCAGTACTGCCAGACCTGGGCCCTGGCAGTAAACCCCAAAAATACTACAATAATGATTTTCCAGAGAAGATTGAAATACCTTTGGCTAAAACTAATTGAATGTGTCATTGAACCAATTGCACTTTATGGCAGCGAGGTGTGGGGTCCACTTGCAAAACAAGATTTCACCAAATGGGACAAACACCCTATTGAAACCCTGCATGCAGAGTTTTGTATGATTCTTCAGAGGAAAACTACAAACAATGCATGCAGGGCAGAATTAGGCCAATATCCACTAATAATAAAAACTCTAAAAAGAGCAATTAAGTTTTGGAAACTGACCCCATCTCAACAGTTTTGTGAACTCAGCCCCAGGACCAGCTGGATGAGGAGACTCTTTTCTTTGCTCAGCTCTTGGCATTGCCCCCTCATCCAGCCAATGCCAAGAGCTGAGCAAAGAAAAGAGTCTCCTCATCCAGCTGGTCCTGGAGCTGAGTTCACAAACCTGTTCTACTAACACACTGAAGCCTCAGTCCCCTCATCCAGCTGGTCCTGGAGCTGAGTTCACAAACCTGTTCTACTAACACACTGAAGCCTCAGTCCCCTCATCCAGCTGGTCCTGGGGCTGAGTTCACAAACCTGTTCTACTAACACACTGAAGCCTCAGTCCCCTCATCCAGCTGGTCCTGGGGTTGAGTTCACAAACCTGTTCTACTAACACACTGAAGCCTCAGGACCAGAACATCCAATCAATCAGAATAAACCAAATTACAACACAGTCAAAACAAAACTACATCGCTTATTGGGAAACAAGCAAAATGTCCCTAAATCTGCAGATTCTCTCAAGCTCTGTCAGGTTGGATGGGGAGCGTTGCTGCACAGCTATTTTCAGGTCCCTCCAGAGATGTTTGATCAGTTTCAAGTCCGGGCTCTGGCTGGGCCACTCAAGGACATTCAGAGACTTGTCCGGAAGCCACCCCTGCGTTGTCTTGGTCGTGTGCTTAGAGTCGTTGTCTTGTTAGAAGGTGAACCTTCGACCCAGTCTGAGGTCCTGAGAGTTCTGGAGCAGGTTTTCAAGGATCTCTGTACTTTTCTCCATTCATCTTTCCCTCGATCCTGACTAGTCTCCCCGTCTCTGCCACTGAAAAACCTCCTAACTATTTGACCATGGTTACTGATCAAAACCTTAGAAAAACCTTGACAAAATACAGACTCAGTGAGCACAGCTTTGCCACTGAGAAGGGTAGACACAGGAAAACTTGGCTCCCTGTAGAGGAAAGGCTGTACAACCACTGCACCACAGCAGAACCTGAGACGGAGCTGCATTTCCTGACAAAATTTTAAAAACAATTAGAGAGTGTCATTTCCCCAATTTTGAAACCCTTATTGAAGGTTTCTAAGACCTCTCTGATGAGAATAGGCTACCCGGGGGAGGACACAGAGGGAGGGGGAGGACGCAGAGAGCTGTGGGTTGGCAGCGCACTACATTGCTGTCTGCCATAAGTTGAGGGACAGTGTCTGACAGACCAATCAACCTGCACATGTACTCTACTGTATGCTTATTGTAATTGTTCAATGTATGGTTATTTTGACCCTTGGTTATTGTTGTTATTGTTGTCCCGTTGACAATTTGGATTCTTATTATTTTCATATTGTAAATATCCAAAGTAAGCTTCGGCAATATGTACATTGTTACATCAGGCCAATAAATAATTTTTGTTAAGTTTAGGCCTTATTCTAAAATGATTTCAATCAATTTTCCCCTCATCAATCTACACACAATACCCCATAATGACAAAGCAAAAACAGATTTATAGAAATGTACGTTCATTTATTATTATTAAACTGAGCTCAGGTGCATCCTGTTTCCATTGATCATCCTTTATGTTTCTACAACTTGATTCGAGTCCACACCTGTGGTAAATGAAATTGATTGGACATGATTTGGAAAGGCACACACCTGTCTATTATAAGTTCCCACGGTTTACAGTGCATGTCAGAGCAAAAACCAAGCTATGAGGTCGAAGGAATCGTCCGTAGAGCACCGAGACAGGATTGTGTCTGAGCAATCGGGGGAGAATGGCCTTGATCAGGGAGGTGACCAAGAATCAGATGGTCACTCTGACAGAGTTCTAGAGACCCTCTGTGGAGATGGGAGAAACTTCCAGAAGGACAACTATCTCTGCAGCACTTCATCAATCAGGCCTTTATGGTAGAGTGGCCAGATGGAAGCCAATCCTCAATAAAAAGGCACATAACACCCCGCTTGGAGTTTGCCAAAGGACTCTCAGACCATGAGAAACAAGATTCTCAGGTCTGATGAAAACCAGATTGAACTCCTTGACCTGAATGCCAAGTGTCACATCTGTAGGAAACCTGGCATTATCCCTATGGTGAAGCATGGTGGTGACAGCATCATGCTGTGGGGAGGTTTTTCAGCGGCAGAGACGGGGAGACTAGTCAGGATTGAGGGAAAGATTAATGGAGAAAAGTACAGAGATCCTTGATGAAAACCTGCTCCAGAACTCTCAAGGCCTCAGACTGGGTCGACGGTTCACCTTCCAACAGGACAATGACCCTAAGCACACAGCCAAGACAACGCAGGAGTGGCTTCGGGACAAGTCTCTAAATGTCCTTGAGTGGCCCAGCCAGAGCCCAGACTTGAAACTGATCAAACATCTCTGGAGAGACCTGAAGATAGCTGTGCAGCAACGCTCCCCGTCCAACCTGACAGTGTTTGAGAAGATCTATAGAGAAGAATAGGAGAAACTCCCCAAATACAGGTGTCCCAAGCTTGTAGGGTCATACTCAAGAAGACTCAAGGCTGAAATCGCTGCCAAAGGTGCTTCAACACTGAGTAAAGGGTCTGATTACTTACGGAAATGTGATATGTTTTATCTTTAATACATTTACAAACCATTCTAAAAACCTGTTTTTGCTTTGTCATCATGGGGTATTTTGCTTTGTCATCATGGGGTATTTTGCTTTGTCATCATGGGGTATTTTGCTTTGTCATCATGGGGTATTTTGCTTTGTCATCATGGGGTATTTTGCTTTGTCATCATGGGGTATTTTGCTTTGTCATCATGGGGTATTTTGTGTGGATTGATGAGGGAAAAACATGTATTTAATACATTATAGAATAAGGCTGTAAGGTAACAAAATGTGGGAAAAGTCAAGGGGTCTGAATACCGACCCAAACCCGTACTGTGCTGACTGATTCCCACTATAGGGCTGACCCAAACCCGTACTGTGCTGACTGGCTGCTTCCCATTATAGGGCCAACCCAAACCGTACTGTGCTGGCTGATTCCCACTATAGGGCTGACCCAAACCTGTACTGTGCTGACTGGCTGCTTCCCATTATAGGGCCAACCCAAACCGTACTGTGCTGGCTGATTCCCACTATAGGGCCGACCCAAACCCGTACTGTGCTGACTGATTCCCACTATAGGGCCGACCTAAACCCGTACTGTGCTGACTGATTCCCACTATAGGGCCGACCCAAACCCGTACTGTGCTGACTGATTCCCACTATAGGGCCGACCCAAACCGTACTGTGCTGACTGATTCCCACTATAGGGCCGACCCAAACCCGTACTGTGCTGACTGATTCCCACTATAGGGCCGACCCAAACCGTACTGTGCTGACTGATTCCCACTATAGGGCCGACCCAAACCCGTACCGTGCTGACTGATTCCCACTATAGGGCCGACCTAAACCCGTACTGTGCTGACTGATTCCCACTATAGGGCCGACCCAAACCGTACTGTGCTGACTGATTCCCACTATAGGGCCGACCTAAACCCGTACTGTGCTGACTGATTCCCACTATAGGGCCGACCCAAACCCGTACTGTGCTGACTGATTCCCACTATAGGGCCGACCTAAACCCGTACTGTGCTGACTGATTCCCACTATAGGGCCGACCCAAACCGTACTGTGCTGACTGATTCCCACTATAGGGCTGACCCAAACCGTACTGTGCTGGCTGATTCCCACTATAGGGCCGACCCAAACCCGTACTGTGCTGGCTGATTCCCACTATAGGGCCGACCCAAACCGTACTGTGCTGGCTGATTCCCACTATAGGGCCGACCCAAACCCGTACTGTGCTGACTGG
This sequence comes from Oncorhynchus mykiss, assembly GCF_013265735.2. Lineage (NCBI taxonomy): Eukaryota > Metazoa > Chordata > Actinopteri > Salmoniformes > Salmonidae > Oncorhynchus > Oncorhynchus mykiss. Next base: position 88,696,246 of record NC_048570.1, read on the forward strand.
CTGCTTCCCATTATAGGGCCGACCCAAACCCGTACTGTGCTGACTGATTCCCACTATAGGGCCGACCCAAACCTGTACTGTGCTGGCTGATTCCCAATATAGGGCCAACCCAAACCCGTACTGTGCTGACTGGCCGCTTCCCACTATAGGGCCGACCCAAACCCGTACTGTGCTGACTGGCTGCTTCCCATTATAGGGCCGACCCAAACCTGTACTGTGCTGACTGGCTGATTCCCATTATAGGGCCGACCCAAGCCCGTACTGTGCTGACTGATTCCCACTATAGGGCCGACCCAAACCGTACTGTGCTGACTGATTCCCACTATAGGGCTGACCCAAACCGTACTGTGCTGACTGATTCCCATTATAGGGCCGACCCAAACCGTACTGTGCTGACTGATTCCCACTATAGGGCCGACCCAAACCGTACTGTGCTGACTGATTCCCACTTAGGGCCGACCCAAACCGTACTGTGCTGACTGATTCCCAATATAGGGCCGACCCAAACCGTACTGTGCTGACTGATTCCCACTATAGGGCCGACCCAAACCGTACTGTGCTGACTGATTCCCACTATAGGGCCGACCCAAACCCGTACTGTGCTGACTGATTCCCACTATAGGGCCGACCCAAACCGTACTGTGCTGACTGATTCCCACTATAGGGCCGACCCAAACCCGTACTGTGCTGACTGATTCCCATTATAGGGCCGACCCAAACCGTACTGTGCTGACTGATTCCCACTATAGGGCCGACCCAAACCGTACTGTGCTGACTGATTCCCATTATAGGGCCGACCCAAACCCGTACTGTGCTGACTGATTCCCACTATAGGGCCGACCCAAACCGTACTGTGCTGACTGATTCCCAATATAGGGCCGACCCAAACCGTACTGTGCTGACTGATTCCCACTATAGGGCCGACCCAAACCGTACTGTGCTGACTGATTCCCACTATAGGGCCGACCCAAACCCGTACTGTGCTGACTGATTCCCACTATAGGGCCGACCCAAACCGTACTGTGCTGACTGATTCCCACTATAGGGCCGACCCAAACCCGTACTGTGCTGACTGATTCCCATTATAGGGCCGACCCAAACCGTACTGTGCTGACTGATTCCCACTATAGGGCCGACCCAAACCGTACTGTGCTGACTGATTCCCATTATAGGGCCGACCCAAACCCGTACTGTGCTGACTGATTCCCACTATAGGGCCGACCCAAACCCGTACTTTGCTGACTGATTCCCATTATAGGGCCGACCCAAACCGTACTGTGCTGACTGATTCCCACTATAGGGCCGACCCAAACCGTACTGTGCTGACTGATTCCCATTATAGGGCCGACCCAAACCATACTGTGCTGACTGATTCCCATTATAGGGCCGACCCAAACCCGTACTGTGCTGACTGATTCCCACTATAGGGCCGACCCAAACCCGTACTGTGCTGACTGATTCCCACTATAGGGCCGACCCAAACCGTACTGTGCTGACTGATTCCCAATATAGGGCCGACCCAAACCGTACTGTGCTGACTGATTCCCACTATAGGGCCGACCCAAACCGTACTGTGCTGACTGATTCCCACTATAGGGCCGACCCAAACCCGTACTGTGCTGACTGATTCCCACTATAGGGCCGACCCAAACCGTACTGTGCTGACTGATTCCCACTATAGGGCCGACCCAAACCCGTACTGTGCTGACTGATTCCCATTATAGGGCCGACCCAAACAGTACTGTGCTGACTGATTCCCACTATAGGGCCGACCCAAACCGTACTGTGCTGACTGATTCCCATTATAGGGCCGACCCAAACCCGTACTGTGCTGACTGATTCCCACTATAGGGCCGACCCAAACCCGTACTGTGCTGACTGATTCCCATTATAGGGCCGACCCAAACCGTACTGTGCTGACTGATTCCCACTATAGGGCCGACCCAAACCGTACTGTGCTGACTGATTCCCATTATAGGGCCGACCCAAACCATACTGTGCTGACTGATTCCCATTATAGGGCCGACCCAAACCCGTACTGTGCTGACTGATTCCCACTATAGGGCCGACCCAAACCCGTACTGTGCTGACTGATTCCCATTATAGGGCCGACCCAAACCGTACTGTGCTGACTGATTCCCACTATAGGGCCGACCCAAACCCTTACTGTGCTGGCTGGAAATCATTACATTACCATCACCAGGTATACTGAAGCATCGTATTGTGTCTTCATATTGTGTGCAGGAAGGAAATCAACAAGACATCTCTCTAAGTTAGGGACTTTTATTTATGTTTTTAACACTAATTCACAAACAAAATACATCCTTGCAAGAAGAACAAAGAAAAACAACCAATTTCAACATATTGGTCTAGATTTAAAACAACTGTATTCAACTTGTAAATTCTGTTATTGGAGACAAGATTTATTTCATGATCCTCGATATTAACATTTTTAAAAAAGAACCTAATTTTAAATGAATCTGTTTTATGTTAATTTCAGAAATGACATTTTAGATCATTGTGTTACAGCAGTAGTATATAGAGGATTTAGTATGAAACGGATTAATATACATTTCTATATGCTTTGCAAAGCATGTTAGACAAAAGACAAAAGCATCACTGAGCTTCTTCATATTGTTACGCTTAGCAACACGCGTGTTCCAAACGGAGCCCTATTCCCTACTACACAGTGGACTACTTTAGACCTCCTGGTCAAAAGCAGTGCACTATATAGTGAATAGCGTGCCATTTCAGACGCAACCTTAGACTTCTCAATCCATATAAATAGAGGGATTCGTAGTATCCCTACAGAATGACATCCTAACTGTTCCCCTAAAGGGTGTCCTGTGTCTTTCTACTCCAGACCTGCTGAATTTCATTGTTACACCAACGTTGTTTATTAATCAAAGTAGTACAAAGCCATGAAAAATATATCAGTTTAAAGGCACAAGAGACTTGCTCCACTCTCAGAGACCACTAAAATGAACCACGACAAGACAACAACAACAAAACACTAGTCAAATTAATACATCAGTCAACTTGGCCTGCCAAGTCTCCCCACTAGAGGGCACTCTCGCTCCAGCAACAGGAGACGCTGCACCGCAAACACTAGGACACAGCCAAGGCCCTTTTCTAGAACCCCTGTCCAACACTCCCAGCCTCTAACTCTCTGGTGTGTTTTTGCCGATCTGAAGGGGGACTGGATAGGTGTAAGCAATATGCAGATTGCTTCAAGTCATCAACATGTAGGCTGCCCTGATAGAGTCACAGTCTTAAACCTATCCTGTTCCTTCAGATCTGTGACCACCATAATGGTAGGGGTTAAGGTTCATGGTAGGGGTTCGTCTTAAGATTGGGCTACAGTGTTGTTTGCAAACACTCCTCGAGTCAAATCCAGAATGTGCAGAGCTCCACATTCACCTTGTTTGTGTGGGGTCAATGGCTTAAAGAGACTGCTTGAGGAGTTTACGATTCAGTGAAAAGAATCAAGATAAAGTTTGGACCTTTAGGGAAACAGTCGCTGTGGCCAATGCCCCAAAATGGAGGAGTCCTGCTCCCAAACTGAATGAGTAGGTAACTTCAGGGGGTTCCTGTTTGAAATGACCAGGGCATGGTTCTAGAATTCACCGTAGAACCTCAAAAGATGAAGACGAAAGACGGGCGGGAGTCGATCGCCACGGGGGAATGTGAGTTAACAGCGGACTTTGCTGCTTGCGTTTTCAGATCCGTTTCACTGCTGCGACGTCAGGAGGATCATCTAAGCAGAGGCCAATCACCACACCACACCTCCCACACAAGACCCAACATCATGCTAAACCCATACAGTCCTAGAGGAGATTTACATACATTCCATCTAAGAAGAGCTTCCTTTCAGAGACTTGCCAGCTAGGCATTGAATATCCTGTTTCATGGAGCCTTAACAGAGTAGTCAGGAAGAGAAAGGCCTGCATAGGCAGTTCGTCATGCTCATGTTTTCAAAGGACATTAGTACATTCTATTGGTCAGCAGCTACAGTATCCCACTGAGTCATCACCTATGCTGAGGTTTATCCACCTAGCTAAGGTACAACCCATCGTCTACCCTTACCCTCTCTATCTACCGTATATCTACTGTATATCTATGTCCATCCACAACACTTGGTCTTAGTTCTGTTGAAACACACAAACCAATCTAGACATATAGGGAGGATTTTGTTTGACTACTAACATGGATCTCTTCCCACACAGACACACACAATCCCAACACACACTCTCACACGCCAGGCGCCCACAGGGGCCACAGCGGGGGGGTGCTCTGTAGCTGGGGCTGTGTGAACGGTGGATTTGAGTCAGCGTGTTGTGTTTTGTTGTTGCTGAATGGACTTTTAGCAGACAAACTCCTGTCTCATGCGGATGATCTGCAGCAGGGCGGCTTGGACGTCCTCATCCATGTGGCCCTGGGAGAAACAACAACGGTTTGAGATCATCCACTGGTTCCCTATTTCACAGTTATGTCAGCAGTGTTGGCTATGGGCCAGTCTTACTGAGATCGTCAGCAGTGTGGGCTATGGGCCAGTCTTACTGGTGTCGTCAGCAGTGTGGGCTATGGGCCAGTCTTACTGGTGTCGTCAGCAGTGTGGGCTATGGGACAGTCTTACTGGTGTCGTCAGCAGTGTGGGCTATGGGCCAGTCTTACTGGTGTCGTCAGCAGTGTGGGCTACGTGAGAGTCTTACTGGTGTCGTCAGCAGTGTGGGCTACGGGCCAATCTTACTGGTGTCTTCAGCAGTGTGGGCTACGTGAGAGTCTTACTGGTGACGTCAGCAGTGTGGGCTATGGGCCAGTCTACTGGTGTCATCAGCAGTGTGGGCTATGGGCCAGTCTACTGGTGTCGTCAGCAGTGTGGGCTATGGGACAGTCTTACTGGTGTCGTCAGCAGTGTGGGCTATGGGCCAGTCTTACTGGTGTCTTCAGCAGTGTGGGCTACGTGAGAGTCTTACTGGTGTCATCAGCAGTGTGGGCTATGGGCCAGTCTTACTGGGGTCGTCAGCAGTGTGGGCTATGGGCCAGTCTTACTGGGGTCGTCAGCAGTGTGGGCTATGGACCAGTCTTACTGGGGTCGTCAGCCGTGTGGGCTACGGGAGAGTCTTACTGGTGTCGTCAGCAGTGTGGGCTACGGGCCAGTCTTACTGGTGTCGTCAGCAGTGTGGGCTATGGGCCAGTCTACTGATGTCGTCAGCCTCTGACATTTAGGACACTATCGTATCAACAATCACATATTTTCAGATATATTATTTGCCTTCAGGAATTTGCTGGGCAACAGAAATGCCAGAGATGCCAGGGAGGCTGGAGTGTTATATTTTACTGTAACTAGAAACAAATGACTAAAAGAAACACATACTGACCTGTGCTGCACTGAGGAGATGAGTTCTATAAATTGAAACCACCTCTCTGTGTTGACTCTCAGCATCCTGTGAAGAGAGAGGGGGAGAGAGAGGAGGGAGAGGAGAGAGAGAGGGAGAGGGGAGGAGAGAGAGAGGGAGAGGGGAAGAGAGAGGAGGGGGGAGAGGGGTAGAGAGAGGGAGAGGGGAAGAGAGATGGAGGGGGGAGAGGGGGTAGAAAGAGAGAGGGGGATGGTGGAGAGAGAGAGAGAGGGGTAGAGAGAGAGAGAGAGAGAGAGAGAGGAGGGAGAGGGGAAGAGAGAGAAAGAAAGAAGAGAGAGAGTAAGTGAGAGTAAGAGTGAGAGTGAGAGAGGGAGAGAGAGGGAGAGAGAGAGAGAGATGTGATGTGATGAGTACAGGCCCACTATGGGCTGACCTGGCAGACATTACACAAAGGGACTCCGCCTGCCTGGCTCCACCTTACCATGCACCTCTGAAATACGCCCGTCTTTCACAGCAAAAAAATAGATGGCATCCATATTTTCCTGAAGACTGCCAACATCGAACGAAAGAGCCAAGAGAGCGAACTCCAAATGAAAACGTGACCCCGACCGTGGGTTCACATGAGAGCATGAGTAATGACGTTCTCAGGATTCTAATATGGACCTCATTTTCTTTTCATCTGGGTTCTGGCTAGCCGCTAGACACGACTTTAAAAAAAAAAGTACACCAGTTCATTCTCTGCCTCCATCATTTCAAAGGCTCAGAGCGAGCTGACAGAGAGGAAGGCAGAGGTCGTCCTTGAAAATCAGGTGCACAGACAAATGTTTTGTTGAGTCTCGCATCGTTTCCAGCTCAGCGGTAAATCGGCGGTAATAGCCACACAGCGAGAGTGTTACTGTAATTATACGACAGACAAATAGTCTTTGGTTTGCACTGTAAGAGCACTGACACAGATGTTCTTTCTGATGTACTGATATATCCACAGGGAAACGGTTCATTTCCACTAACTCACTGTGGGAGGAGGATCAATCATGTCTGGACCAAACCTCCATGTCATCAAGGTAATTAACGAAGATAATAACATCCCATTATCGGTAACTAACGCTGGACTGAAAAAATGCTTTCGTCCCTACTAACGAGGCTCATTATGTTTGGGAGCCAGAGAGTACCGAGTGACTGATTATGGTGTTAGTGCAGCGTATTGACATGACACCATGTTATAGGTCATCGTCTGTCATGAGTATAAAATGTCAATACAATCATGTACACTATGTAGGAAGGTCAATTGTTACAGCTTCACACAACGTAAGGGACCACAACAGAAATAAGTCATTTACTTTGTGTCATCCCTGACAAGTTTTAAAAATCTACAGGTATATTCTGTGTGTATGTATATAAATATATATATACACACTCACAGCCAGCTGCTGCTGCAGGCTCTTGATCTGGGCCTGGAGTGTGTCTATGTGCTGCATCTGTCTCTTATTGGGTGCAGCGTTGCCAGCGTACGCCAGCTGGGACAGACCATTGAGGGCCTGCTTCAGTCTCTCCACGTCCGTCAGCAGCTCGCTGATCTGAAACACACAAAGCTGTTAGCACCAGAACACACATAACCATCTACATATTTAGAAAACCTCATATCAACGGACCAAAGTATTGCCTGCCAAACTTCTTAACAGAACTAAAAACTGAGAATTTGAGATCTTACCAAATGTAAATACTACCGTACTTTTACCATATATAGTACCAGTCAAAAGTTGAGACACCAACTCATTCCAGAGTTATTATTTTTTTTACTATTTTCTACATTGTAGAATAATAGTGAAGACATCAAAACTATGAAATATCACATATGGAATCATGTAGTAACCAAAAAAGTGTTAAACAAATCAAAATGTATTTGAGATTCTTCGAAGTAGCCACCCTTTACCTTGATGACCGCTTTTTTTCAATGTAGAAAATTGTAGAAATAAAGAAAAACCCTTGAATGAGTAGGTGTGTCAACTTTTGGCTGGAACTGCACATTTATGTTGATTTTATTCATATTAAAAATGGCCGACAATTCAATGCAGAATATTTCTCCTACCTTTTTGTCTTTGACCTCTGTCTGCTCCGCCGACATCTGGATCCTCCTCTGAAACTCCCCGATGGTGCTGAGCGACTCCTCGTACCTCTCCTTCAGCTCCCGGATCTCCTTATCCATGGTGTTGCTCTTCTCCTGCAGGGCCTCAGTTTCCACCCTGGCCCTGGACTTGTCCTCTCTGGCCCTGCCCTCGTCCTCCCTGGCCTGGGCCACCTCATGGTGGAGCACCTCGCACTGCTCCGCCAGCCCAGATAGCCTCTCCCCCAACGCCGCTGTCTCTTCCTGCAGACGCTGCTTCTCGGCCTTCAGCTGGCTTAACTGGTCCTCTCTTCCTCCAAGTTCGTCCAGGGCCTGGGTGGCCCGGAGCAGCTCTGACTGCAGGGCTGCCACGTTCTGGGCCCTCTGGTCGCTGGTCTCCTGCTCCTGGCGAAGGGAAGCAAGTAGCTGGGCCACCTGCCCCTCCAGGGCCTCCTTGGCCTGAGCATGCTGCTGCAGGAGGACGGCCTGGTCCCCGGAGCATCGCTGGAGCTCCTTCTCCAAGGCGCAGGCTCTCTGGGCCTCCCCACGCTGAGCCTCCCTGGCTTTCTGGCACTCGTCCTGGGCTTCGTGGATGGTGTCCCTCAGGGCCTGGTGCTCGGCCTCATAGTGTTCCAGCCGGGTTGACTCGGATTCCAGGCGCTGCTGCAGGCTCTGGATGTCAGTGTTACACAGGGCGTTCTGCTCCTCCAGCTCGGCCCTCTGCACAGTCACGTCTTTGTACTGCTGCTCCAGGTCTACCAACCTCAGCGTCAGCTCCTCCATTTTACCCCTGTACTCATCTTCCACCTCCTTGTGCTTTTCACTGGCGACAAAGCCTGTCTCCATTCTCTGCTGCACAGACTCCATCTGCACTTTCAGTTTCTCTTTCTCGTGCTTGTGACGTTCCCCCTCCAACTTCTCCTGGTTGTACTTCTCTTGCATCTCCGAGAGCTTTCCTGTCAAGTCTTTCAGCTTGGTGTTGTAGGAGTTCTCCCTTTCCTCTATGGCAGTCAACGGAACAAACTTGGCCTGGATAGCTTCCTGGATAGTGTCTAGTTCTTTCTTCTGCGCCTCCATTTCTTGGTGAAGCTTTACTGTCCCATCTTGGGCAGACTGGTAGCTTGCCAACGCCTCTTTGGCACGATGCTCCGCCTCAACAACAGCATTGCTCAACTTAACCCTTACAGCTTCATGGTCTATAAGGCACACATAGTCATTTTCTATCATCACCTGAACATTCTCCAGCTTCTCTTTCAACTCTGCACTACCCTCTTTCACCTTCTGCAACTCTTCCTCACTTTCTTTGCTCTCCTTCTCCACTTTGGAGAGCTCAGCCTTGGCTTTCTCCAAAGCAGCACTCAGCTCCGAATTCACTTGCTCATGTTTCTCTCTGGACACGTACTCTCCATTTAGGCTCTGTTTCAGAGACTGGTTCTTGGCAGTGACCTGGGCCAGCTCCTTCTCTCTCTCTTCAAACCTCTTCTGGAGCACTTCCAGTTCCTTCACCAGTTCAGCGTTGCGAGCATTCAAGGCACCCACTTCGCTCCGGAACTTCTCAGAGGGCACGGTAGCGCTCTGTAGGCTAGTGACGCTCTCACACAGGGTGACCCTCTCCGTTTGTAGCCTCTGGATCTGCACCTCGGCCTGGCCGTTCCTTTCTGCGGCCTCCACCAGCCTCTCTTCCAGCTCCTCCACAGCTCTCTCCAGGGCGCTCTTGGCCTCTTCATGGGCCTTGAGGGGGATGAAGTTAGCCTCCACCCTGCTGTTGAGCTCCTCCAGCTGCTCCTGGAGCATCTCCCGCTCCTCCTCGCTCTCCTCTACCTGGCGGATCAGTGCCTGGCTCTTGGCAGTTATGTCCGCCAGCCTCCTCTTCATGGAGGAACTCTGTTCCTCCAGGGTCGTCCTCATCCTCTCATGCTCCTGCAGGGGGACCGCCCCTGTCCCGGCCTGGGTTTGCTGGCTGTCCATTTCCCTGTGTAGCTCAGCCACCTCCTCCAGCACACGGTCATAGTCCTCCCGCAGCTCTGCCAGCTGACGCTCCTTCTCATCCACCGCATTGCTCAGCAGGTTCTTCATGTTGTCAAACTTCTCTGCCGGCACAACCTTCTCTCCCTGCCGTGCCCGGGTCTCCTTAATGAGGGCCTCCATGTCCAGCACAGCCTCTGCCAGCTCATCCCGCTCCTCCCGCAAGGCGGTCAGCTCCAGGCCCAGCCGCTCTGCCTCCACCGCCAGCTGGCCCTCGCTGCTCTTGTACTCTTCCAGGGCCTTCTCACTCTGCTTCAGGTGGTTACGCACGCGCCCCACCTCGGCCGAGGCGCCCTCGTACTTGGCCTTGACATCGTGGAGCTGGGCACGGAGCTCGTCGGCCGCCTGGCCTCCTAGGTGCTCCTTGACCGCCACCACGTGGGCCTGGAGCTGCTTGACCTTGGCTTCAGAATCCAACATCCTCTTCTGGACATCCCCCAGTGCCTCCTCCAGCTCCTGGACCTGCCGGTCTGCCTGCCGTTGGATGGTCTCCCGGCTCTGGACCAGCTCTTGGCACTCCTGGCTTTTGCGGGCCAGTGCCGCCTGCAGGCGAAGAGCCTCTTCCTCGGCAGTCTGCTGCCGCCTCCTCACCGTCTCCAGCTCGCGCCGCAGGGCCTCCACCTCTTCGACTGGGTCCCAGCCCACGCCAGGACGTCCCGCAAGCTCCAGGGGACGGGACAGTGAGTGTGAAAGACCGGACGACTGCAGCACCTACAGCAGGAACAAAAGTTTCATGTGTGTGGAATGATTGTGCAATTTACATACACTTCGCACACCTATTTCTCACTCACAGCAGTGTCAGTCCAATATTGGCTTTGCAATGAGAGTCAGTTCCACTATAGCGACACGAGAATACTGAGAAGATGTGAAGGCTACAATAGGATAAAAAAATATCAATTTAAAAGTTGAGCCCAAAATCTAAAAAATACCTGCAGTGGTTTAAGAGAATAAATCTCTCATTTGCTGGGGGGCAAACAGCTGACAGGACGAAATGAGAATTCAGCCGTTTATTTGGCTGTCAGAGAGCTGATAAGCTCATGGTTGCTGACTGGACTAGAATACACAGCAGATGTGGTCTGCGTGTTTTTCATACTTCATGAGTTTCCTTGTCATTGCGGTCCATAATGCTCTAGAAAAACGAAGAAGTCAGGTTTACCTGCGCTGAATCCAGGCTGTGAGATTGTTTGACGAGGACATTGTCTTTTCCTGCCAGAACAAATACGGAGATGATTCAGAAGAGGTATTTTTTTTAAATTCAGATCCTCTGATTGGATCTCTTATCCTCTGATATCTCACATTTAAAGAGAGCTCCCTCACCTTTGATAACAGACTGGCCAGAGTAGTCCCCCTGAAAACACATAGAACATACAGTATGTTCACATTCACGCACAACCTTAGACAACCTGAGCAAGAGCTCTTAGTAGTATTATTATTATGTAAAACCCCATGATGATTTCAGATGCTGTAGCAGGTTTGGCATTTGGCTGTGGTCCCTCACCATGTGGCTCCTGAGCTGAACCTTGACGGTCTCTGGGGCCCGAGCCCCCTCCTCCCTGTCTTTGGCACTCAGTAAGAGCTTCAGCTGTTCCCTCTAATTCAGCACAAACACAACGTGGAGCTTTAGAACAGATCAACAGCCTGACAACTTTAGTTGCATTTGAGGACGATAACTTTCAGATGAATACAGCTATGGCCTGGTATCCAATCAAATATTTCCACATTCTCACAAACACCCACAAACAAACAGGCATGCTAATTCAACTCTAATCTATAGGTAAAATGTTCCATTTTTTCTTCCCACCCCAAACAATTGAGTTGTGTGGCTGTCCTCACCTCTTTATGGATGCATTCCACTGTATGTTTTTCCTGCACAGGATATAGAGGATTACAAGTTAAGTATCAGAGGGTTTGACAAACAACTCATTACCATATATAGTGCCTGTCACCGTCCAAGTTCTTATGTTTCTCTTGAAGCACAAACTGTGTTTGATTCCCCTCTCAGTGACTTTCCGTGTTAGTCAAGAAGTTGTCTACACTACTGTGTGTGTGTGTGTGTACCTGGCTGAGCTGCTGCTGCAGTAGTTTGACCTTGTCCATCAGAGTCCTCTGCTCCAGGTGAAACTTCCTCAGAGTCTCCTGCTGGCTCTCGTTCTGTCTCTCCAGGTCCTGACAAACATTAGAAGTCACAATCCATTTACAAGTCAAATCACACAAATCTCTTAAGTAACCCTTCTCCAAGCCAGAACAGCCCATAGGGCAGGATCCTATCAAATGTTTCTGTAGCATGAGTCAGCTTGAAGTACATGTACAGGATGCTGGGCAGGATGCTAGTCTGTCACAGGGCCTTAACACGTCAGCATCCCTCTGTTCGGCTGGCTCCTAGCTGAACTCGGCAACCCGAACCGAACGAGAGTTGCTTGCATACTCCCTTAAAAGACATTCGCTTTAAAAATGAGAAAAACGCAGCAATGGTACTGTTTGTTCATTTTGAGATGCCGTAGCCAGTATACACTTACTGAAGATACCTGGAGAAATTCATTTTGACGTTTTTGCCGAGAAAATCATAGTCGTGGAAATGTAACATCTAACTAAGATGTTTGGTGCAATATTTCTCAATGAAAAATTGGGCATGAAAACGAATCGTCTCTCCTTGAAGAACCCCTACTGTTGACCAATCACCGACGAAGGGGCGTAGACCTTGACTCCGAACTTGGCTTGCCTCTAGAAAACATTGTGTGCCCGAACAGCCCGAAAAAACCCTCACCGAAGTCCAAAACTAACAAAAATGGCACAAAATATTACATATGCACAAATTCTTCCCAAATTGTTTCAGTTGGGAAGCCTTTACCCCCAATCCATCTTCTTAATGCTGAGTGCCAAACACAGCGGCATCAGGTCCCTTTTTAGAGTCTTTGGTATGACTTGACCTGGGATCAAACCCCCAACATTCCAATCTCAGGGCGGACAGTAACCACTGAGTTGAAAACATCTATAGATCTGTTTAATTAGATCCAACAGTAAATATAAATTCACTAGTACCTTCAATTATCCTGGACATTGTAGAATCATGTCACGCTGATGCTCAGGCCAGCCTATATATTCCCCGATATACTGCTGGGTACATCTTGCTTAATGTCCTCATACATTCAGACCGGGTAATTACATCCCTGTCCATCACAAAGGACTACGAGGTCAAACTCAATGGAGCTGGCCTATCAAATTCAATATTGAACATATGCAGAGAAAAACAATTGTACTCACCCTCACGTTGGCTTCGGCCTGTTCAGTCATCTCCACTGAGTGCTGTGGACACACAGGTTATCATTTAGCCATGATGGACCGGGAGGGGGGGGGGGGGGGGGGGCTGATGGCTAGTGGTAGCAGGGTAAGAGATTTCCTTATATACAGTTTCTCTGGTGGTAGTTACATTAGGGAATGAACTGCGATTATCCATCTCGTCACTAGGTGGCAGTAATGTCCAACTGAATGTCGGAGTGTGAGTCACTTGGCCTCCACAGGAAACAGTGTAAAACATGACAACTCACTGTTTACCGCATGGTAATACACTATTAAGCAAACAGCTTCAACACAACAGTGATTTTGTAAAAACACTTGTGACCGTCTCTATTCAAAATTAAATCAATGAGTGGTGAATGTGGTCAGATTCCATATTAAATCAATGAGTGGTGAATGTGGTCAGATTCAATATTAAATCAATGAGTGGTGAATGTGGTCAGATTCAATAGAGCAGAAACTGAACATAAGTGGTATTGTTGGGATCGGCTTGTTCAGAACTCACAGATATCGTCTATCGCTCCATGTATGTATACAGAACACATGACCCAGGAAGTGCCTTGACGAGGAAGCGTTAACAGAATCAATAATAAAAACCCATCCTATTTGCTTGATGGGGCTCACGTCAAACTTTTGGTAAGCCTATGAGCCGGCTCACCTTTTCAACAATGGATTCACCCAGAGGAAATAACAGTAGAAATGTCAAGTGATTACTATACAGCTCAACAATAACAACTACAGTCTAATCAACAGCTCAAAGGGCAACACAGCAGGAGAGGCATTGCCCTAGGATCTAGGAGATATTGTCTGTGGAGATGTGTGTAGTTTTAAATCTGATAGTTAAATCTCCGGGCACAGAAATCAGTGTGAAGGTTGGCGATTAAAGTGAGCGATGCGATGTTACCTGTCGCTTTTTCTGCTCCATCTTGGCAGCTTCTTTTGCTGTGGACACGATGAGAAACAATTAACGGGTCTGCTTACACACGTCAGAGCAGCCCGTCACTCATGTCGTTGATGATTTAAATCTATACAATGTGTTTTCTCATCCCCAAGTCTTCAGGAGACTGAAGAGAGAAGTTGAAATGAGGTGATACAAGGACAGTACTTTCACACGGGCACAAAGATTTTATGCAACAAAAAAAAATAAAGCAATTATGCCACAGTAATGATGATTAAAGGCTTGATGAGAAACCAATCTCAAATGAGCACTGAGCGTGAAAACAAACAACAGGTGTGGGAGAAATCCGATGAAGCCATCTAAAGCCGCCTCCCACAAACCAAGGACATCAATTTGCCACAACAAGATAATTGTTAAGTAGGGTAAATGACTGATGGTGCACCAGATACTAGGAGAACAGGCAATTCTAGTTTCTGACAAATGTAGACTAAAGTGCTAAAGAGTAGAATTTGATTAGATGCAATTTACCTAGGGTTCTAGTTGAGTGGGCCCTTTACCTAGGGTTCTAGTTGAGTGGGGCCCCTTTACCTAGGGTTCTAGTTGAGTGGGGCCCCTTTACCTAGGGTTCTAGTTGAGTGGGGCCCCTTTACCTAGGGTTCTAGTTGAGCGGGGCCCCTTTACCTAGGGTTCTAGTTGAGTGGGGCCCCTTTACCTAGGGTTCTAGTTGAGTGGGGCCCCTTTACCTAGGGTTCTAGTTGAGTGGGGCCCCTTTACCTAGGGTTCTAGTTGAGTGGGGCCCCTTTACCTAGGGTTCTAGTTGAGTGGGGCCCCTTTACCTAGGGTTCTAGTTGAGTGGGGCCCCTTTACCTAGGGTTCTAGTTGAGTGGGGCCCCTTTACCTAGGGTTCTAGTTGAGTGGGGCCCCTTTACCTAGGGTTCTAGTTGAGTGGGTTCTCTTTACCTAGGGTTCTAGTTGAGTGGGTTCTCTTTACCTAGGGTTCTAGTTGAGTGGGGCCTTTACCTAGGGTTCTAGTTGAGTGGGTTCTCTTTACCTAGGGTTCTAGTTGAGTGGGGCCCCTTTACCTAGGGTTCTAGTTGAGTGGGGCCCCTTTACCTAGGGTTCTAGTTGAGTGGGGCCCCTTTACCTAGGGTTCTAGTTGAGTGGGGCCCCTTTACCTAGGGTTCTAGTTGAGTGGGGCCCCTTTACCTAGGGTTCTAGTTGAGTGGGCCCTTTACCTAGGGTTCTAGTTGAGTGGGCCCTTTACCTAGGGTTCTAGTTGAGTGGGCCCTTTACCTAGGGTTCTAGTTGAGTGGGCCCTTTACCTAGGGTTCTAGTTGAGTGGGGCCCCTTTACCCAGGGATCTAGTTGAGTGGGCCCCTTTACCTAGGGTTCTAGTTGAGTGGGCCCTTTACCCAGGGTTCTAGTTGAGTGGGCCCTTTACCCAGGGTTCTAGTTGAGTGGGCCCTTTACCTAGGGTTCTAGTTGAGTGGGCCCTTTACCTAGGGTTCTAGTTGAGTGGGCCCTTTACCTAGGGTTCTAGTTGAGTGGGGCCCCTTTACCCAGGGTTCTAGTTGAGTGGGCCCTTTACCCAGGGTTCTAGTTGAGTGGGCCCTTCACCCAGGGTTCTAGTTGAGTGGGCCCTTCACCCAGGGTTCTAGTTGAGTGGGGCCTTTACCTAGGGTTCTAGTTGAGTGGGCCCTTTACCTAGGGTTCTAGTTGAGTGGGCCCTTTACCTATTGTTCTAGTTGAGTGGGCCCTTTACCTAGGGTTCTAGTTGAGTGGGCCCTTTACCTAGGGTTCTAGTTGAGTGGGCCCTTTACCTAGTGTTCTAGTTGAGTGGGCCCTTTACCTAGGGTTCTAGTTGAGTGGGGCCCCTTCACCTAGGGTTCTAGTTGAGTGGACCTTTGATAAATGCATACACAAAGTTCACATGAAGGGGATCTGTTGGGGACATTTTATGTACTCTATTTCACATAGCCTTGATAAAAACCCACATTAAAACAAAGCCACATGCCGCGCTAAATGAACAACCTTAAATTCCCTCTGAAAGAAGAATGCTGACACACTTGAACTCAGGTTACCTTCCCTAAAAAGCACAATCCTTTTTTTCACCTTTGCTGCAAATTTCCCCCAGTCCATTTCATTCTGTTAATAACTTTACTTTCTCTGCAGCGTGACTTTTTAACCCAGTGTTTTCAATAGACATGTTATTTTTACTTTTTCCTTGCTCTCATTTTGATATTCTGGTAGAATGGGTGTTTTCTGCAGTCTCCTGTGGTTTCTGTATTTCTGAGGCACCAGGCTGAGTTACAGCTTACACTGCAGATAGAAACATCTCAGAACCTCTTCATTCTGGGCTAGCTGCTCCTGTCTCCCCCCTACTGAGGCTAAGAAAACATCGAGTTCTCATTTGAAAGACACAGAAAAACACCAAAACCTCCCTCTCCCTGCCAGACATGGACGATGATTACAGTATTTGAAGTCGATGAAACAGGTTTCGCAGTTTTGAACATCGCTGAAGGTTTAAACAGGAAAATGAAATGTGGCCTTTTGTCCACAGGGCAGCCCTCACACAGGGTGAAAAACACATCTACAGGAGTACCTAGGGCAGCCCTCACACAGGGTGAAAAACACATCTACAGGAGTACCTAGGGCAGCCCTCACACAGGGTGAAAAACACATCTACAGGAGTACCTAGGGCAGCCCTCACACAGGGTGAAAAACACATCTACAGGAGTACCTAGGGCAGCCCTCACACAGGGTGAAAAACACATCTACAGGAGTACCTAGGGCAGCCCTCACACAGGGTGAAAAACACATCTACAGGAGTACCTAGGGCAGCCCTCACACAGGGTGAAAAACACATCTACAGGAGTACCTAGGGCAGCCCTCACACAGGGTGAAAAACACATCTACAGGAGTACCTAGGGCAGCCCTCACACAGGGTGAAAAACACATCTACAGGAGTACCTAGGGCATAGGTCATAGGTCAAATCGGGACACAGCCGTGCTCTGACCTTTGGTGACGTTGTCGAGGTAGGTCTTGAAAAGGCTGACCAGCTCCTGGTTCTTGCTGAGGCGGGCGTAGTGGAAACAGTCGTGGCCAAAGCTGTCCACGGCCGTCACGTCGGCGCCACTCTTCAGAAGGACCTCCACCGCGTCCTTACAGCCATACTCACAGCCCAGGGTCAGAGCGGTCCTGGACACAGACACACAGATATATGAATAATTCAATTGCCTCCATAATGAAATGTATTGAAGAGTAGGCTACAAAGCACAAAGTCTATAGAGGCCAGAGAGATGCATCACTGACACATCAATACACACTAACTGAACCCCATCAATACACACTATAACTGAACCCCATCAATACACACTGTAACTGAACCCCATCAATACACACTGTAACTGAACCCCATCAATACACACTAACTGAACCCCATCAATACACACTGTAACTGAACCCCATCAATACACACTGTAACTGAACCCCATCAATACACACTAACTGAACCCCATCAATACACACTGTAACTGAACCCCATCAATACACACTAACTGAACCCCATCAATACACACTATAACTGAACCCCATCAATACACACTGTAACTGAACCCCATCAATACACACTAACTGAACCCCATCAATACACACTGTAACTGAACCCCATC
Source organism: Oncorhynchus mykiss (assembly GCF_013265735.2). Taxonomy (NCBI): domain Eukaryota; kingdom Metazoa; phylum Chordata; class Actinopteri; order Salmoniformes; family Salmonidae; genus Oncorhynchus; species Oncorhynchus mykiss. The sequence continues at coordinate 88,713,596 of NC_048570.1, forward strand.
AATACACACTATAACTGAACCCCATCAATACACACCGTAACTGAACCCCATCAATACACACTAACTGAACCCCATCAATACACACTGTAACTGAACCCCATCAATACACACTATAACTGAACCCCATCAATACACACTGTAACTGAACCCCATCAATACACACTAACTGAACCCCATCAATACACACTATAACTGAACCCCATCAATACACACTGTAACTGAACCCCATCAATACACACTATAACTGAACCCCATCAATACACACTGTAACTGAACCCCATCAATACACACTAACTGAACCCCATCAATACACACTAACTGAACCCCATCAATACACACTGTAACTGAACCCCATCAATACACACTAACTGAACCCCATCAATACACACTGTAACTGAACCCCATCAATACACACTGTAACTGAACCCCATCAATACACACTATAACTGAACCCCATCAATACACACTGTAACTGAACCCCATCAATACACACTGTAACTGAACCCCATCAATACACACTAACTGAACCCCATCAATACACACTGTAACTGAACCCCATCAATACACACTGTAACTGAACCCCATCAATACACACTGTAACTGAACCCCATCAATACACACTAACTGAACCCCATCAATACACACTATAACTGAACCCCATCAATACACACTGTAACTGAACCCCATCAATACACACTGTAACTGAACCCCATCAATACACACTAACTGAACCCCATCAATACACACTATAACTGAACCCCATCAATACACACTGTAACTGAACCCCATCAATACACACTGTAACTGAACCCCATCAATACACACTGTAACTGAACCCCATCAATACACACTAACTGAACCCCATCAATACACACTGTAACTGAACCCCATCAATACACACTAACTGAACCCCATCAATACACACTGTAACTGAACCCCATCAATACACACTGTAACTGAACCCCATCAATACACACTGTAACTGAACCCCATCAATACACACTGTAACTGAACCCCATCAATACACACTAACTGAACCCCATCAATACACACTAACTGAACCCCATCAATACACACTGTAACTGAACCCCATCAATACACACTAACTGAACCCCATCAATACACACTAACTGAACCCCATCAATACACACTAACTGAACCCCATCAATACACACCGTAACTGAACCCCATCAATACACACACTAAGTGAACCCCATCAATACACACTGTAACTGAACCCCATCAATACACACTGTAACTGAACCCCATCAATACACACTGTAACTGAACCCCATCAATACACACTGTAACTGAACCCCATCAATACACACTGTAACTGAACCCCATCAATACACACTAACTGAACCCCATCAATACACACTGTAACAGAACCCCATCAATACACACTGTAACTGAACCCCATCAATACACACTGTAACTGAACCCCATCAATACACACTGTAACTGAACCCCATCAATACACACTGTAACTGAACCCCATCAATACACACTAACTGAACCCCATCAATACACACTGTAACTGAACCCCATCAATACACACTGTAACTGAACCCCATCAATACACACTAACTGAACCCCATCAATACACACTGTAACTGAACCCCATCAATACACACTGTAACTGAACCCCATCAATACACACTGTAACTGAACCCCATCAATACACACTAACTGAACCCCATCAATACACACTGTAACTGAACCCCATCAATACACACTGTAACTGAACCCCATCAATACACACTAACTGAACCCCATCAATACACACTGTAACTGAACCCCATCAATACACACTGTAACTGAACCCCATCAATACACACTGTAACTGAACCCCATCAATACACACTAACTGAACCCCATCAATACACACTGTAACTGAACCCCATCAATACACACTAACTGAACCACATCAATACACACTGTAACTGAACCCCATCAATACACACTAACTGAACCACATCAATACACACTAACTGAACCCCATCAATACACACTGTAACTGAACCCCATCAATACACACACTAAGTGAACCCCATCAATACACACTGTAACTGAACCCCATCAATACACACTGTAACTGAACCCCATCAATACACACTGTAACTGAACCCCATCAATACACACTGTAACTGAACCCCATCAATACACACTGTAACTGAACCCCATCAATACACACTGTAACTGAACCCCATCAATACACACTAACTGAACCCCATCAATACACACTGTAACTGAACCCCATCAATACACACTGTAACTGAACCCCATCAATACACACTGTAACTGAACCCCATCAATACACACTGTAACTGAACCCCATCAATACACACTAACTGAACCCCATCAATACACACTGTAACTGAACCCCATCAATACACACTAACTGAACCCCATCAATACACACTGTAACTGAACCCCATCAATACACACTGTAACTGAACCCCATCAATACACACTGTAACTGAACCCCATCAATACACACTAACTGAACCCCATCAATACACACTGTAACTGAACCCCATCAATACACACTGTAACTGAACCCCATCAATACACACTAACTGAACCACATCAATACACACTGTAACTGAAACCCATCAATACACACTGTAACTGAACCCCATCAATACACACTGTAACTGAACCCCATCAATACACACTAACTGAACCCCATCAATACACACTGTAACTGAACCCCATCAATACACACTGTAACTGAACCCCATCAATACACACTGTAACTGAACCCCATCAATACACACTGTAACTGAACCCCATCAATACACACTGTAACTGAACCCCATCAATACACACTAACTGAACCCCATCAATACACACTGTAACTGAACCCCATCAATACACACTGTAACTGAACCCCATCAATACACACTGTAACTGAACCCCATCAATACACACTGTAACTGAACCCCATCAATACACACTGTAACTGAACCCCATCAATACACACTAACTGAACCCCATCAATACACACTGTAACTGAACCCCATCAATACACACTGTAACTGAACCCCATCAATACACACTAACTGAACCCCATCAATACACACTGTAACTGAACCCCATCAATACACACTGTAACTGAACCCCATCAATACACACTGTAACTGAACCCCATCAATACACACTGTAACTGAACCCCATCAATACACACTGTAACTGAACCCCATCAATACACACTAACTGAACCCCATCAATACACACTAACTGAACCCCATCAATACACACTGTAACTGAACCCCATCAATACACACTGTAACTGAACCCCATCAATACACACTAACTGAACCCCATCAATACACACTGTAACTGAACCCCATCAATACACACTGTAACTGAACCCCATCAATACACACTGTAACTGAACCCCATCAATACACACTAACTGAACCCCATCAATACACACTGTAACTGAACCCCATCAATACACACTAACTGAACCACATCAATACACACTGTAACTGAACCACATCAATACACACTAACTGAACCCCATCAATACACACTGTAACTGAACCCCATCAATACACACACTAAGTGAACCCCATCAATACACACTGTAACTGAACCCCATCAATACACACTGTAACTGAACCCCATCAATACACACTGTAACTGAACCCCATCAATACACACTGTAACTGAACCCCATCAATACACACTGTAACTGAACCCCATCAATACACACTGTAACTGAACCCCATCAATACACACTGTAACTGAACCCCATCAATACACACTGTAACTGAACCCCATCAATACACACTGTAACTGAACCCCATCAATACACACTAACTGAACCCCATCAATACACACTGTAACTGAACCCCATCAATACACACTGTAACTGAACCCCATCAATACACACTAACTGAACCCCATCAATACACACTGTAACTGAACCCCATCAATACACACTGTAACTGAACCCCATCAATACACACTGTAACTGAACCCCATCAATACACACTAACTGAACCCCATCAATACACACTGTAACTGAACCCCATCAATACACACTGTAACTGAACCCCATCAATACACACTAACTGAACCACATCAATACACACTGTAACTGAACCCCATCAATACACACTGTAACTGAACCCCATCAATACACACTGTAACTGAACCCCATCAATACACACTAACTGAACCCCATCAATACACACTGTAACTGAACCCCATCAATACACACTGTAACTGAACCCCATCAATACACACTGTAACTGAACCCCATCAATACACACTGTAACTGAACCCCATCAATACACACTAACTGAACCCCATCAATACACACTGTAACTGAACCCCATCAATACACACTGTAACTGAACCCCATCAATACACACTGTAACTGAACCCCATCAATACACACTAACTGAACCCCATCAATACACACTGTAACTGAACCCCATCAATACACACTGTAACTGAACCCCATCAATGCACACTGTAACTGAACCCCATCAATACACACTAACTGAACCCCATCAATACACACTGTAATTGAACCCCATCAATACACACTGTAATTGAACCCCATCAATACACACTGTAACTGAACCCCATCAATACACACTAACTGAACCCCATCAATACACACTGTAACTGAACCCCATCAATACACACTGTAACTGAACCCCATCAATACACACTGTAACTGAACCCCATCAATACACACTAACTGAACCCCATCAATACACACTGTAACTGAACCCCATCAATACACACTAACTGAACCACATCAATACACACTGTAACTGAACCCCATCAATACACACTAACTGAACCACATCAATACACACTAACTGAACCCCATCAATACACACTGTAACTGAACCCCATCAATACACACACTAAGTGAACCCCATCAATACACACTGTAACTGAACCCCATCAATACACACTGTAACTGAACCCCATCAATACACACTGTAACTGAACCCCATCAATACACACTGTAACTGAACCCCATCAATACACACTGTAACTGAACCCCATCAATACACACTGTAACTGAACCCCATCAATACACACTAACTGAACCCCATCAATACACACTGTAACTGAACCCCATCAATACACACTGTAACTGAACCCCATCAATACACACTGTAACTGAACCCCATCAATACACACTGTAACTGAACCCCATCAATACACACTAACTGAACCCCATCAATACACACTGTAACTGAACCCCATCAATACACACTGTAACTGAACCCCATCAATACACACTAACTGAACCCCATCAATACACACTGTAACTGAACCCCATCAATACACACTGTAACTGAACCCCATCAATACACACTGTAACTGAACCCCATCAATACACACTAACTGAACCCCATCAATACACACTGTAACTGAACCCCATCAATACACACTGTAACTGAACCCCATCAATACACACTAACTGAACCACATCAATACACACTGTAACTGAACCCCATCAATACACACTGTAACTGAACCCCATCAATACACACTGTAACTGAACCCCATCAATACACACTAACTGAACCCCATCAATACACACTGTAACTGAACCCCATCAATACACACTGTAACTGAACCCCATCAATACACACTAACTGAACCACATCAATACACACTGTAACTGAACCCCATCAATACACACTGTAACTGAACCCCATCAATACACACTGTAACTGAACCCCATCAATACACACTGTAACTGAACCCCATCAATACACACTAACTGAACCCCATCAATACACACTGTAACTGAACCCCATCAATACACACTGTAACTGAACCCCATCAATACACACTGTAACTGAACCCCATCAATACACACTGTAACTGAACCCCATCAATACACACTGTAACTGAACCCCATCAATACACACTAACTGAACCCCATCAATACACACTGTAACTGAACCCCATCAATACACACTAACTGAACCCCATCAATACACACTGTAACTGAACCCCATCAATACACACTGTAACTGAACCCCATCAATACACACTAACTGAACCCCATCAATACACACTGTAACTGAACCCCATCAATACACACTGTAACTGAACCCCATCAATACACACTAACTGAACCCCATCAATACACACTGTAACTGAACCCCATCAATACACACTGTAACTGAACCCCATCAATACACACTAACTGAACCCCATCAATACACACTGTAACTGAACCCCATCAATACACACTGTAACTGAACCCCATCAATACACACTAACTGAACCACATCAATACACACTGTAACTGAACCCCATCAATACACACTGTAACTGAACCCCATCAATACACACTGTAACTGAACCCCATCAATACACACTAACTGAACCCCATCAATACACACTGTAACTGAACCCCATCAATACACACTGTAACTGAACCCCATCAATACACACTGTAACTGAACCCCATCAATACACACTGTAACTGAACCCCATCAATACACACTAACTGAACCCCATCAATACACACTGTAACTGAACCCCATCAATACACACTGTAACTGAACCCCATCAATACACACTGTAACTGAACCCCATCAATACACACTAACTGAACCCCATCAATACACACTGTAACTGAACCCCATCAATACACACTGTAACTGAACCCCATCAATGCACACTGTAACTGAACCCCATCAATACACACTAACTGAACCCCATCAATACACACTGTAACTGAACCCCATCAATACACACTGTAACTGAACCCCATCAATACACACTGTAACTGAACCCCATCAATACACACTGTAACTGAACCCCATCAATACACACTGTAACTGAACCCCATCAATACACACTGTAACTGAACCCCATCAATACACACTGTAACTGAACCCCATCAATACACACTAACTGAACCCCATCAATACACACTAACTGAACCCCATCAATACACACTAACTGAACCCCATCAATACACACTAACTGAACCCCATCAATACACACTAACTGAACCCCATCAATACACACTGTAACTGAACCCCATCAACACACACTGTAACTGAACCCCATCAACACACACTGTAACTGAACCCCATCAATACACACTAACTGAACCCCATCAATACACACTGTAACTGAACCCCATCAATACACACTGTAACTGAACCCCATCAATACACACTGTAACTGAACCCCATCAACACACACTGTAACTTAACCCCATCAATACACACACTAAGTGAACCCCATCAATACACACTGTAACTGAACCCCATCAATACACACTGTAACTGAACCTCATCAATACACACTGTAACTGAACCCCATCAATACACACTGTAACTGAACCCCATCAATACACACTGTAACTGAACCCCATCAATACACACTAACTGAACCCCATCAATACACACTGTAACTGAACCCCATCAATACACACTGTAACTGAACCTCATCAATACACACTGTAACTGAACCTCATCAATACACACTGTAACTGAACCTCATCAATACACACTGTAACTGAACCCCATCAATACACACTGTAACTGAACCCCATCAATACACACTGTAACTGAACCCCATCAATACACACTAACTGAACCCCATCAATACACACTGTAACTGAACCCCATCAATACACACTGTAACTGAACCCCATCAATACACACTAACTGAACCACATCAATACACACTGTAACTGAACCCCATCAATACACACTGTAACTGAACCCCATCAATACACACTGTAACTGAACCCCATCAATACACACTAACTGAACCCCATCAATACACACTGTAACTGAACCCCATCAATACACACTGTAACTGAACCCCATCAATACACACTGTAACTGAACCCCATCAATACACACTGTAACTGAACCCCATCAATACACACTAACTGAACCCCATCAATACACACTGTAACTGAACCCCATCAATACACACTGTAACTGAACCCCATCAATACACACTAACTGAACCCCATCAATACACACTAACTGAACCCCATCAATACACACTGTAACTGAACCCCATCAATACACACTGTAACTGAACCCCATCAATGCACACTGTAACTGAACCCCATCAATACACACTAACTGAACCCCATCAATACACACTGTAATTGAACCCCATCAATACACACTGTAATTGAACCCCATCAATACACACTGTAACTGAACCCCATCAATACACACTAACTGAACCCCATCAATACACACTGTAACTGAACCCCATCAATACACACTGTAACTGAACCCCATCAATACACACTGTAACTGAACCCCATCAATACACACTAACTGAACCCCATCAATACACACTGTAACTGAACCCCATCAATACACACTAACTGAACCACATCAATACACACTGTAACTGAACCCCATCAATACACACTAACTGAACCACATCAATACACACTAACTGAACCCCATCAATACACACTGTAACTGAACCCCATCAATACACACACTAAGTGAACCCCATCAATACACACTGTAACTGAACCCCATCAATACACACTGTAACTGAACCCCATCAATACACACTGTAACTGAACCCCATCAATACACACTGTAACTGAACCCCATCAATACACACTGTAACTGAACCCCATCAATACACACTGTAACTGAACCCCATCAATACACACTGTAACTGAACCCCATCAATACACACTAACTGAACCCCATCAATACACACTGTAACTGAACCCCATCAATACACACTGTAACTGAACCCCATCAATACACACTGTAACTGAACCCCATCAATACACACTGTAACTGAACCCCATCAATACACACTAACTGAACCCCATCAATACACACTGTAACTGAACCCCATCAATACACACTGTAACTGAACCCCATCAATACACACTAACTGAACCCCATCAATACACACTGTAACTGAACCCCATCAATACACACTGTAACTGAACCCCATCAATACACACTGTAACTGAACCCCATCAATACACACTAACTGAACCCCATCAATACACACTGTAACTGAACCCCATCAATACACACTGTAACTGAACCCCATCAATACACACTAACTGAACCACATCAATACACACTGTAACTGAACCCCATCAATACACACTGTAACTGAACCCCATCAATACACACTGTAACTGAACCCCATCAATACACACTAACTGAACCCCATCAATACACACTGTAACTGAACCCCATCAATACACACTGTAACTGAACCCCATCAATACACACTAACTGAACCACATCAATACACACTGTAACTGAACCCCATCAATACACACTGTAACTGAACCCCATCAATACACACTGTAACTGAACCCCATCAATACACACTAACTGAACCCCATCAATACACACTGTAACTGAACCCCATCAATACACACTGTAACTGAACCCCATCAATACACACTGTAACTGAACCCCATCAATACACACTGTAACTGAACCCCATCAATACACACTGTAACTGAACCCCATCAATACACACTAACTGAACCCCATCAATACACACTGTAACTGAACCCCATCAATACACACTAACTGAACCCCATCAATACACACTGTAACTGAACCCCATCAATACACACTGTAACTGAACCCCATCAATACACACTAACTGAACCCCATCAATACACACTGTAACTGAACCCCATCAATACACACTGTAACTGAACCCCATCAATACACACTAACTGAACCCCATCAATACACACTGTAACTGAACCCCATCAATACACACTGTAACTGAACCCCATCAATACACACTAACTGAACCCCATCAATACACACTGTAACTGAACCCCATCAATACACACTGTAACTGAACCCCATCAATACACACTAACTGAACCACATCAATACACACTGTAACTGAACCCCATCAATACACACTGTAACTGAACCCCATCAATACACACTGTAACTGAACCCCATCAATACACACTAACTGAACCCCATCAATACACACTGTAACTGAACCCCATCAATACACACTGTAACTGAACCCCATCAATACACACTGTAACTGAACCCCATCAATACACACTGTAACTGAACCCCATCAATACACACTAACTGAACCCCATCAATACACACTGTAACTGAACCCCATCAATACACACTGTAACTGAACCCCATCAATACACACTGTAACTGAACCCCATCAATACACACTAACTGAACCCCATCAATACACACTGTAACTGAACCCCATCAATACACACTGTAACTGAACCCCATCAATGCACACTGTAACTGAACCCCATCAATACACACTAACTGAACCCCATCAATACACACTGTAACTGAACCCCATCAATACACACTGTAACTGAACCCCATCAATACACACTGTAACTGAACCCCATCAATACACACTGTAACTGAACCCCATCAATACACACTGTAACTGAACCCCATCAATACACACTGTAACTGAACCCCATCAATACACACTGTAACTGAACCCCATCAATACACACTAACTGAACCCCATCAATACACACTAACTGAACCCCATCAATACACACTAACTGAACCCCATCAATACACACTAACTGAACCCCATCAATACACACTAACTGAACCCCATCAATACACACTAACTGAACCCCATCAATACACACTGTAACTGAACCCCATCAACACACACTGTAACTGAACCCCATCAACACACACTGTAACTGAACCCCATCAATACACACTAACTGAACCCCATCAATACACACTGTAACTGAACCCCATCAATACACACTGTAACTGAACCCCATCAATACACACTGTAACTGAACCCCATCAACACACACTGTAACTGAACCCCATCAATACACACACTAAGTGAACCCCATCAATACACACTGTAACTGAACCCCATCAATACACACTGTAACTGAACCTCATCAATACACACTGTAACTGAACCCCATCAATACACACTGTAACTGAACCCCATCAATACACACTGTAACTGAACCCCATCAATACACACTAACTGAACCCCATCAATACACACTGTAACTGAACCCCATCAATACACACTGTAACTGAACCCCATCAATACACACTGTAACTGAACCTCATCAATACACACTGTAACTGAACCTCATCAATACACACTGTAACTGAACCCCATCAATACACACTGTAACTGAACCCCATCAATACACACTGTAACTGAACCCCATCAATACACACTAACTGAACCCCATCAATACACACTAACTGAACCCCATCAATACACACTGTAACTGAACCCCATCAATACACACACTAAGTGAACCCCATCAATACACACTGTAACTGAACCCCATCAATACACACAGTAACTGAACCCCATCAATACACACTGTAACTGAACCCCATCAATACACACTGTAACTGAACCCCATCAATACACACTAAGTGAATAACAACAAGTGAAGCTTTGAATACATTTAATTTAGTAGCTAGCTGTGATGCTTTGTGGACCCTGGGTGGACCAGCTTACTTGTTCTGTTTGTCACGGATGGCGATGTCGGCCCCTCGCTCCAACAGCAGCCGGCAGATGTGTGGATGGCACATCTGGGTAGCCAGCACCAGAGGAGTCCGCCCATCCTGCAGCACACACACACACACACGGACAACAGAGCTAGTGATTCACGGCTGTGATGATTATCTCATTACTACAGTAGTCCGTTAAGGATAAACGTAGAGCAGCATAGGTGTGAATGAATTGGACAACAATACTCACAAAATCACTTGCGTTTACAGAGGCCCCGCTGTCACACAGTAGTTTGACGCTAGAGGAGCAGCCTGCCATCACTTGGACACACAAAAATAAACCATTATTTCACATCATCAAGCAAACGGACAGCAGTGCCTTCATCATTCCAGGTTCATGCCATCAAAATGATGAACACAGATCTCAGTACGGGACTGGTATAGTAATGAACACAGAGCTCAGTAGGGGACTGGTATAGTAATGAACACAGAGCTCAGTACGGGACTGGTATAGTAATGAACACAGAGCTCAGTACAGGACTGGTATAGTAATGAACACAGAGCTCAGTAGGGGACTGGTATAGTAATGAACACAGAGCTCAGTACAGGACTGGTATAGCAATGAACACAGAGCTCAGTACAGGACTGGTATAGTAATGAACACAGAGCTCAGTACAGGACTGGTATAGTAATGAACACAGAGCTCAGTACAGGACTGGTATAGTAATGAACACAGAGCTCAGTACAGGACTGGTATAGTAATGAACACAGAGCTCAGTACAGGACTGGTATAGTAATGAACACAGAGCTCAGTAGGGGACTGGCATAGTAATGAACACAGAGCTCAGTACGGGACTGGTATAGTAATGAACACAGAGCTCAGTACGGGACTGGTATAGTAATGAACACAGAGCTCAGTAGGGGACTGGTATAGTAATGAACACAGAGCTCAGTACGGGACTGGTATAGTAATGAACACAGAGCTCAGTACAGGACTGGTATAGTAATGAACACAGAGCTCAGTACAGGACTGGTATAGTAATGAACACAGAGCTCAGTACAGGACTGGTATAGTAATGAACACAGAGCTCAGTAGGGGACTGGCATAGTAATGAACACAGAGCTCAGTACGGGACTGGTATAGTAATGAACACAGAGCTCAGTACAGGACTGGTATAGTAATGAACACAGAGCTCAGTACAGGACTGGTATAGTAATGAACACAGAGCTCAGTACAGGACTGGTATAGTAATGAACACAGAGCTCAGTACAGGACTGGTATAGTAATGAACACAGAGCTCAGTACAGGACTGGTATAGTAATGAACACAGAGCTCAGTAGGGGACTGGCATAGTAATGAACACAGAGCTCAGTACGGGACTGGTATAGTAATGAACACAGAGCTCAGTACGGGACTGGTATAGTAATGAACACAGAGCTCAGTAGGGGACTGGTATAGTAATGAACACAGAGCTCAGTACGGGACTGGTATAGTAATGAACACAGAGCTCAGTACAGGACTGGTATAGTAATGAACACAGAGCTCAGTACAGGACTGGTATAGTAATGAACACAGAGCTCAGTACAGGACTGGTATAGTAATGAACACAGAGCTCAGTAGGGGACTGGCATAGTAATGAACACAGAGCTCAGTACGGGACTGGTATAGTAATGAACACAGAGCTCAGTACGGGACTGGTATAGTAATGAACACAGAGCTCAGTAGGGGACTGGTATAGTAATGAACACAGAGCTCAGTACGGGACTGGTATAGTAATGAACACAGAGCTCAGTACAGGACTGGTATAGTAATGAACACAGAGCTCAGTACAGGACTGGTATAGTAATGAACACAGAGCTCAGTACAGGACTGGTATAGTAATGAACACAGAGCTCAGTACAGGACTGGTATAGTAATGAACACAGAGCTCAGTAGGGGACTGGCATAGTAATGAACACAGAGCTCAGTACAGGACTGGTATAGTAATGAACACAGAGCTCAGTACGGGACTGGTATAGTAATGAACACAGAGCTCAGTACGGGACTGGTATAGTAATGAACACAGAGCTCAGTAGGGGACTGGTATAGTAATGAACACAGAGCTCAGTACGGGACTGGTATAGTAATGAACACAGAGCTCAGTACAGGACTGGTATAGTAATGAACACAGAGCTCAGTACAGGACTGGTATAGTAATGAACACAGAGCTCAGTACAGGACTGGTATAGTAATGAGAAATTAATCCTGTGCAGCAGGCATTCACCCTGGCACGTTTACATCTCACATGTAGAGGTACGGTAAGGATAAACATGTGTGCAACAGGTGAATCTATATGTGATTCCAATGTACTGGAGGTTGTTGTTGTACCGCACTACAAAGAGACAGAATGGGGTGTTTGTGTAAAAGGACTTAAAGGACTTTTCTCAGCTCATATTGAGCTCCTGTAGTATTGACAGGCCACTTCTATCAGAGTAAATAATCTCTTCAAGCATCGGAAGTGGAGAACATTCAAGAAAATCTGATCATATTACTGAAGAGCAGACGTGTTAATCTATCAGGAACCTATCAATCTATCAGGAACCTATCAGGAACCTATCAATCTATCAGGAACCTATCATGTTCCTATCAATCTATCAGGAACCTATCAATCTATCAGGAACCTATCATGTTCCTATCAATCTATCAGGAACCTATCATGTTCCTATCAATCTATCAGGAACCTATCAATCTATCAGGAACCTATCAATCTATCAGGAACCTATCATGTTCCTATCAATCTATCAGGAACCTATCAATCTATCAGGAACCTATCATGTTCCTATCAATCTATCAGGAACCTATCAATCTATCAGGAACCTATCAGGAACCTATCAATCTATCAGGAACCTATCATGTTCCTATCAATCTATCAGGAACCTATCAATCTATCAGGAACCTATCATGTTCCTATCAATCTATCAGGAACCTATCAATCTATCAGGAACCTATCATGTTCCTATCAATTTACCATGCTCCTATCAATCTATCAGGAACCTATCATGTTCCTATCAATCTACCATGCTCCTATCAATCTATCAGGAACCTATCATGTTCCTATCAATCTATCGTGTTCCTATCAACCTATCATGTTCCTAGCAATCCAGCAGGAACCTATCATGTTCCTATCAACCTATCATGTTCCTAGCAATCTATCGTGTTCCTATCAACCTATCATGTTCCTAGCAATCCATCAGGATCCTATCATGTTCCTATCAATCTATCAGGATCCTATCATGTTCCTATCATTCCATCATGTTCCTATCAATCTATCAGAATCCTATCATGTTCCTATCATTCCATCATGTTCCTATCATTCCATCATGTTCCTATCAATCTATCAGGATTCCATTATTCCATCATGTTCCTATCATTCCATCATGTTCCTATCATTCCATCATGTTCCTATCATTCCATCATGTTCCTATCATTCTACCATGTTCCTATCATTCTATCAATCTATCAGGAACCTATCAATCTATCAGGAACCTATCAATCTATCAGGAACCTATCAATCTATCAGGAATCTATCAGGAACCTATCAATCTATCAGGAACCTATCAATCTATCAGGAACCTATCATGTTCCTATCAATCTATCAGGAACCTATCATGTTCCTATCAATCTATCAGGAACCTATCAATCTATCAGGAACCTATCAATCTATCAGGAACCTATCATGTTCCTATCAATCTATCAGGAACCTGTCATGATAGTATGTGAAGTGAATGTCATACAGTGTAATACTGCATTGGGTCATCAATCGTCAATACAAAGCACATCTATGTACCGACTCTGGTGTGTACATCTGTCTGCCGGTGTTCATTAGGATCTCTTGGGCAGCTCATTACACCAGATTAGAGAAAGTAGAGAAGTAAAAGGCATCTACTGTAATGACAGAGGAGAGGAGGATCCAAACGGTTTCTCACCAGCGTCGTGCAGAGCGGTCCTCCCCTGCAAGTCCACATTCCCCACAGGACAGTTGTGCTGCAAAACCACACAAATCATCCTCAAATTGAATACGCCTCTTAAAAACCTGAGCCACTCACCCTGACAAAACTCTTCTTACATTTCTGCTTGCATCTCTCAAAAGAAGACTCTGTGGGAGCAATCCCTTAGGTCTATTAATATACAACAGGATGGCAACATTGAGGGGAGAAATGTTTTGGTATAGCTTTGCTGTACAACGAGTCGTTTCAATCTCGTCCGAGTCCCGACTTTGAGGATGGCATCAAAGTGACAGAATCTTCCTGGCATCTGCATCTCCAATTGGATGAGTCTCTGCAGCAGGGTCACGTAAGGCTATCAACGTAGTGTTCACTGTGATATCATCTCACACAGACAGAGACAGTCAGTCAGACAGAGGCTGATAATAATGCTGTAGCATTGACAGCCAAGAGAGCTGTTTAAGGCTGAATGCCAACAGCAGGCCTTTAAGGTCTCCTAGCTCGGGCCTTCTCAGGGCCCACTAGAAAAACCCTGCTCTCTCTAGCAACAAGGTCCCAAAACGAGTAGCCAGGTCAGATAACAGCTACGGGAGGGGTTGGGGGGCATGGAATTCTACACCTCTAGTGGGGGTCGGGGGGCAAGTAGGATTTTCCCCTCGGCCCGGGAGTTGGGTTGCTATGTCAAGCGCGATGACGGCATGGTTTGCGAGAGGGCAGCCTTGTCAACACGACCAACACCCCCGCTGGTAAGCTGCCATTCCTTTCAGGGGGGGGCGGCACTTAATGTGGCCGGTGGCTTGTTTGAACACAGGGCCTTATTGTAAACACATAAATTAATAGCAACTCAACAGACTGCTACTGTTGCCCTATCAGGGGCTACTGTTGCCATATCAGGGGCTACTGTTGCCATATCAGGGGCTACTGTTGCCCTATCAGGGACTGTGCCAAACAAAAACACCGTTCTTCAACAACCATTCAGCCTACAATTGCACAATTTAGTCACTGTAAACAGATCAAATATATTTCAAACATGTTTCAATATCACTGCAGCTGATGTCTGGCGAGTAAAACCAACAAAATGTTATTCCTCAAAGAACTGAGAGAAGTATTGGTAATGCACCTTGAACATTATGGACCGGTTTCCAAGACATGTACAGTTCACCACATGGCCAAAAGTATGTGGACACCTGCTCATCAAACATCTCATTCCAAAATCATGGGCATTAAAATGGTGTTTTGCTGCTATAATAGCCTCCACTCTTCTGGGAAGGCTTTCCACTAGATGTTGGAACATTGCTGTGGGCATCGGTTCCATTCAGCCACAAGAGCATTAGTGAGGTTGAGCACAGATTTTGGGCGATTAGGCCTGGCTCGCAGTCAGCATTCCAATTCATCCCAAAGGTGTTTGATGGGGTTGAGGTCAGGGCTCTGTGTAGGCTAGTAAAGTTATTCCACACCGATCGACTAAACATTTCTGTATGTACCTTACTTGTACACAGGGGCATTATCATTCTGAAACTTCCCAAAATGTTGCCACAAAGTTGGAAGCACAGAATTATCTAGAATGTCATTGTATGCTGTAGCGTAAAGATTTCCCTTCACTGGAACTAAGGGGACTAGCCCAAACCATGAATAACAGTCCCAGAATATTATTTCTCCTCCACCAAACTTTACAGTTGTCACTATGCATTCGGGCAGGTAGCGGTCTCTCTGCATCCACCAAACCTAGATTCGTCCGTCGGACTGGCAGATGGTGAAGCGTGATTCATCACTCCAGAGAACGTGTTTCCACTGCTCCAGAGTCCAATGGCGGGGAGCTTTACACCACTCCAGCTGACGCTTGGCATTGCGCGTGGTGATCTTAGGCTTGTGTGCGGCTGCTCGGCCATGGAAACCCATTTCATGAAGTTCCCGAAAAACAGTTATTGTGCTGACATTGCCTCCAGAGGCAGCTTGGAACTTGGTAGGGAATGTTGCAATCCGAGGACAGGTGATTTTTAGGCGATGTGTGCTTCAGCACTCGACAGTCCTTCTGTGAGCTTGTGTTGCCTACCACTTCGCAGCTGAGCCGTTGTTGATCTTATATTTTTCCACTTCACAATGACAACACTTACAGTTGACCAAGGCAGCTCTAGCAGAGCAGAAATATGATGAACTAACTTGTGGAAAGGTGGCAATCCTGTGACGATACCACGATGAAATTCAAATAGCTCAAAGAGCTCTTCAAATACGGGAAACTCTATTGCCAATGTTTGTCTATGGAGATTGCATGACTACGCGCTCTATTTTATACACCTGTCAGCAACGGGTGTGGCCGAAATAGCTGAATCCACTCATTTGAAAGGGTGTCCACATACTTTTGGTAATTTTGGTATTTTAGTCCCGGACTAGATTTAATCTGAAACCACCCCTGACACCTGGCAACTAAGCCCCAAAAGTACATGTTGCGGCACATTTCGGTCAGATGTCCGTTTCATGATGCACAGATAACACAGGTAAGTTAATGTGAACGGAGGCCGTTGTTTTAAGTGACTGTACCTGCAATAGCTTCTGCACACAAAGCGACTGGCCGTTTCTGGAAGCTAGATGAAGGGCGTTTTTACCTGCAAGAAAACAACTCAAGAGATCAGCAATACACAAAATCAATATCTTCCATAATCTACACTGAGCAAAAATATAAACGCAACATGTCATGTGTTGGTCCCATGTTTCATGAGCTGAAATAAAACATCCCAGAAATGTTCCATACGCACAAAAATCTTATTTCTCTCAAATGATTTGCACAAATTTGGTTATATCCCTCTTAGTGAGCATTTCTCCATTGCCAAGATAATCTATCCACCTGACAGATGTGGTATATCAAGAAGTCAATTAAACAGCATTATCATTACACAGGTGTACCTTGTGCTGGGGACAATAAAGGGCCACTAACATGTGCAGTTTTGTCACACAATGCCACAGGTGTCTCATGTTTTGAGGGAGTGTACAATTAGCATGCTGACTGCAGGAATGTCCACCAGAACGGTTGCCAGATAATTGAAATCGTTTTAGATAATTATGCAGTACGTCCAACCGGCCTCACAACCGCAGACCACGTGTATGGCCAGTGATTTGCTGATATCAACATTGTGAACAGAGTGCCCCATGGTGGCAGTGGGGTTATGGTATGGTCAGGCATTAAACTACAGACAACGAACACAAGTGCATTTTATCAATGGCAATTTGAACGGACAAAAATACCATGATGAGATCCTGAGGCCCATTCTATTGTCAGATATCTGTCACTAACAAATGCATATCTGTATTCCCAGTCAAGTGAAATCCAGAGATTAGGGCCTAATTTATTTATTTCAATTGACTGATTTCCTCATATGAACTGTAACTCAGTAAAATCAATGAAATTGTTGCATGTTGCCTTCATATTTGTGTTCTGGAAGAGGCTGCCTTAAATTGACATCCGCGTCCCTTAGAAAGATTTCACCAAAGATGGGCTTGGTGGAAATGCTCTCCTATGGACTGTTCTGTAGCGCACCATGCATAGGTGCTTGCAATGCCAGGGTTATGGGGGACCAGTACAAAAATGTATTCACTCACTACTGTAAGTCTCTCTGGATAAGAGTGTCTGCTAAATGACTAACATGTAAGTCTCTCTGGATAAGTGTGTCTGCTAAATGACTAACATGTAAGTCTCTCTGGATAAGAGTGTCTGCTAAATGACTAACATGTAAGTCTCTCTGGATAAGAGTGTCTGCTAAATGACTAACATGTAAGTCTCTCTGGATAAGAGCGTCTGCTAAATGACTAACATGTAAATGTATAACCATGAACTTCATCTGTCATTCTCTCACCGGTGGCATCGGTGGCTGTGAGGTCAACGCTGTGGCCCAGGATGAGATTGAGACAGTCCAGGTGGCCCCTGGTTGCAGAGAGGTGGAACCTGCGTTGAGAGATGGAGAGAGCGTGTGAAGGGAGGGAAAGCGCAGTAGGTCGGAGTACGAGCAGGTTTGGAGAGGCTTGGAGAAGGGTGAAGTGAAAGAGTGTATTATGGAGCCAGAGAAAAGAACTCTGTAAATTGATGCTGGCTAACCCTATCGGCTAGATCAGCATTCTGGGTGCAGAAACCTTAGACCCGTAAAAACTATGAGGCAGCAGGACGACAAGTTCTTGAAGAGCATTTTCACATTATGGGATCCAACAACCCATAAGGGATTGTTAAGGCAGCGAAGCTATCAAATACCCGTCATGATCATCATCGTGAAAAGGACAATATCTACACTATTGCAAACATGACTAACACTGTTTACCGTTTACTCCCTGACCCGCTTTCTCCCGTTTACCCCCTGAACCGCTTTCTCCCGTTTACTCCCTGACCCGCTTTCTCCCGTTTACTCCCTGACCCCCTTTCTCCCGTTTACTCCCTGACCCGCTTTCTCCCGTTTACCCCCTGACCCGCTTTCTCCCGTTTACCCCCTGACCCGCTTTCTCCCGTTTACTCCCTGACCCGCTTTCTCCCGTTTACCCCCTGACCCGCTTTCTCCCGTTTACCCCCTGACCCGCTTTCTCCCGCTTACCCCCTGCCCCGCTTTCTCCCGTTTACCCCCTGACCCGCTTTCTCCCGTTTACCCCCTGACCCGCTTTCTCCCGTTTACCCCCTGGCCCGCTTTCTCCCGTCTACCCCCTGGCCCTCTATTCTCCCGTCTACCCCCTGGCCCTCTATTCTCCCGTTTACTCCCTGGCCCTCTATTCTCCCGTTTACTCCCTGGCCCTCTATTCTCCCGTTTACTCCCTGGCCCTCTATTCTCCCGTTTACTCCCTGGCCCTCTATTCTCCCGTTTACTCCCTGGCCCTCTATTCTCCCGTTTACTCCCTGGCCCTCTATTCTCCCGTTTACTCCCTGGCCCTCTATTCTCCCATTTACTCCCTGGCCCTCTATTCTCCCGTTTACTCCCTGGCCCTCTATTCTCCCGTTTACTCCCTGGCCCTCTATTCTCCCGTTTACTCCCTGGCCCTCTATTCTCCCGTTTAATCCCTGGCCCTCTATTCTCCCGATTAATCCCTGGCCCTCTTTTCTCCCGTTTAATCCCTGGCCCTCTATTCTCCCGTTTACTCCCTGACCCTCTTTTCTCCCGTTTAATCCCTGGCCCTCTATTCTCCCGTTTACCCCCTGACCTTCTTTTCCTCCCGTTTACCCCCTGATCTTCTTTTCCTCCCGTTTAATCCCCGGCCCTCTATTCTCCCGTTTACTCCCCGGCCCTCTATTCTCCCGTTTAATCTCCGGCCCTCTATTCTCCCGTTTACTCCCCGGCCCTCTATTCTCCCCGGCCCTCTATTCTCCCGTTTAATCCCCGGCCCTCTATTCTCCCGTTTAATCCCCGGCCCTCTATTCTCCCGTTTAATCCCCGGCCCTCTATTCTCCCGTTTAATCCCCGGCCCTCTATTCTCCCGTTTACTCCCCGGCCCTCTATTCTCCCGTTTACTCCCCGGCCCTCTATTCTCCCGTTTAATCCCCGGCCCTCTATTCTCCCGTTTACTCCCCGGCCCTCTATTCTCCCGTTTACTCCCCGGCCCTCTATTCTCCCGTTTACTCCCCGGCCCTCTATTCTCCCGTTTACTCCCCGGCCATCTATTCTCCCGTTTACTCCCCGGCCCTCTATTCTCCCGTTTACTCCCCGGCCCTCTATTCTCCCGTTTACTCCCCGGCCCTCTATTCTCCCGTTTACTCCCCGGCCCTCTATTCTCCCGTTTACTCCCCGGCCCTCTATTCTCCCGTTTACTCCCCGGCCCTCTATTCTCCCGTTTACTCCCCGGCCCTCTATTCTCCCGTTTACTCCCCGGCCCTCTATTCTCCCGTTTACTCCCCGGCCCTCTATTCTCCCGTTTACTCCCCGGCCCTCTATTCTCCCGTTTAATCCCCGGCCCTCTATTCTCCCGTTTACTCCCCGGCCCTCTATTATCCCGTTTAATCCCCGGCCCTCTATTCTCCCGTTTACTCCCCGGCCCTCTATTCTCCCGTTTACTCCCCGGCCCTCTATTCTCCCGTTTACTCCCCGGCCCTCTATTCTCCCGTTTACTCCCCGGCCCTCTATTCTCCCGTTTACTCCCCGGCCCTCTATTCTCCCGTTTACTCCCTGGCCCTCTATTCTCCCGTTTAATCCCTGGCCCTCTATTCTCCCGTTTAATCCCTGGCCCTCTATTCTCCTGTTTCCCATCCCCTTTCTTTTACGGTCCTCCATCTTTGTCACTTAAATCTTCAACAAATATGCCCCTTAACATCCCTGGGTTTGTTTGAACAACCTAAACCCTGGATTAGTTGGTCCCTTGTTAGCCACTCTTAACACATCGACCGTGTCCCTCTTCCTGACCCACATCCGTCAGTTTCCCCAGCCATGCCCCGGCCCCACACATACGGGAAAAACATCTGTTTGTAAACCAATACGCCTCACAGCCCGCAACTTGTTTATGCATTAACCTTGATAGATCCTCCAAGGAGACAGGCGTCCTGACACCTCGTCTCAGGCGCCGGTATTAAAAGCTGTGTTGATGGCGCTTGAGAAACTCAGTCTGCAGCCGGAGACCTTGACCCTGGGGCCTGTAAGCCATATATATATGCCTGCAGCGCTGTGGATAACCGGTGACACGCCAACTAAGCACAACATTAGTCTTGTTGGACAAATGGATTCAGGAATCTGTTTGAATAACTAAACTGTTGCCATGTCACAACAATGCTATTGGGATCTAGAAGTGATGCTTTGGGAGGGCGGTGTTTTGTTCTTTGAGAATCAGAAGCTTCAGTATGTACTGCATGGCAAGAAGAGGTTTCAGTATGTACTGCATGGAGAGAAGAGGTTTCAGTATGTACTGCATGGAGAGAAGAGGTTTCAGTATGTACTGCATGGAGAGAAGAGGTTTCAGTATGTACTGCATGGCGAGAAGAGGTTTCAGTATGTACTGCATGGCGAGAAGAGGTTTCAGTATGTACTGCATGACGAGAAGAGGTTTCAGTATGTACTGCATGGCGAGAAGAGGTTTCAGTATGTACTGCATGGCGAGAAGAGGTTTCAGTATGTACTGCATGGCGAGAAGAGGTTTCAGTATGTACTGCATGGCGAGAAGAGGTTTCAGTATGTACTGTATGGCGAGAAGAGGTTTCAGTATGTACTGTATGGCGAGAAGAGGTTTCAGTATGTACTGTATGGCGAGAATAGGTTTCAGTATGTACTGTATGGCGAGAAGAGGTTTCAGTATGTACTGTATGGTGAAAAGAGGTTTCAGTATGTACTGTATGGTGAGAAGAGGTTTCAGTATGTACTGCATGGAGAGAAGAGGTTTCAGTATGTACTGCATGGCGAGAAGAGGTTTCAGTATGTACACTATGGCGAGAAGAGGTTTCAGTATGTACTGCATGGCGAGAAGAGGTTTCAGTATGTACTGTATGGTGAGAAGAGGTTTCAGTATGTACTGTATGGTGAGAAGAGGTTTCAGTATGTACTGTATGGTGAGAAGAGGTTTCAGTATGTACTGTATGGTGAGAAGAGGTTTCAGTATGTACTGTATGGTGAGAAGAGGTTTCAGTATGTACTGTATGGTGAGAAGAGGTTTCAGTATGTACTGTATGGTGAGAAGAGGTTTCAGTATGTACTGTATGGTGAGAAGAGGTTTCAGTATGTACTGTATGGTGAGAAGAGGTTTCAGTATGTACTGTATGGTGAAAAGAGGTTTCAGTATGTACTGTATGGTGAGAAGAGGTTTCAGTATGTACTGTATGGTGAGAAGAGATTTCAGTATGTACACTATGGTGAGAAGAGGTTTCAGTATGTACACTATGGTGAGAAGAGGTTTCAGTCTGTACTGCATGGCGAGAAGAGGTTTCAGTATGTACACTATGGTGAGAAGAGGTTTCAGTCTGTACTGCATGGCGAGAAGAGGTTTCAGTATGTACACTATGGTGAGAAGAGGTTTCAGTATGTACTGCATGGCGAGAAGAGGTTTCAGTATGTACTGCATGACGAGAAGAGGTTTCAGTATGTACTGCATGGCGAGAAGAGGTTTCAGTATGTACACTATGGCGAGAAGAGGTTTCAGTATGTACTGCATGGCGAGAAGAGGTTTCAGTATGTACTGTATGGTGAGAAGAGGTTTCAGTATGTACTGTATGGTGAGAAGAGGTTTCAGTATGTACTGTATGGTGAGAAGAGGTTTCAGTATGTACTGTATGGTGAGAAGAGGTTTCAGTATGTACTGTATGGTGAGAAGAGGTTTCAGTATGTACTGTATGGTGAGAAGAGGTTTCAGTATGTACTGTATGGTGAGAAGAGGTTTCAGTATGTACTGTATGGTGAGAAGAGGTTTCAGTATGTACTGTATGGTGAGAAGAGGTTTCAGTATGTACTGTATGGTGAGAAGAGGTTTCAGTATGTACTGTATGGTGAGAAGAGGTTTCAGTATGTACTGTATGGTGAAAAGAGGTTTCAGTATGTACTGTATGGTGAGAAGAGGTTTCAGTATGTACTGTATGGTGAGAAGAGATTTCAGTATGTACACTATGGTGAGAAGAGGTTTCAGTATGTACACTATGGTGAGAAGAGGTTTCAGTCTGTACTGCATGGCGAGAAGAGGTTTCAGTATGTACACTATGGTGAGAAGAGGTTTCAGTCTGTACTGCATGGCGAGAAGAGGTTTCAGTATGTACACTATGGTGAGAAGAGGTTTCAGTATGTACTGTATGGTGGTTTTGCATTAGGTGGATGTGTGAGATGTGATAAATGCCAAAAATAACCTTGTAAAACGTTATACTCGTTTGAATTGGCAAAAGTAGATGATAGAATGGCTGTAACAGTTCCACATGGTCATGGCCTCTATTGCCTACTGTATACACCGACTTGTACTTTGACTTGCAGGACCACTGCTTGTGTAACTGGCCTTCTAGAACTCTCCTCTGAGTGCTGCTCAAGTAAAACAGGGCTTCAATTGTATCAATCCTCCTCACATTAAGCAGTGAGTATAATGACCTATTCAAACCCATCTGGGATCCTGGGATTGTTCAAAGTATAACTGACAGGCTGACATTTTCTGTATGTGGACTGGAGGAGGAGGGTGAAGGGGGTCAAGACGAAGATAACTGCAGACTTAAACATAATGACATGAAAGGTGCCAAGTGCCAAACCAGTCTGACGGGAGAAATGGCACAGGAAATCAAATAATAGAAACTCACAAAAGCACAGAAGAAGAAGACGTCGTTTTAATGGAGGCTCTGAGCTTTAATTTGACCTGCGGTGGAAACGTGACATCACAAGGTGCGGATAGCTTTTTGTTTGGATTGATAGAATGACAGGTCTCGCTCTCTTTCTACCGCTCCTTTAAGCTGTCCCTCTCTCGCTCTTTCACTATCCCTCTGTCCAGAGTAATTACGCGGATTTAGATTTGATCTGAGAGAAAACGGCCCGTCTCTGTGTGTGTGTGTGTGTGTGTGGGGGGGGGGGGTAAGACATTAACTCCATGTGAGACACCAGACACTGGGTCATTAACGAGAGCACAGACATGTCATTTCATCTTGGCACCAGATGGCTCCTTAAGTGTCTTTCAGCTCCGTCTGTCCAGTCTACACAGGATATGGAGGCTGTGTTTATCCTGAGACGGACAGAGTAGAGAGGATCATGTGGGCTGGTATAGGACCTGTTTCTATATCCATTCCTGCACATTTTAGTTTTAGCCCAGCTGATTTAATGAGGCCTAATCAAGGTGTAGGTGATTAGGTGACTAGTTGAAATCAGTTGTGTTAGCGCTGGACTAGAACAAACGCACACACCATGAGACCGTTCAGGAATGGATTGAGAAACACTGCCCAATGGTATATAAAACTACGGAAATCAATATCCCCAGCTCCATACAATCAAGGAACCACCGCTCACTGAACTCCAGCTGGAGCTGAGGCCCTTCCCTCTGCGCTAACACTTAATCAGCTATCACAAGTGCAAATGACTGGGAGCAGTAGTTAAGGCTAGGCTAGCCCACTTCATCAGGGGCAGTAGTTAACGCTAGGCTAGCCCACTTCATCAGGGGAAGTAGTTAAGGCTAGGCTAGCCCACTTCATCAGGGGCAGTAGTTAAGGCTAGGCTAGCCCACTTCATCAGGGGCAGTAGTTAAGGCTAGCCCACTTCATCAGGGGCAGTAGTTAAGGCTAGGCTAGCCCACTTCATCAGGGGCAGTAGTTAAGGCTAGGCTAGCCCGCCTCATCAGGGGCAGTAGTTATGGCTAGGCTAGTAGTTATGGCTAGGCTAGCCCGCCTCATCAGGGGCAGTAGTTAAGGCTAGGCTAGCCCGCCTCATCAGGGGCAGTAGTTAACGCTAGGCTAGCCCGCCTCATCAGGGGCAGTAGTTAAGGCTAGGCTAGCCCGCCTCATCAGGGGCAGTAGTTAAGGCTAGGCTAGCCCGCCTCATCAGGGGCAGTAGTTAAGGCTAGGCTAGCCCGCCTCATCAGGGGCAGTAGTTAAGGCTAGGCTAGCCCGCCTCATCAGGGGCAGTAGTTAAGGCTAGGCTAGCCTGCCTCATCAGGGGCAGTAGTTAAGGCTAGGCTAGCCCGCCTCATCAGGGGCAGTAGTTAAGGCTAGGCTAGCCCGCCTCATCAGGGGCAGTAGTTAACGCTAGGCTAGCCCGCCTCATCAGGGGCAGTAGTTAAGGCTAGCCCGCCTCATCAGGGGCAGTAGTTAAGGCTAGGCTAGCCCGCCTCATCAGGGGCAGTAGTTAAGACTTGCCTAGCCCACGTCATCAGGGGCAGTAGTTAAGGCTAGCCTAGCCTACATCATGAGCGTGTGCAATGTGGAGATACAGCCACACTATTTGTTCAGCTGTGGATCTCTGCACTCGTTAGAGGTGATATCATTAGATCAACACTGGGGAGCCTAATCCAGGAAACTAAATTACACATCAGGGATTATAAAAACACACTAAATTAAAGATGAGGGATTATACCCAGTAATTAAACCTCCCCATAGGGCAGAACAGGCAGACCATGATTACTGTCCATCATCGTCCTCCAGTGGCTTTGAGGTCTGTCTGGAGACAGAAGTGACCACACACGAGGATGGTATGTTGTGTGGCCCAGGTCATATATTATGACGTTACTAAGGTTAAGAGTGTTGGGCGAGTAACCGAAAGGTTTCTGGTTCAAACCCCCGAGCTGACTAGGTGGGGGGGGAAAAAACTGCCAATATGCCCTTGAGCAAGGCACTTAACCCTCTGGATAAAAACGTCTGTTAAATGACTAAAATGTAAATGTTATGTATGGGCCAGGTTATACATTAGGATGTTATGTATGGCCCAGGTTATACATTAGGATGCTATGTATGGGCCAGGTTATACATTAGGATACTATGTATGGGCCAGGTTATATATTAGGATACTATGTATGGGCCAGGTTATATATTAGGATGCTATGTATGGGCCAGGTTATACATTAGGATGCTATGTATGGGCCAGGTTATACATTAGGATGCTATGTATGGGCCAGGTTATACATTAGGATGCTATGTATGGGCCAGGTTATACATTAGGATGCTATGTATGGGCCAGGTTATACATTAGGATGCTATGTATGGGCCAGGTTATACATTAGGATGCTATGTATGGGCCAGGTTATACATTAGGATGCTATGTATGGGTCAGGTGATACATTAGGATGCTATGTATGGGCCAGGTGATACATTAGGATGCTATGTATGGCCCAGGTGATACATTAGGATGCTATGTATGGCCCAGGTGATACATTAGGATGCTATGTATGGGCCAGGTGATACATTAGGATGCTATGTATGGGCCAGGTGATACATTAGGATGCTATGTATGGCCCAGGTGATACATTAGGATGCTATGTATGGGCCAGGTTATACATTAGGATGCTATGTATGGGCCAGGTTATACATTAGGATGCTATGTATGGGCCAGGTGATACATTAGGATGCTATGTATGGCCCAGGTGATACATTAGGATGCTATGTATGGCCCAGGTTATACATTAGGATGCTATGTATGGGCCAGGTTATACATTAGGATGCTATGTATGGCCCAGGTGATACATTAGGATGCTATGTATGGGCCAGGTTATACATTAGGATGTTATGTTGTCTGTCAGAGCAGCTCACAGATTACTGCACCTGTACATAGCCCACCTATAATTTAGCCCAAACAACTACCTCTTTCCCTACTGTATTTATTTTATTTTATTTATTTACTTTGCTCCTTTCGACCCTATTATTTTTATTTCTACTTTGCACATTCTTCCACTGCAAATCTACCATTCCAGTGTTTTACTTGCTATATTGTATTTACTTTTTGCCTTTACCTCCCTTATCTCACCTCATTTGCTCACATCATATATAGACTTATTTCTACTGTATTATTGACTGTATGGTTGTTTTACACCATGTGTAACTCTGTGTCGTTGTATGTGTCGAACTGCTTTGCTTCATCTTGGCCAGAACTTGTTCTCAATTAGCCTACCTGGTTAAATAAAGGTTTAAATAAAAAAAATAAAAAAAATGTATGGGCCAGGTTATACATGAGGATGTTATGTACGACCCAGGTTATACATTAGGATGTTATGTACGGCCCAGGTTATACATTAGGATGTTATATATGGGCCAGATTATACATTAGGATGCTATGTATGGCTCAGGTTATACATTAGGATGTTATATATGGGCCAGGTTATATATTAGGATGCTATGTATGGCCCAGGTTATATATTAGGATGTTATGCATGGCCCAGGTTATATATTAGGATGTTATGTATGGCCCAGGTTATACATTAGGATGTTATGTATGGCCCAGGTTATATATTAGGATGTTATGCATGGCCCAGGTTATATATTAGGATGTTATGTATGGCCCAGGTTATACATTAGGATGCTATGTATGGCCCAGGTTATATATTAGGATGTTATGTATGGCCCAGGTTATACATTAGGATGCTATGTATGGCCCAGGTTATATATTAGGATGTTATGCATGGCCCAGGTTATATATTAGGATGTTATGTATGGCCCAGGTTATATATTAGGATGTTATGCATGGCCCAGGTTATATATTAGGATGTTATGTATGGCCCAGGTTATACATTAGGATGCTATGTATGGCCCAGGTTATATATTAGGATGTTATGCATGGCCCAGGTTATACATTAGGATGTTATATATGGGCCAGGTTATATATTAGGATGTATAGCCCAGGTTATATATTAGGATGTTATATATGGCCCAGGTTATATATTAGGATGCTATGCATGGCCCAGGTTATATATTAGGGCAACGTGTGGCCCAGGTTATATATTAGGATGCTATATATGGCCCAGGTTATATATTAGGATGTTATATATGGCCCAGGTTATATAGTAGGATGTTATATATGGCCCAGGTTATACATTAGAACTAAGGCTAAACTGAATCAACAGATGGTTGTGACCAGTGAGCTGGGGTTTCCTTATTCTCCAGTTTATGTGATGGACGCAGTTTGACACAGAACTGGTTCTGTTCTCGCCACGGTTGTCTTTAAGCCAACAACATTGAAGGTGACCAGTGAGCATCGTGTGTCAGGACAGTGCTTAGTACAACAAGCTCCAGTTCCTCGCTGTAATGCAGGGTGGCGTCTTCCACGCCAGCCAGACGCACTTGATTTAGCCCTGAGAAATTCCAGCACCTTATTATGAGACAAGCCCTTCTCTCCTTGGTGTGTGCGCATGCGCAAGTGAATGTGTGTACGTGTGCAAGTGTGTGTGCGCGAGTGAGTGTGTATGTGTGCACGAGTGTGTACGTGTGCACGAGTGTGTACGTGTGCACGAGTGTGACACAGACACTGGTGTGGGAGAATTTCATACACTACTGAAAATACTCAGCACCCACAGCTTCTGGAATGTCCAGTTCTCTCCATGGAGGTCGCAACAAAGCCGGGGCTGAAAACGAACCTGAAGCATGGATCAGAGACAGGCGACTACTTCACATGGCTGGAATTAAGCCGAGGGGGACCAGCTACCTAAAACACCAGCGTTGGAATCTGGTTACATTTATGTCAGGCAGGAAAACAAGTCTGACTTAACAGCTTTTATATAGACCTTCCAGTGGTGGATGGGTGACATTCTTAGAGGACACATAACCGAGCCAATATTGCCGGTGGTGAGCCATCCAAAAAGAACTATTCTAAAAAAGGTCCTAAAATAATGGCCATCCCGAGTTCATCCACCCACCATTCTAGATAAAATACTAGTTTACTCTTGACAACCTGACCCTTGAATTACAGCATGTTCCCCAACTGTCATTGTGTATCAAAAACATCAACTGTGGCTCAAATCTATTTGCTCTGAGCCACTTCCTGGCCAGAGTGACAGCCGCTCCAGGCCAGTAAGATCAAGCAGTGTGTGACATACAGTTTACCACAGAGTTCTCTGAACTCTCTACTGGCACAGTCGACTGGATGTGTGTGTGTATCTAGCTATACAGAGGGGAGACTTGGTGTTTGAATGTGGCTTCACAAGCCTCCCCAACATGGGGACTGGCATGGATGGGGGACAACTGATATCTATGATCTCAGAACAGGGTGGGAGAGGGGTGAGAAGGGAGACGTGAGAGAGGAGTGCGGGGAGAGGGGAGCGGTGAGAGAGGAGTGCGGGGAGAGGCGAGAGAAGAGAGGGGAGCGGAGAGCGGCCAGCATCTGACCATATGCTGTATAACATTATCTAGTACTACAACAGTTCTCAGCTCTGTTTTCAACTGTTAGAAGTTAATAATTGAATCAGACAAGTATGTTGGCATTCCTAGCAGTTTGAAGGAGACTAGTGCTTTTTACTATGCTTGGAATGAGAGACAGTTTGCATTGCCAGACATTTCACGCTATTGGTTGAGACAACTTATTGTGTGGGATAGTGTAGTGCTTTACTGGTCCATATGTTCCTGTGGGACTGTGTGTGTCTGTAGACTTCTGTATACACGTGTATGCCTGTGTTCATGCCTGGATGCAGTGTTTGTGTGAGCACACGTTACTCACGCGGATCGTCCCTCCATGTCCAGCTTAGTGGGGATGATGCCCTTCTTGCTGAGCACGGCCGCCACCTTGTCCACCTCGCCCCGTTCCACCGCCTTCATCAGCCGGTCGTCATACTTGTTCCAATCTGTGTTCTGGGAGAGAGAGAGAGAGGGCACGACGTCAACACGACACAGATACCTCGCCTTTACAACATACGGGTCAGGGAAACTCATTCTCACCACGGTCATCACTTTGTCATAATTCAAGGAGTCTGGACAGATCAACATTTCAAACATAACTTTTAGAATTCCCAGAGGGACTATAGACTGGATTGAGGTTAGCCTCAATGATTTATGCCAAGATAGTGCGGCTCCATTCTGAAGCAAAGCATTTCTGAGAGTGCCTGGACACAGAGCATGGGAACGGCTAGTTCTTCTGCAAGAAAGGACCCCTCTTGGACAGAACACAGGCACTGGAGTAGAGGGATCCAAGAAAACAGAAAGCGGTGGCTAAAGCCTGCATAGAGACCGAGAAAGGACAGTTCCCTGCCTGTTCCTGGATACAACAACAACATGTAAACACGTGTCACAAAGGAATTTGTAAAAAAATAAATAAATAAATAAATCCACCAAACTGCAACATGACGCTCTGTCTGTCCGCTCACTCAACTCACACTGGCTGGCAGATAGATAAATATTCCACATAGATGATAGGCCTATTTTGCATGCAATTTGTCTCCCGCCAACATTAAGCGTCAACATGTACCTAATACATATTAGTATTATCAGAATGCAAGTTCAAAACTACAAACGTAAAGAATGGAACTTGATAACGAGTTAAAACAGGCCACTGTGCCTCTGGGTTGATGAAAGAATTCTCCTGGGGAATGTAGGGCAGATTCCCAGAGTTCCTTCAGGTTAGTGAGAGAAGAATAAGCTGTAAGTCACAGCTCACTCCTTCCTGCTGTTTCAACACCATGCTTACTCAGTATTCAGGAACCGCAGTGGCTAGGTCCTAACCCATCCACAGTAGCTAGGTCCTAACCCACCCCCAGTGGCTAGGTCCTAACCCACCCCCAGTGGCTAGGTCCTAACCCAACGCCAGTAGCTAGGTCCTAACCCAACGCCAGTAGCTAGGTCCTAACCCAACGCCAGTAGCTAGGTCCTAACCCAACGCCAGTAGCTAGGTCCCAACCCAACCCCAGTAGCTAGGTCCCAACCCAACCACAGTAGCTAGGTCCCAACCCAACCACAGTAGCTAGGTCCCAACCCAACCACAGTAGCTAGGCCCCAACCCAACCACAGTAGCTAGGCCCCAACCCAACCACAGTAGCTAGGTCCCAACCCAACCACAGTAGCTAGGTCCCAACCCAACCACAGTAGCTAGCTCCCAACCCAACCACAGTAGCTAGGTCCCAACCCAACCACAGTAGCTAGGTCCCAACCCAACCACAGTAGCTAGGTCCCAACCCAACCACAGTAGCTAGGTCCCAACCCAACCACAGTAGCTAGGTCCCAACCCAACCACAGTAGCTAGGTCCCAACCCAACCACAGTAGCTAGGTCCCAACCCAACCACAGTAGCTAGGTACTAACCCAACCACAGTAGCTAGGTACTAACCCAACCACAATAGCTAGGTCCTAACCCAACCACAGTAGCTAGGTCCCAACCCAACCACAGTAGCTAGGTCCCAACCCAACCACAGTAGCTAGGTCCCAACCCAACCACAGTAGCTAGGTCCCAACCCAACCACAGTAGCTAGGTCCCAACCCAACCACAGTAGCTAGGTCCTAACGCAACCACAGTAGCTAGGTCCCAACCCAACCACAGTAGCTAGGTCCCAACCCAACCACAGTAGCTAGGTCCCAACCCAACCACAGTAGCTAGGTCCTAACCCAACCACAGTAGTTAGGTCCTAACCCAACCACAGTAGTTAGGTCCTAACCCAACCACAGTAGTTAGGTCCTAACCCAACCACAGTAGCTAGGTCCTAACCCAACCACAGTAGTTAGGTCCTAACCCAACCACAGTAGTTAGGTCCTAACCCAACCACAGTAGTTAGGTCCTAACCCAACCACAGTAGTTAGGTCCTAACCCAACCACAGTAGTTAGGTCCCAATGGCCTCAGGATACTTTTAACAAGTGTCATTAGAAATGCCCTTACTCTCTAAAAGAACAAGAATACCTACAAAGTACATGGAGGTGCATTTCAGCCAGCGACTCATGTTGAGAGAGGGGGACTGGTCCTTGCAGAGTGCCGCTGCAAACGCCGCCACTGTTCCGGTAGAACGACAAACAAACAAAAACAAAAGTTTTCCCTTCTGGGAAGTGCTGTTAAGGCACTCTGCCAGCCCGTGTGAGCTGAGTGAGCGGACAGACGGAGAGTCCCGTTGCAGCTCGGTGGGTCGTCTTTCAGAGCTCTCCAGCAACGTCGCCTGCTGTTGCTGCCAGAACCTCTCGGTCTCGAAGCGTTACGGAGAAGTTCCTAAAAGTTTTTCTGGCACTCCCAGGCTCTGTCTGTGAGTTCATTACCCCACTGTGCACAGCACAGGGTAGGAGGAGAAGAAATAGAAAAAGGGGGTGGGGATGGAGGAGGAGGTGTGGAGGAGCAGTAGGACCAGCCCTGCCAGCCCTGGGACCAGCCCCGGCCAGCTACTGCAGCTCCTCCTCTGGGGAACAGCCTCTCGGCTACAGCCTGGATCTCTTCAATCTCTCTCTAACTACTCTCTTTCACTTTGTATTCTGCTTCCCTCTCTTAGTTGTTCTTCTTGTCTCCTCTCCTCCCGTCCAGTCTCCTCTCC
This sequence comes from Oncorhynchus mykiss, assembly GCF_013265735.2. Lineage (NCBI taxonomy): Eukaryota > Metazoa > Chordata > Actinopteri > Salmoniformes > Salmonidae > Oncorhynchus > Oncorhynchus mykiss. The sequence goes on from NC_048570.1 coordinate 88,746,892, forward strand.
TCCCGTCCAGTCTCCTCTCCTCCCGTCCAGTCTCCTCCTGTCCAGTCTCCTCTCCTCTCGTCCAGTCTCCTCTCCTCTCGTCCAGTCCAGTCTCCTCTCCTCCAGTCCAGTCTCCTCTCCTCCAGTCCAGTCTCCTCTCCTCTCCTCCAGTCCAGTCTCCTCTCCCTTTCTATACAGTCTTCTCTTAGCAGACTGTCAGCTTAGTTTTTGTGCAGTAGGAGTTCCTCTCTTGGTCTCTCTTTCAGTCTGGGGTGTACAGCGTCTTCTACCCAGTTAATGGCAAGGTCAGCCAGCCCCCAAGGTGTAAATATGGGATCTCTCTCTCTCTCTCTCTCTCTCTGGTTCTAAAAGTATCCCCGGCTCCTGTGGTAAACAGAGGCTAGTGCAGACAGCACCAGCAGACAGGTTACCTCTTTATTTGTTACCCTCCAACCTTTCTCCAATGACTGATAGGAAGACAGGGGCTAAGAATACATTCTGAGCATGCCTGCTCTGAGAGCAACACCGTCGGTGTCCTGTCCATCCTACACAGCACAGCAGCACCCCGACTGAAACAAGGCCAGCCAAGGAGGAGCCTTGCTGCTAGCATCCCCACCGTTATCCCACATCCCCAAATATTAACCTATGATGTGGAGAAGGGGATTATTGTTGCACATTGGAGCTGGCCCTGGCACGGACCCCTGAGGTTCCCCGACGTTCAGGGACCTTGTTAAACAGTCTATATACTCATTCTGTATGTGTGTCTGTGTGCGCAGAGGTGCTGATCCCACCACACGGTAGCAGGATTAGGTGTCACAGTCTTTTACAAATCAGCTGTCTGGGTTTGCAGGCTCCCCTTAAACCCTCCACCCAACTGTCATTACTACCTTGGTGGTAAACATCGCACTGGGCCGTCTATTAACAATGGAATACGTCAACTTGTATTATTTGCGAGGTGAAAAAGAACGAGAGATCAGAAGAGAGAGAGAGCGAGAAAGGAGGGGGACGCGTTTAATTTACACACACTGCGTCAGCTCGGCGGGGGCTCGGGTTACGACCCGCTGCCAGACTGGCGTTAGCAGAGTGGCTGTGATATTCCGCAAACATGCGAAAATGCCCGTCCGCATGACACGTCATTTGAAGGACCGGGTGTCTTCTTTCTAAAACTGCATGGAGACAAAGGCACCAAAATGGAACCTGGGTTGACAAACTGAGTGCAGTGGCCCTCACACCTAAATATCTATATGGGTGTGTCTGGGTTGTTTTGTTTGGACTGGATACATGAGTCGGGTTTAGAACACCACGTATAGTGTTGAACATGACTTCATGGGGTAGCGAATAAATCTGTTCTCAATATAGTGCCTGTAAGACAAGCGCTGGATAATCATTTTTATGCTTTAGGGAGTGAATTGTAAAATATCAATGCAATTTTCAAGTAAATGTTGATCATTAATTGATGGATGTAATTGTTTTTTAATTAAATGGAGCTTTAATGTTAATTAATCTAAGAACCTGCACCAACTTGAGGCACTATAAGGCTATGTGCAGGCTACGAAGGAGCCGGTGGACGTTCTAGTCCACTGTGATTCTCCATCACATCTTCCCGAGGCCCTCGACTGTCCGTATCGGCAGGCCGTAGCTCATCCCAACACCCTCATCATATCCATGTTCCTCTTAGCCAATGGCCTGTAATGTCCTGACAGATTAAATGACCAGCAGTAAATACCCAGCCGTTCTCCCCCTCTCTCTCCCCCTCCCTCCCCCTGTCACCATGTGTGAGTGAGAGGAGCCAAGAGGAGGAGGTCAGGGCGTCAGGCAGTGAAGTGGAGCCAGGACTTTACTGCTGGGTGTCCTCGGGCCAAGCCACAGACAGGTTGACAACACTAAGGCCACAGCACCCCCTGGCAGTGATGGGATAGCAGACATCTTTAATGAGACAGGAGGGCGAGGGAGGGAGAGGGAGAGAGAGAAACAGAGATAAAGCGAGGGTGACGGAGCGTAAGAGGGAGAAAGAAGGAGAGATCCAAGGTCCTGACACCTAGTACCGACCAATATCCCTCAACACAGAAATGAAAACAGGCACCAGTGTCTTATAGATATTCCATTCATCATTACAGACACAAACAGAACCTACATGCCATCTGAATGTCTCACCAGGGCTGAAACAGTGAGGCAGTATCCACTGACAGAAGAAGCCCCAGACTACAGCTAGGAGAGCTGGTGATAGTCCTAATTTACTGAAGACAAGCTCAGATAGCAGTTAGAGCTCCTAGCTACAGTGCAATACAGGCAGAGAGACTGACTCATGCTGTGGTGGACGAGAGAGACGGGGACTCAGGGAGGAAACTAAGACTAACACTGAACAAAACTAAGTGCCAGCCACTTTGCCAACCAGACTGTTTACCCAGGTCGTGAGGTGCCCAAGAAAACAAGCACAGTCCGAGCCAGTGGTGGAAGGATATCCTGTTAATGAGTGGCCATCAAAAAGCATTCTGCTCGGGTCACATAGCTCTGAAACAGAAACACTCTGGTCAGAATGGTGTAAATCTGGGGGCCTGAGGGAGAGAAACGTAGAGCCTCTGTTAGCAGTAGCAGCTGTGGCCTCTTAACCCCCTTTCCTCACCATTGTGGGGTCGTCAGTGTTAGCCATTAACGCGGTGAACAGCCATTATATTTTAGAGACACAGGGCAACAGACTGACTGGTGATTAAGGGGGAGCTGGGCGATGGTGTAATGGTCAGATTATTTACAGGCTGACAGACACCATGGGGAGGGACAGAGAGAAAGGGAGGAAAACAGAGAGGCCAGAGGGGAATATTAGGTGTCTGTCGTTACGGCAAATTGATGCTTTAATTAGCAAGGATGATGTACCACTGACGACCTGAGCTAAAAGTAGGGGTGTGAACGTTAAAAAGTTTAAACGAAATTGAACCGAAAAACTGTACATTTTTTACGTAGATGCAAAAGAGCTTTGAAGTGACTCAACTGTTGATGCCCTGGCAACCACGCTGTGACCAGCATGAAGCCAACCCATTCACATGGCAAGATACTGTGTGTGACTGTGTGAAAGACGAGTGTTGCATCTCCCTTATCTCAATATCCTAGCCTTCATTGATAGTTCTTTCTTTACTGAAGTTGTGACACATTGCAAGCCAAGAAATTGCGAGATACAGCATTCCATTGCGAGATACAGCATTTGATTGCTGATAGATAGGACTAGTGCACTATTCTGACTGTCTGCCTGGTGGCCAACCTGCTTGGTCATGTCTAGGTGGGATACAGCATTAGATTGCTGATAGATAGGGCTAGTGCACTATTCTGACTGTCAGCCTGGTGGCCAACCTGCCGGCCAACCTGCCTATACTGTGTCCCTCCGCTCAGTCCCTCGATAGCTCGCTATGAAAGATGCGAGTGTTTGTGTCAGACGGGTCAGACGGGTCAGATTACTTCACTATCACTATCACTAAAACAAAAGTCATGTTACTTAGGTCATAGTTATGGGATGTTGCAGGATGACACAACCCAACACTGTCTGGTTTTCAAGCAGCTTAACCCCTTCAACAACCAGAGATGAGCCTACATCCAAGCAGCTTAACCCCTTCAACAACCAGAGATTAGCCTACATCCAAGCAGCTTAAGCCCTTCAACAACCAGAGATTAGCCTACATCCAAGCAGTTTAAGCCCTTCAACAACCAGAGATTAGCCTACATCCAAGCAGCTTAAGCCCTTCAACAACCAGAGATTAGCCTACATCCAAGCAGTTTAACCCCTTCAACAACCAGAGATTAGCCTACATCCAAGCAGTTTAACCCCTTCAACAACCAGAGATTAGCCTACATCCAAGCAGCTTAACCCCTTCAACAACCAGAGATTAGCCTACATCCAAGCAGCTTAACCCCTTCAACAACCAGAGATTAGCCTACATCCAAGCAGTTTAACCCCTTCAACAACCAGAGATTAGCCTACATCCAAGCAGTTTAACCCCTTCAACAACCAGAGATTAGCCTACATCCAAGCAGTTTAACCCCTTCAACAACCAGAGATTAGCCTACATCCAAGCAGTTTAACCCCTTCAACAACCAGAGATGAGCCTACATCCAAGCAGCTTAACCCCTTCAACAACCAGAGATGAGCCTACATCCAAGCAGCTTAAGCCCTTTAACAACCCGAGATTAGCCTACATCCAAGCAGCTTAACCCCTTCAACAACCAGAGATTAGCCTACATCCAAGCAGTTTAACCCCTTCAACAACCAGAGATGAGCCTACATCCAAGCAGCTTAAGCCCTTCAACAACCAGAGATGAGCCTACATCCAAGCAGCTTAAGCCCTTCAACAACCAGAGATTAGCCGACATCCAAGCAGCTTAAGCCCTTCAACAACCAGAGATGAGCCTACATCCAAGCAGCTTAAGCCCTTCAACAACCAGAGATTAGCCTACATCCAAGCAGTTTAACCACTTCAACAACCAGAGATGAGCCTACATCCAAATGTTCCCATCTTGCAGGCTCCAAGGGAACCACCACTGTCTTTCTTCTGTAGAGCTACCGAGGGGACAGACCATGGAATACATTCTTTGTCACACAAGTCACAGTTCCACAGTTCTGCAGCTAGTCTGTACAACAAAAATACCTCACCAGATGGCTGATGACCTCATAAAGACGTGTTTTGACTTTGGCGATATTGAACAGGAGCTGGAGAGCCCATTAGTGACTGAGTGTTAGGGAGTCCCACAGGTAAAGAGGAGATGCCACAGTTCCCTGTTGGCCACTGAAACCTCTTCCCATCTACGAAGCCCAAATGGAGCTCCGTCTGAAGCTGCCAGCTCCAGGCTTCCCCTGGCTATTTTCCCCCACTTCCAACAGCAGGGCCCTGGGCAAGAGATCAGGGATCAGCTTTCTGCACGGACCCCCTCCATCTTACACTACGCCCTCTACAACGTATTACCACTGTCCAATGGAGGACTTGTTCACTGAATCATGTGATCACCAAGAGGGGGATGATTCCTACTTGGCCAGGAAATATAGGCAATGACAGTGCCTAGCAAATTTACATGAAATAGTAAAAACTATCATTTTGAGAAATGGTTCAGGAGGGAGGTGATGTACAATCTATACCTTGAAGAGATGGCAGTCAGACACAGGACAGAGGGACTGTATGTACACACACAATGTTATAAGAAGGCCTGGTTATGTTACATCAAAGGGTTTTCAAATCTTTAGATGAGCTGTGATCAAATTCTAAGATGAACTTCAGCAGACTGTAAATGAAGCACAGCACGTCCAATGTTACAGCTCTGAACATGTCTTTAAGGACTGGTACTGATACTGGGTCTCTAAGGACTGGTACTGATACTGGGTCTCTAAGGACTTGTACTGATACTGGGTCTCTAACGACTTGTACTGATACTGGGTCTCTAACGACTTGTACTGATACTGGGTCTCTAACGACTTGTACTGATACTGGGTCTCTAACGACTTGTACTGATACTGGGTCTCTAACGACTTGTACTGATACTGGGTCTCTAACGACTTGTACTGATTCTGGGTCTCTAAGGACTTGTACTGATTCTGGGTCTCTAAGGACTTGTACTGATACAGGGTCTCTAACGACTTGTACTGATACTGGGTCTCTAACGACTTGTACTGATACTGGGTCTCTAAGGACTTGTACTGATACTGGGTCTCTAAGGACTGGTACTGATACTGGGTCTCTAAGGACTGGTACTGATACTGGGTCTCTAAGGACTGGTACTGATTCTGGGTCTCTAACGACTTGTACTGATACTGGGTCTCTAAGGACTTGTACTGATACTGGGTCTCTAAGGACTTGTACTGATACTGGGTCTCTAAGGACTTGTACTGATACTGGGTCTCTAAGAACTTGTACTGATACTGGGTCTCTAAGGACTTGTACTGATACTGGGTCTCTAACGACTTGTACTGATACTGGGTCTCTAAGGACTTGTACTGATACTGGGTCTCTAACGACTTGTACTGATACTGGGTCTCTAAGGACTTGTACTGATACTGGGTCTCTAAGGACTTGTACTGATACTGGGTCTCTAAGAACTTGTACTGATACTGGGTCTCTAAGGACTTGTACTGATTCTGGGAGCTGAGGAATGTTTTCACCAAAACACTGATGGACGATGACAGTTGATAAGACAGGGAAAATTATACAGATAAAATATGATAAATATCTGTTTCATCTCACTGCAAAAACTCAATTTAATTTAACAGATAAATGACTAGTGGCAATTTAGTAAGATAACAGTAAGCAGAAAGGCAAATTCCAATTAATTTCATCCAGAATAAAAAGAGAGAACGTGATTTGGGTCATAACATAGACAAGAACATGGAACTATCACTCTGTCCTCCTGAGACATTGGGTCATAACATAGACAAGAACATGGAACTATCACTCTGTCCTCCTGAGACATTGGGTCATAACAGACAAGAACATGGAACTATCACTCTGTCCTCCTGAGACATTGGGTCATAACATAGACAAGAACATGGAACTATCACTCTGTCCTCCTGAGACATTGGGTCATAACAGACAAGAACATGGAACTATCACTCTGTCCTCCTGAGACATTGGGTCATAACAGACAAGAACATGAAACTATCACTCTGTCCTCCTGAGACATTGGGTCATAACAGAGACAATAACATGGAACTATCACTCTGTCCTCCTGAGACATTGGGTCATAACAGACAAGAACATGGAACTATCACTCTGTCCTCCTGAGACATTGGGTCATAACAGACAAGAACATGGAACTATCACTCTGTCCTCCTGGGACATTGGGTCATAACAGAGACAAGAACATGGAACTATCACTCTGTCCTCCTGAGACATTGGTTCATAACAGACAAGAACATGGAACTATCACTCTGTCCTCCTGAGACATTGGGTCATAACAGACAAGAACATGGAACTATCACTCTGTCCTCCTGAGACATTGGGTCATAACAGAGACAAGAACATGGAACTATCACTCTGTCCTCCTGAGACATTGGGTCATAACAGACAAGAACATGGAACTATCACTCTGTCCTCCTGAGACATTGGGTCATAACAGACAAGAACATGGAACTATCACTCTGTCCTCCTGAGACATTGGGTCAACAGAGACAAGAACATGGAACTATCACTCTGTCCTCCTGGGACATTGGGTCATAACAGAGACAAGAACATGGAACTATCACTCTGTCCTCCTGAGACATTGGGTCATAACAGAGACAAGAACATGGAACTATCACTCTGTCCTCCTGAGACATTGGGTCATAACAGAGACAAGAACATGGAACTAACACTCTGTCCTCCTCCTGGTCAATCTGTCTGAAAGACACCAAAGACAAACGTCAGTATCTGGACAACAGAGGCGAAACTCTCCCCTTACTCCCAAATCTAAAACCGGCAGACAAGGGGGGCAGAAAGTAGTGCCAAATAAAATCTCCCATTTCAAAACAATTCCGGTTGTCGAAATTCCTGGGATGTTTGAGAAAGCATTGCGGTGACCTCGGCGTGTTCTCTTTTTCCTTCATATGGACCTGAAAGGGGAGGGAAAAAATAACAGAAGCGCCTGACAGCGACATCACTCGCACATTGCAATTCTATTCACTGCAATAACAGGGTCCCTGGCGGAGGTATTAAAAAACTGTCTGGATTATTGGTATTGGCTGGCGGGGGCCCGTGGGGCTGTATTGTCCCAGCTGGGCCTGATGACATGGAGATAGAGGGAGTTTAGACTCGCTCTGCTGCTGCCTGGTTGCTGATTTGGCTGCTATAAATGTGGAACAGTGGTCACCGACTCAGCAGATATGTTTTTATTATTATTAGTAACAAACATTGTACTGTATTGTTAGGCCCTAGTAACATAAACATTGTACTGGTTTGTTAGGTCCTAGTAACATAAACATTGTACTGTATTGTTAGGCCCTAGTAACAAAAACATTGTACTGGATTGTTAGGCCCTAGTAACATAAACATTGTACTGTATTGTTAGGCCCTAGTAACATAAACATTGTACTGTATTGTTAGGCCCTAGTAACAAAAACATTGTACTGGATTGTTAGGCCCTAGTAACAAACATTGTACTGTATTGTTAGGCCCTAGTAACATAAACATTGTCCTGGATTGTTAGGCCCTAGTAACAAAAACATTGTACTGGATTGTTAGGCCCTAGTAACACAAACATTGTACTGTATTGTTAGGCCCTAGTAACATAAACATTGTCCTGGATTGTTAGGCCCTAGTAACAAAAACATTGTACTGGATTGTTAGGCCCTAGTAACAAAAACATTGTACTGGTTTGTTAGGCCCTAGTAACATAAACATTGTACTGTATTGTTAGGCCCTAGTAACATAAACATTGTCCTGGATTGTTAGGCCCTAGTAACAAAAACATTGTACTGGATTGTTAGGCCCTAGTAACATAAACATTGTACTGTATTGTTAGGCCCTAGTAACAAAAACATTGTACTGGTTTGTTAGGCCCTAGTAACATAAACATTGTACTGTATTGTTAGGCCCTAGTAACAAAAACATTGTCCTGGATTGTTAGGCCCTAGTAACAAAAACATTGTACTGGATTGTTAGGCCCTAGTAACAAAAACATTGTACTGGATTGTTAGGCCCTAGTAACATAAACATTGTACTGGATTGTTAGGCCCTAGCAACATAAACATTGTCCTGGAGTGTTAGGTCCTAGCAACATAAACATTGTACTGGATTGTTAGGCCCTAGTAACAAAAACATTGTACTGGTTTGTTAGGCCCTAGTAACATAAACATTGTACTGGATTGTTAGGCCCTAGTAACAAAAACATTGTCCTGGATTGTTAGGCCCTAGTAACATAAACATTGTACTGTATTGTTAGGCCCTAGTAACAAAAACATTGTACTGGATTGTTAGGCCCTAGTAACATAAACATTGTACTGTATTGTTAGGCCCTAGTAACATAAACATTGTCCTGGATTGTTAGGCCCTAGTAACAAAAACATTGTACTGGATTGTTAGGCCCTAGTAACAAAAACATTGTCCTGGATTGTTAGGCCCTAGTAACATAAACATTGTACTGGATTGTTAGGCCCTAGTAACAAAAACATTGTCCTGGATTGTTAGGCCCTAGTAACATAAACATTGTACTGCATTGTTAGGCCCTAGTAACAAAAACATTGTACTGGATTGTTACGCCCTAGTAACAAACATTGTATTGTGAGAGCAGCATGACACCACACTCACTGGAGAGATCAGTCCATATGAGGCTGAGAGCAGCGTGACACCACACTCACTGGAGAGATCAGTCCATATGAGGCTGAGAGCAGTGTGACACCACACTCACTGGAGGGATCAGTCCAGTTAGTCAGAGTGGTGAAATAAATGTACAACAAAATGAATAGAGGTGAATTGAAACGAAAGTACAGCAGTGACTCCCTGAAAGTAACCTGGTGGTGAAGGTGGCTAACACCACCAGTAGTCACAGTACACACACACACACACAGTATACAGAGGGCAAGGCATGAGGCTCAATAGAAGAATCTGGAAGAAACATGCTCACACAGAATACTGTGTCTTTAAAGCCCCTTTGTATTCTGTCAAGACAAAGTTGCATGAAGACATAACATGTTGCAATTAAAAGTTGATAAAACAGTGATCTCTCATCTTACAGTGCCAACAGAAGCAGCAATTTACTGGAATGACTTATGCAATACACTGGATGCTTTATGACAAATATGGAGTAACACTGTTCACATGGACATTACTGTCAGGGACCATTGTTGATAAAAGTCCCATAAAAAGCCATCCATTATGGTAAATGTCACAGCTAGATAAACGTCTGTAGTGGACAGTTCGTCTATGTGAGGAAAATGCCAGTTTTGGCATAGCAACATTCCAATCTGGGAAGAGGCTCAGCTTGCGGGTGTGGACTTGTCTGTAATCAGCACTCCACTCTTTCTTTACCGGTTATATGACCAGTTCAGTCAATAGGCCCTACTAGGAAAACCCCTCAAAACTCCACACTCTTTTCTGTGAACCCATTGTCCCCGACCCTCAAAAATGTTTGTTTCAGAGATCGTTTGTTTATTTAGTGGGGGCGTAATGACATCAAGATGAATTTAGGAAAAACTTTTTTTTATTTTTTATAGTTGTGAAGTTCCTCTAGTTTGAGCAACGTAGAGCTCCAGTACATGGTTTCAACCAATGACAATTCAATACTCCATATCTGACCAACAGAGGGCAGCATTGGGTGAATTTGCAAGCATATCAACATCACCAAAATGGATTCCCACATGATGAAACTGCAGGAACACAAGAATCCACTTAGAGATTTAAATCCATGCTGGAGTGAAACCCTCCCTCAACTGGGCAGGAGAGTGATACCCTCCCTCAACTGGGCAGGAGAGTGATACCCTCCCTCAACTGGGCAGGAGAGTGAAACCCTCCCTCAACTGGGCAGGAGAGTGAAACCCTCCCTCAACTGGGCAGGAGAGTGATACCCTCCCTCAACTGGGCAGGAGAGTGAAACCCTCCCTCAACTGGGCAGGAGAGTGAAACCCTCCCTCAACTGGGCAGGAGAGTGATACCCTCCCTCAACTGGGCAGGAGAGTGAAACCCTCCCTCAACTCGGCAGGAGAGTGATACCCTCCCTCAACTGGGCAGGAGAGTGATACCCTCCCTCAACTCGGCAGGAGAGTGATACCCTCACCGAAGACGTGGATGTCAATTAAGGCAGCCCCCCGAACCTCTCTGATTCAGAGGGGTTGGGTTAAATGCGGAAGACACATTTCAGTTGAATGCATTCAGTTGTACAACTGACTAGGTCTCCCCCGTTCCCTTAACTAGGCAGTAGAGTGAACGTTTTCCTTTCTCCCCACCAAACTCCACTGTCGTGCCAGTCTGGGCCCTCGCCACAGAGCGCCATTCTGGGCCCTCGCCACAGAGCGCCAGTCTGGGCCCTCGCCACAGAGCGCCAGTCTGGGCCCTCGCCACAGAGCGCCAGTCTGGGCCCTCGCCACAGAGCGCCAGTCTGGGCCCTCGCCACAGAGCGCCAGTCTGGGCCCTCGCCACAGAGCGCCAGTCTGGGCCCTCTCCATAGAGCGCCAGTCTGGGCCCTCTCCATAGAGCGCCAGTCTGGGCCCTCTCCATAGAGCGCCAGTCTGGGCCCTCTCCATAGAGCGCCAGTCTGGGCCCTCTCCATAGAGCGCCAGTCTGGGCCCTCTCCATAGAGCGCCAGTCTGGGCCCTCTCCATAGAGCGCCAGTCTGGGCCCTCTCCATAGCGTCTGTCTCATCAGCAGAATAGGGTTTGTGTTCCTGTGGCTCAGTCTGTGTGTGTGTGTGGAGGGGGGAGATAAGCCCTCAGCCATGGTTCTCCCTGACTCTGCGAAATCCCTCAGCGCAACCCCCCCCCCCCCCCAACACACACGCCCCCTCATCTTTGCTCCTCACTCTCCTACTGAGAGGCTATGATGTAAGGGCCCTACACAGCAGACTAGTACTGCCAGGATGACCTCATGGTCAGCAAATGGAGCCAGACTTTAATCCTAAAAACCCATTGGGGTGTACCAGCCACCCTGATGTAGGTGAAAAGAGCTGTATACTACTGTGGACTCAAGTTAAGTGTAACAGATAAAACAAATGTCTTTTGATTTTTATCTAGGCCATGTTCGCTTTCTACATCACAGCTCATATAAATAAAACATGTTACTTTCTTCAATGCTGATTTAAATTCTACACAGGATTTGTCTTGTATAAATAGGGGCAACATTTAGCTGACACAATATTTCATAATGAATAAAACCTCCATACAGCTGACTGAGCCTGGCTGTAAGTTCCATAACAAGGTAATGTTGGGGGCCGAGCCTGGCTGTAAGTTCTATAACAAGGTCATGTTGGGGGCTGAGCCTGGCTGTAAGTTCCATAACAAGGTCATGTTGGGGGCTGAGCCTGGCTGTAAGTTCCATATCAAGGTCATGTTGGGGGCTGAGCCTGGCTGGAAGTTCCATATCAAGATAATGTTGGGGGCTGAGCCTGGCTGTAAGTTCCATAATAAGGTCATGTTGCTGCACTCTTCCAACTTGGATCCATACACTGTGTCTTCCTGCTCAGAACGTACCAATCAAGCTAATGTTCATTTTTAAATGTGTGATTTTGTTACTTGTGTGTTTCATTATTCAAACCATTCCATATACGTTCACCATCAACTTCATCCAGTCAGTAGTTTGTCAATTTGAATCTTTACAAACGCATGATGATCAGGGTCACATACTGGGTGCATCACCCAATCACGAGTGGCGCTAATGCTGTCTGAAAGAAGCCATTTGGAAATGAATATGATCTGTGATCAGGGAGCCTTCCCTGGCTAACACCGCATCCCACGGGGCACTGCAGTGCACAGGGCCTCCAGACTGGAGCTCTGCAGCTCCACCACTCCCCAACTACCTGCTGGCAGTGCTGTGCAGCCGTCTTCATCGACCTGGCCAAGGCCTTCGACTCTGTCAATCACCGCATTCTTATCGGCAGACTCAACAGCCTTGGTTTCTCAAAGGACTGCCTCGCCTGGTTCACCAACTACTTCTCTGATAGAGTTCAGTGTGTCAAATGGGAGGGCCTGTTGTCTCTAAAGGGGTGCCACTGGGTTCAATTCTCGGGCCGACTCTTTTCTCTGTATACATCAATGATGTCGCTCTTGATTATCTGATCCACCTCTACGCAGACGACACCATTCTTTATACTTTCGGCCCTTCTTTGGACAGTGTTAACAAACCTCCAGACGTATGCCATACAACACTCCTTCTGTGGCCTCCAACTGCTCTTAAATGCAAGTAAAACTAATGCATGCTCTTCAACCGATCGCTACCAGCACCTGCCCGCCCGTCCAGCATCACTACTCTGGACGGCTCGGACTTAGAATATGTGGACAACTACAAATAGCTAGGTATGTGGTTAGACTGTAAACTATCCTTCCAGACTCACATTAAGCATCTCCAATACAAAATTAAATCTAGAATTGGCTTCCTATTTTGCAACAAAGCCTCCACGTATGCTGCTAAACATACCCTCGTAAAACTGACTATCCTACCGATCCATGACTTCAGCGATGTCATTTACAAAATAGCATCCAACACTCTACTCAGCAAATTGGATGTAGTCTATCACAGTGCCATCCATTTTGTCACCAAGGCCCCATATACTACCCACCACTGCGAACTGTATGCTCCTATTGGCTGGCCCTCACTTCATATTTGTCGCCAAACCCACTGGCTCCAGGTCATCTATAAGTCTTTGCTAGGTAAAGCCCCGCCTTATCTCAGGTCACTGGTCACCACCCGTAGCACGCGCTCCAGAAGGTATAATTCACTGGTCACCACCCGTAGCACTCGCTCCAGAAGGTATATTTCACTGGTCACCACCCGTAGCACGCGCTCCAGAAGGTATATTTCACTGGTCACCACCCGTAGCACGCGCTCCAGCAGGTATATTTCACTGGTCACCACCCGTAGCACGCGCTCCAGCAGGTATATTTCACTGGTCACCACCCGTAGCACGCGCTCCAGCAGGTATATTTCACTGGTCACCACCCGTAGCACGCGCTCCAGAAGGTATAATTCACTGGTCATCCCCAAAGCCAACTGTACTCATTTAATAGAGTTTCTGAGAAATGCCAGACGCCGCTTTGGGTCTTCTCCTTCCCAGTCATCTGTCCTTCTTTACCAGGCAGCTGCGTTCATGAGCCCAAATGCATGTAACCTAGCAACAGTTGAGCTACAGTAATAAAACACAAATATGATTTATGACAAGTGGCAACCTCTGTAAAGCAGGAAATCATTCCATGATCTTAATTGTCATGGTGTCCATCACAAGATAAATCATACCATTCCTTAGTTATCAGAATGCAAAACATGTAAACCTCCAAGTGGGCCTAACTTAGGCTTTTACTGTCAGCCTAATGTACCAACAGGCTGAGCACTGTAACAGGACTGGACCATACCAAAATATATATACATAAAATGCATCCATAAAATATATTTTATGTGAAATATAAACAATATTAAAATGTTTTTGAAATACATACATTTGTATGGAAATATATTATTTGGCAAATTTTTTGGTATGAGGTACCAGGACCACTGCCAAGTGCCAGCATCAGAGGCAGGTGCTACAGTACCAAGAACTCTCCACACTTTTATTTTATTTTATTTATTTTTTTATTTCACCTTTATTTAACCAGGTAGGCTAGTTGAGAACAAGTTCTCATTTGCAACTGCGACCTGGCCAAGATAAGGCATAGCAGTGTGAACAGACAACACAGAGTTACACATGGAGTAAACAATTAACAAGTCAATAACACAGTAGAAAAAAGGGGAGTCTATATATACATTGTGTGCAAAAGGCATGAGAAGGTAGGCAAATAATTACAATTATGCAGATTAACACTGGAGTGATAAATGATCAGATGGTTATGTAAAGGTAGAGATATTGGTGTGCAAAAGAGCAGAAAAATAAATAAATAAAAACAGTATGGGGATGAGGTAGGTGAAAATGGGTGGGCTATTTACCAATAGACTATGTACAGCTGCAGCGATCGGTTAGCTGCTCAGATAGCAGATGTTTGAAGTTGGTGAGGGAGATAAAAGTCTCCAACTTCAGCGATTTTTGCAATTCGTTCCAATCACAGGCAGCAGAGAACTGGAACGAAAGGCGGCCAAATGAGGTGTTGGCTTTAGGGATGATCAGTGAGATACACCTGCTGGAGCGCGTGCTACGGATGGGTGTTGCCATCGTAACCAGTGAACTGAGATAAGGCGGAGCTTTACCTAGCATGGACTTGTAGATGACCTGGAGCCAGTGGGTCTGGCGACGAATATGTAGCGAGGGCCAGCCGACTAGAGCATACAAGTCGCAGTGGTGGGTGGTATAAGGTGCTTTAGTGACAAAACGGATGGCACTGTGATAAACTGCATCCAGTTTGCTGAGTAGAGTGTTGGAAGCAATTTTGTAGATGACATCGCCGAAGTCGAGGATCGGTAGGATAGTCAGTTTTACTAGGGTAAGTTTGGCGGCGTGAGTGAAGGAGGCTTTGTTGCGGAATAGAAAGCCGACTCTTGATTTGATTTTCGATTGGAGATGTTTGATATGGGTCTGGAAGGAAAGTTTAGAGTCTAGCCAGACACCTAGGTACTTATAGATGTCCACATATTCAAGGTCGGAACCATCCAGGGTGGTGATGCTGGTCAGGCGTGCGGGTGCAGGCAGCGAACGGTTGAAAAGCATGCATTTGGTTTTACTAGCGTTTAAGAGCAGTTGGAGGCCACGGAAGGAGTGCTGTATGGCATTGAAGCTCGTTTGGAGGTTAGATAGCACAGTGTCCAAGGACGGGCCGGAAGTATATAGAATGGTGTCGTCTGCGTAGAGGTGGATCAGGGAATTGCCCGCAGCATGAGAAACATCATTGATATATACAGAGAAAAGAGTCGGCCCGAGAATTGAACCCTGTGGCACCCCCATAGAGACTGCCAGAGGACCGGACAGCATGCCCTCCGATTTGACACACTGAACTCTGTCTGCAAAGTAATTGGTGAACCAGGCAAGGCAGTCATCCGAAAAACCGAGGCTACTGAGTCTGCCAATAAGAATACGGTGATTGACAGAGTCGAAAGCCTTGACACTAGAGGTCGAACGAGTAATCGGAATGGCCGATTAGTTAGGGCCGATTTCAAGTTTTCAGAACAATCGGAAATCGGTATTTTTGGACACCGATTTGGCCGATTTTAAAAAATATTTTTTACACCTTTATTTAATCTTTATTTAACTAGGTAAGTCAGTTTACACATTCTTATTTTCAATGATGGCCTAGGAACAGTGGGTTAACTGCCTCGTTCAGGGGCAGAACGTTTTTTTACCTTGGTCAGCTCGGGGATTCAATCTTGCAACCTTACAGTTAACTAGTCCAACGCTCTAACCACCTGATTACATTGCACTCCACGAGGAGCCTGCCTGTTATGCGAATGCAGTAAGCCAAGGTAAGTTGCTAGCTAGCATTAAACTCATCTTATAAAAAACAAATCAATCATAATCACTAGTTAACTACACATGGTTGATGATATTACTAGTTTATCTAGCGTGCCTTGCGTTGCATATAATCGATGTTGTGCGTATTCGTGAAAAAGGACTGCCGTTGCTCCAATGTGTACCGAACCATAAACACCAATGCCTTTCTTAAAATCAATACACAGAAGTATATATTTTTAAACCTGCATATTTAGCTAAAAGATATCCAGGTTAGCAGTCAATATTAACCAGGTGAAATTGTGTCACTTCTCTTGCGTTCATTGCACGCAGAGTCAGTGTATATGCAACAGTTTGGGCTGCCTCATTTGCCAGAATTTTACGTAATTATGACATAACATTGAAGGTTGTGCAATGTAACAGCAATATTTAGACTTATGGATGCCACCCGTTAGATAAAATACGGAACGTTCCGTATTTCACTGAAAGAATAAACGTCTTGTTTTCGAGATGATAGTTTCCGGATTCGACCATATTAATGACCAAAGGCTCGTATTTCTGTGTGTTATTATGTTATAATTAAGTCTATGATTTGATAGAGCAGTCTGACTGAGCGGTGGTAGGCACCAGCAGGCTCGTAAGCATTCAGTCAAACAGCACTTTCGTGCGAATTGCCAGCAGCTCTTTGCAATGTTTCAAGCATTGCGCTGTTTATGACTTCAAGCCTATCAACTCCTGAGATTAGGCTGGTGTAACCAATGTGAAATGGCTAGCTAGTTAGCGGGGTGCGCGCTAAAAGCGTTTCAAACGTCACTCGCTCTGAGACTTGGAGTGGTTGTTCCCCTTGTTCTGCATGGGTAACGCTGCTTCGAGGGTGGCTGTTGTCGATGTGTTCCTGGTTCGAGCCCAGGGAGGAGCGAGGAGAGGGACGGAAGCTATACTGTTACACTGGCAATACTAAAGTGCCTATAAGAACATCCAATAGTCAAAGGTTAATGAAATACAAATGGTATAGAGAAATAGTCCTACAATTCCTATAACTGCCTAACAACCTAAATCGTCTTACCTGGGAATATTGAAGACTCATGTTAAAAGGAACTACCAGCTTTCATATGTTCTCATGTTCTGAGCAAGGAACTTAAACGTTAGCTTTCTTACATGGCACATATTGCACTTTTACTTTCTTCTCCAACACTTTGTTTTTGCATTATTTAAACCAAATTGAACATGTTTCATTATTTATTTGAGGCTAAATTTATTTTATTGATGTATTATATTAAGTTAAAATAAGTGTTCATTCAGTATTGTTGTAATTACATTTCCTCCTACTGGTTCCCCTTGCCATCATGTGATCTGCCCGCCTCCTACTGGTTCCCCTTGCCATCATGTGATCTGCCCGCCTCCTACTGGTTCCCCTTGCCATCATGTGATCTGCCCGCCTCCTACTGGTTCCCCTTGCCATCATGTGATCTGCCCGCCTCCTACTGGTTCCCCTTGCTATCATGTGATCTACCTGCCTCCTACTGGTCCCCATTACTATCATGTGGTCATTTCCTAAGAAACAATCTATGGTAGTGGTCACCAACCGGTCGATCATAATCTCCAAGGCATTCACCAAACACTCTTGTAATTAAAAAAATAATAATAATAATATATATTTTTTACCTAAGATAAACCTAGTGGTTAGAGCGTTGGGCCAGTAAGGTTGCTGGATCGAATCCCTGAACTGACCAGGTACAAATCTGTCGTTCTGCCCCTGAACAAGGCAGTTAACCCACTGTTCCTAGACCGTCATTGTAAATAAGAATTTGTTCTTAACTGACTTGCCTAGTTAAATAAAGGTTACATTTAAAAAATATATATGCATTTTTAAAACTCTGCCTAACAGGCAGACATAGAGAGCAAATCAAGTGCACCTATAGGCCTACCGCTGGCCAATCAGATAGCTCAGATCACCATGTCTGCACAGTTTCCTGGAGCCATAGCCTGTAAAAAGAAGCCTGGAACCTACAGGAAAGATGATACCGTAAGAGAATCAACGAATACAGACTCAACGAATACTGCTGTTTTTATGAGTAAGTTCATGTTTAAGTTGTTATTCTGCACTGTGCCAACACCTTGTTCAACACTTTATTATCAGCCAGAAAATGCACTCTCTCTGGCCATAAGAGTAACAACATGAATTGGTGCATGAAGCAGAAATAATGCAGTGTGACTTGAGTTTCACCATCAGCTGGAAGATGTTGTCCCCTTTTCTCAGCAGAGGGGGGGGGAGAGTGGGGGGGAAGGGAGGGAGAGTAGGGGGGATGGGAGAGAGAGTGGGGGGGAAGGGAGAGAGAGTGGGGGGGAAGGGAGAGAGAGTGGGGGGGAAGGGAGAGAGAGTGGGGGGATGGGGAGTATGGCTGAGAGGGAAGGGAAGGGGAGTATGGCTGAGAGGGAAGGCAAGGGGAGTATGGCTGAGAGGGAAGGCAAGGGGAGTATGGCTGAGAGGGAAGGCAAGGGGAGTATGGCTGAGAGGGAAGGCAAGGGGAGTATGGCTGAGAGGGAAGGCAAGGGGAGTATGGCTGAGAGGGAAGGCAAGGGGAGTATGGCTGAGAGGGAAGGCAAGGGGAGTATGGCTGAGAGGGAAGGCAAGGGGAGTATGGCTGAGAGGGAAGGGAAGGGGAGTATGGCTGAGAGTGGAGGGATGGGGAGTATGGCTGAGAGGGAAGGCAAGGGGAGTATGGCTGAGAGGGAAGGCAAGGGGAGTATGGCTGAGAGGGAAGGGATGGGGAGTATGGCTGAGAGTGGAGGGATGGGGAGTATGGCTGAGAGTGGAGGGATGGGGAGTATGGCTGAGAGGGAAGGGAAGGGGAGTATGGCTGAGAGCCAGCCTCACCACTGCTTCTTCCCTCAGACTGACCATCAGATGAAGCCCATCTGTCTAGTAAAAGAGTTATTTATTATGCTCACTCAGCTGTGACTCACAAATAATACAACAAATGATCTATTACCAGTGTGGTCATAAACCTAACATTTTAAAACAATGTCAAAATGGTCTCAGAAGAACAATATTGGACAGGAGAATTCAATGTGCCGTGATAATGTATTGGGCCTATAGCCAACTGCATGAACCTCATTGCCACAGAATGTTTTTAAATGAGTTCATGTTGCATATGTTTACGCTTTTTAAGTAATTAAAATACAAATCTGAGTGGTACATCCCGGCCTACATTTTCAATTAGAAAGCCACCTTGACTCAGAAAAGGTTGGTGACCCCTGATCTAAGGGAAACTAACACACAACCTATTGCCACATCAAGTGTTTTAAGATGGATGTGAAGAGAGTCAAAAAAGACATCTGAAGAGGCTCTCGTAAACTAACTCAAGAGTTTTGCAAACAAGTGTTCTGATACTTTAGTTTGATATCCACATGGGTATAATTTCTGAATAGCCCTCAATCTATTCTACATCTGACGCGTTAATTACATTTGTTGAGAATAGGCTAGTTGGCCTTCCGTTCAAACCAAAACAGTCAGAAAGATTTCTACAAAAAAATATTCTGTGATCAAATGGAGTCAAGTCTCAGATAAACAGTCCCATCGTAATTCTCCAATGTTTTCCTCATGTTATCAGCTCTGTGATCTGACTCAGAAGAAATCTCTTTATTCTCTTCACTGTTAAAAACACCAATAACGGTACATAGTAAAACATGGCTCAGCCTTTGAACCGCAAAGTTCACACAAAGCTCAGTGCTTTTGTTTAACTTTTCAAAAACAGGTTTCTTTCCCTTCCATAGCCCCATTTATTGTAGTTGGCATTCCTCTGCTGAGACTTTTCTCTATTAGCCTCCCGGCCCTTCCTCTGGCAGAGGACAAAGGGGGCCCTTCCTCAGGCAGAGGACAGAGGGGGCCCTTCCTCAGGCAGAGGACAGAGGGGGCCCTCTCAGGCAGAGGACAGAGGGGGCCCTTCCTCAGGCAGAGGACAAAGGGGGCCCTTCCTCAGGCAGAGGACAAAGGGGGCCCTTCCTCAGGCAGAGGACAAAGGGGGCCCTTCCTCAGGCAGAGGACAAAGGGGGCCCTTCCTCAGGCAGAGGACAGAGAGGCCCTTCCTCAGGCAGAGGACAGAGAGGCCCTTCCTCAGGCAGAGGACAGAGAGGCCCTTCCTCAGGCAGAGGACAGAGGGGGCCCTTCCTCAGGCAGAGGACAAAGGGGGCCCTTCCTCAGGCAGAGGACAAAGGGGGCCCTTCCTCAGGCAGAGGACAAAGGGGGCCCTTCCTCAGGCAGAGGACAAAGGGGGCCCTTCCTCAGGCAGAGGACAAAGGGGGCCCTTCCTCAGGCAGAGGACAAAGGGGGCCCTTCCTCAGGCAGAGGACAAAGGGGGCCCTTCCTCAGGCAGAGGACAAAGGGGGCCCTTCCTCAGGCAGAGGACAGAGAGGCCCTTCCTCAGGCAGAGGACAGAGAGGCCCTTGCTCAGGCAGATGACAAAGTATCTCTCACTCTTTTTGGGCAACAAAGTATTGACTCACTCCTAAAAGCATTTCTAAAACATGAGAACATCTGCTGCGAGGCACTCTGCAGTCTTGAGTAGGACTGGTTCCACACAGGCACAGTGAAAAAGAAGGTTTCTGGATTAATACAGTAGTTTCCTTGTCGTTTCATGAAGACAAAAAGGGGAGGAGCCAGGGCAATTCCAAAACGGAGGGCGCCACGGGGCGCCGTGCCATGGTGGCCTCTGATGTGAACAGAGGCTCTCCTCTCTCTTTGGACGAGCCTCTGAGTGGGAGTGTATCCAGCCTCTCTCGCGTTCTCTCTCACACACACAGCCATAAGTGGGGGGTGTATTAAAAGTCTCTCCTTTTCACACGCACACACATAATAACCCCTTAGTGACAGTGCTTTCAGGCCCTGAGCAGCCAGACAGAGAAGTCTTCCACAGCACTCCAGGCCTCTTTTCATTGATTCCAGAGGGAGTGGAGACAGAGAATCTGGGCAGAGGAGGAGAATGAGAAGGGGAAGTGGAGTGAGCCAGGCACTGCTGTGCTTGTGAGGTTACACCGTGTGGGCCAATCAAAAAAGGTGGACAGGTCATTGGGGACCAGGTCAACCTCTTCAGAGTAATTCTACAGAATGATGTCTGCTGTTATAGTGAGTCAATGCTGGCCCACCTGACAAAACATTCCACTGCACATATAAACATGTTCAGGGGAGCATCAGGTTTCCTTTAGTGACTCATCACCTCAATAGGGAAGTTGACCAACCGCTTGTAAAATCTAATTTCCTCAACCTGCAAATCTATTTGATCATACCTTTAGGGTAAGAGTTTCTGTCTGAGGACGGACTGTTTTGGTTCATGAAGAGGTGAGGCACACAGCATTAAGTCCAGATGTTACAGGGTATCGTCTCACTTGTATTGCTTGTACTCATGACTCTCCCTGTTGTTCCCAAACCACCTTCAAATCAGAGGTTTCTCCTTCCAAACAAAGCACTACCGAGACCTGCTCCTCTCTCACCAGCCCAAACCCACCATCCTACCCCTCCACCAGCCCAAACCCACCATCCTACCCCTCCACCAGCCCAAACCCACCATCCTACCCCTCCACCAGCCCAAACCCACCATCCTACCCCTTCACCAGCCCAAACCCACCATCCTACCCCTTCACCAGCCCAAACCCACCATCCTACCCCTCCACCAGCCCAAACCCACCATCCTACCCCTCCACCAGCCCAAACTCACCATCCTACCCCTGCACCACCTCAACCCTCCACCACCCTCAAACTCACCATCCGGCCCCTACCACCACCATCCTACCCCTCCACCAGCCCAAACCCACCATCCTACCCCTCCACCAGCCCAAACCCACCATCCTACCCCTCCACCAGCCCAAACCCACCATCCTACCCCTTCACCAGCCCAAACCCACCATCCTACCCCTCCACCAGCCCAAACCCACCATCCTACCCCTCCACCACCCCAAACTCACCATCCTACCCCTCCACCACCCCAAACTCACCGTCCTACCCCTTCACGACCCCAAACCCACCATCCTACACCTCCACCACCCCAAACTCACCGTCCTACCCCTTCACGACGACCCCAAACCCACCATCCTACCCCTCCACCAGCCCAAACTCACCATCCTACCCCTCCACCAGCCCAAACCCACCATCCTACCCCTCCACCAGCCCAAACCCACCATCCTACCCCTCCACCACCCCAAACCCACCGTCCTACCCCTCCACCACCCCAAACCCACCATCCTACCCCTTCACCACCCCAAACCCACCATCCTACCCCTCCACCAGCCCAAACTCACCATCCTACCCCTTCACCACCCCAAACCCACCATCCTACCCCTGCACCACCTCAACCCTCCACCACCCTCAAACTCACCATCCGGCCCCTACCACCACCATCCTACCTCTCCACCACCCCAAAACCACCATCCTACCCCAAAACCACCATCCTACCCCTCCACCCTCCACCACCCTCAAACTCACCATCCGGCCCCTACCACCACCACCATCCTACCTCTCCACCACCCCAAACCCCACCACTCTATCCTTTGTTCAAAAATGGCCTTTATACAGATTACAACTTGTAATTTATGACAAATTGAAAAAATAAATGTTGTTTAAAGTATGGCCCTTTCTTAAACAAGCCACACAGAGCTGGTTACAATTTCAGTCTTATCCTCCTGAAAAGACAAGAAATATTACAACAAATAATAAGTCAAATATACTGAATAATAAATAACATTCTTCATGGGAAAAAATGCTATTATGTGGTATTATATTTATTAAAGACATTATGAATAGAAACGGTGGAGTTATGTCACATATGCAGCTATCAGAAATATATGGGAGTATCTGCTCAATCCAAACTTACAACCAACTGATTGCAGCACAACCACAACAATGGAGGAGGCAAGTGGAAAAGAGAGAAGGCAGGGAACTAGTTTGTCTGTCATATAGTAAAGATACTAATTGGCTGAAAGGAACTGGCATAAATAGAAAAATATACCAGTTTCATCTGAGGACAAAAATGTTGACAGCTGTGCCATACAGGTTGCAAAAATAAATGGGAAGAGATTTGTGATGTACTGATTCCATGGTATATGGTTTATGAACTGGTACAAAAAACAACACTTGATTCAACACTGAGTTTTTCCAATGTACATTATTATACAAAGTTCTTGCCACCAACACAAACACACACACACGGGGGGCATACAACAATTTCAGCTCTGTAAATTTTGCTGTGAAGAGACAGAATCACTAATAATTTATTCTGGAATTGCCCCTATGCATCTTGTTTCTGGTCACAGATTCAGGAATGGTTAAAAAAACATAATAATCATCACAACATTCACTTAAAATGAACCTTTCAAATAGCAGTGTTGGGCGATCTGGAAGTCAACGAATAATATAATAATACTGGGAGGAAAGGTTTTCATCTTTAGCTCACCATCTGTGGATACGATTAGAAAGGTTCAACATGTATGTAAAACATCACAGTACAATTGAAAAATATATGGCACATGGAAACCAAACGAGGATGGTCTATGGTGATAGGTGGGATGGGCTGAGAGTGGCTGAGGGTTGGTCTATGGTGATAGGTGGGATGGGCTGAGTGGCTGAGGGTTGGTCTATGGTGATAGGTGGGATGGGCTGAGAGTGGCTGAGGGTTGGTCTATGGTGATAGGTGGGATGGGCTGAGAGTGGCCGAGGGTTGGTCTATGGTGATAGGTGGGATGGGCTGAGAGTGGCTGAGGGGTGGTCTATGGTGATAGGTGGGATGGGCTGAGAGTGGCTGAGGGTTGGTCTATGGTGATAGGTGGGATGGGCTGAGAGTGGCTGAGGGTTGAGATTAAAGAGTTCATGTTTGGTAATGTTTTAATGTTTGGTAATGTTTGGTAATGTATTAATGTTTGGTCATGTTTTCCTGTTTGTTAATGTTTGGTAATGTGGGGCGGCAGGGTAGCCTAGTGGTTAGAGCGTTGGACTAGTAACCGGAAGGTTGCAAGATCAAACCCCCTGAGCTGACCAGGTACAAATCTGTCATTCTGCCCCTGAACAGGCAGTGTTCCTAGGCCATCATTGAAAATAAGAATTAGTTCTTAACTGACTTGCCTAGACATTATTTTTTAATTAACCTTTTATTTGAAAGGTTAATAAATAAATAAAAAAATTGGTAATGTTTTAATGTTATGTGATTGCTTTATAACCGTTTCGGGTAATACAAGTTATTGTGCTGTTAGGGGAATAACCTGTTGGGGGAATAACCTGTTGGGGGAATAACCTGTTGGGGGAATAACCTGTTAGGGGAATAACCTGTTGGGGGAATAACCTGTTGGGGGAATAACCTGTTGGGGGAATAACCTGTTGGGGGAATAACCTGTTGGGGGAATAACCTGTTGGGGGAATAACCTGTTGGGGGAATAACCTGTTGGGGGAATAACCTGTTGGGGGAATAACCTGTTGGGGGAATAACCTGTTGGGGGAATAACCTGTTAGGGGAATAACCTGTTAGGGGAATAACCTGTTAGGGGAATAACCTGTTAGGGGAATAACCTTATGTAAATGTAATAAGCTGCTGCTGTATTTGTTTGTGTTATCTGTGATGGTTTTGTTTGTCTTGTGTAGTTTCTTAATCATTGTACCTAAACGGTATGTGTAAACATGTATACGTAAGGCCCAGCTGTAAAAGAGACCCTCAGTCTGTTTTCCATGTTGAAATAAAGGTAAATAATATAAAAAGTACCGTGTCAGTAAAATGTGTATGTCTGTGAAATATATGCATATGTATCAGAAAAGCTGTCAAATAAATCAGATTAAAATGAGTGTGTGTCCTCCGAAGAGGGTTAATCATTTTAAAAGATACAGCCTGTCAAAACATCATGTTTCAGTCCAGGGGGATACATAGTCAGTTGTGCAACTGAATGCATTCAACTGAAATGTGTCTTCCGCAATGAACCCCTCCCCTCTGAATCAGAGAGGTGCGGGGGGCTGCCTTTCCCACACACTGGAGAGAGTAGTTCAAGGGCTTGAAATGAGTCTGATTGCTCTCTTGCTCATCTCTTTAATATGCCATGGCTAATTTCATAACTAAGTGCCCTGCCACTGCATGCATTTGTAAGATGTAGTATTCAAATGCTAGAGCCCACTGATTAGAAATGAATTCATTATTACTAATAAAGAATCTTCACTGATTCAAATCAGGACCTACTCCAATGGAGAGGCACTTGGAGTGGCTAATAAGTATCCAGTCCAATCAGCATCTTCTGAGAGACTATGGGCGGGTTTAACTCAAATGTGCTGCTTTGGTTTATGTCAAAACATTAGGTCTCCTGATTGTTGGATGGTGATCCAATTGCCGACAAATTAATTTAGCATAACTTTCCTCATTACAGGCACCAACGGTTCATTGATGGCTTTGGTTCATACATACGGATTCACACACATACAGTGTACTAGTCTAAGCTAGTCCATTGCCAACTACCGTTGAAATTCATAGAATAACTTAGTGCTATGTTCACAGCAACAAGATTAGACCTGTTCCAGATTGATTCCCTTTTCACAGACCAGAAACATGTCATAGCAGGGTTTTCAGGGAGAAGGTGGGCCGACTGTTCTTCAACTGTATAGTAACCTTTGAAAGTGTGTCAATCCTGATGGAGCATCATACAGCACAAATCCTCCAATGGAAACCCACAAACCGCAATGCTTTCAATTAGGGCTGTCGCCGAAAAATACATATTGGCTGAGGAGATTCGTCTTTAAAATGTGTATTTTTCCATATATAGACACACCCTGTGTTTTAATAAACCAACTATATGTACTGAGCTTGTCTGATGCTTTAAGCCTGCTGTTTGATTAAATAATTAAGACAAAATGACTCAAGTGGGAGCCGGAGATCAAGATTTAAAAATTATATTTTTATTTTATTTAACTAGTCAAATGTAACCTTCAGATAGCCTAACCAGAAGGAGAAAAACTGTTCCAGACCATCCTGTAAGAAGTAATCTGGTATTTTGTGACGCTCCCACTGGATCAGAGCATTACATTTTTCACTTTGATGCTGAGTGGTTATAGCAGTGTTTCCCACATTCGGTCCTCGGGAACCCAAGGGGTGCACGTTTAGTTTTTTGCCCTAACAGTACACAGCTGACTCAAATGATCAAAGCTTGATGATTAGTTGAATCAGCCAAGTAGTGCTAGGGTAAAAACCAAAACATGCACCCCTTGTGTTCCTGAGGACCAAGTTTGGGAAACCCTAGATTATGGAAAGGGAGGGAGCTGGAAATATTTTTTTAAAACATTGAGGAACTATTTTCATTGTCATTGTATGTAAAATCTGATTTTGTTTGCTTGCTGTTTGAAGTGAGGAAAACATTACTTTGAGAAGCTCCACAGATCATTAGTGGTGGAGCGTTAACCCTACTACTGGTCATTTACTGGTACTACTACTGGTCATTTACCGGTACTACCACTGGTCATTTACCGGTACTACCACTGGTCATTTACTGGTACTACTACTACTACTGGTCATTTACTGGTGGTACTACTGGTCATTTACTGGTGGTACTACTGGTCATTTACTGGTGGTACTACTGGTCATTTACTGGTGGTACTACTGGTCATTTACTGGTACTACTACTGGTCATTTACTGGTACTACTACTACTGGTCATTTACTGGTACTACTACTACTGGTGGTACTACTACTACTGGTCATTTACTGGTGGTACTACTGGTCATTTACTGGTGGTACTACTGGTCATTTACTGGTGGTACTACTGGTCATTTACTGGTGGTACTACTGGTCATTTACTGGTACTACTACTGGTCATTTACTGGTACTACTACTACTGGTCATTTACTGGTACTACTACTACTGGTGGTACTACTACTACTGGTCATTTACTGGTGGTACTACTGGTCATTTACTGGTACTACTACTGGTCATTTACTGGTACTACTACTACTGGTCATACTACTACTGGTCATTTACTGGTACTACTACTACTGGTCATTTACTGGTACTACTACTGGTCATTTACTGGTACTACTACTACTGGTCATTTACTGGTACTACTACTACTGGTCATTTACTGGTACTACTACTACTGGTCATTTACTGGTACTACTATTACTGGTCATTTACTGGTACTACTATTACTGGTCATTTACTGGTACTACTACTACTGGTCATTTACTGGTACTACTACTACTGGTCATTTACTGGTACTACTACTACTGGTCATTTACTGGTACTACTACTACTGGTCATTTACTGGTGGTACTACTGGTCATTTACTGGTGGTACTACTACTGGTCATTTACTGGTGGTACTACTACTGGTCATTTACTGGTGGTACTACTACTGGTGATTTACTGGTGGTACTACTACTGGTCATTTACTGGTGGTACTACTACTGGTCATTTACTGGTGGTACTACTACTGGTCATTTACTGGTTGTACTACTACTGGTCATTTACTGGTACTACTACTGGTCATTTACTGGTCCTACTACTGGTCATTTACTGGTCCTACTACTGGTCATTTACTGGTACTACTACTGGTCATTTACTGGTACTACTACTGGTCATTTACTGGTGGTACTACTACTGGTCATTTACTGGTGGTACTACTACTGGTCATTTACTGGTACTACTACTACTGGTAATTTACTGGTACTACTACTACTGGTCATTTACTGGTACTACTACTACTACTGGTCATTTACTGGTACTACTACTGGTCATTTACTGGTACTACTACTGGTCATTTACTGGTCCTACTACTGGTCATTTACTGGTCCTACTACTGGTCATTTACTGGTCCTACTACTGGTCATTTACTGGTCCTACTACTGGTCTTTTACTGGTCCTACTACTGGTCATTTACTGGTACTACTACTGGTACTACTACTGGTCATTTACTGGTACTACTACTGGTCATTTACTGGTACTACTACTGGTCATTTACTGGTACTACTACTGGTCATTTACTGGTACTACTACTGGTCATTTACTGGTACTACTACTGGTCATTTACTGGTACTACTACTGGTCATTTACTGGTACTACTACTGGTCATTTACTGGTACTACTACTGGTCATTTATGTAATGGGGAATTGATAGACACTAACAATCAAAGGGGCAAACAATTCAAACAACGACATTATGAAACATTGAAGGAGCACAAAAATGGAGGGAGAGCGTGCGTTCTGGAGAGACGTGTCTCGTGACAATACACTACTTTCCTTCTGCTTAAGCCTCAGCTATTTGGACATTAATGCTTGATCGATCTTTGCCCGAGAACACCTTAGAAATAACTTTGCTACTTCCTCTAAGAGACACTGATGGCTGGCTAAAGAGGAGAATGTACAGTAATCGATTTAAAAAAAAGGTGCAATTGGCAGAAAAAATCGCAACGCCATTTCCTGGTTAAAATTCTAATATTCCTCAGCTATTCTAATATTTTAATATTCTAATATCTTAATTTCAGTTTATGTGACAAAACAAGCAAGTGTAGAGAATCAGTGTACCATCTAAACTGCTGTGAAATATATTTTACACAACCAAAAATATAGTATTTTCAGCTGTTTGAAGCTGGTGAACAAAACCCAAAGCAAAAGACACAAACTACAAACTAAACTTAAGAACGGGAAGCATAGAAATAGCACACATGGAACAGATCTACCGCTTCTTAGACTTGCTTTCAATGAGAATGACAGATTCTATAACTAACATTTCTATGTGAATTTGATCAGGTCACCCAAAAAAAAGGTACACATTGCAGCTTTCAAAAAGGGCAAATGTTAACTTTAAATTTCCAGGCATTGATAAACCACTATGAATCAATAGTATTGTCAGAGCACTACTGGCATCCAGCGACAGCGTTGTGACTGACTGACTGACTGACTGACTGACCACACTGTTCTAACCTCCCACACTGCAGTGGAGACCAGAGGTCAGAGAGCTTTTCATGCTGCTATGCACATTCTCTCTTTCCCCTGTAATCCTGGGGCTTTTACTCATGCTAGGATAAACTTCAATCCACATTGTTTCCTTCTCGCCCAGCAGCAGCACTCTGGGACCTACATACACACACACACACACAGGGCTTTCAGAAAAACATCCCATTTCCCATTGGGGTGAGGCCAGCCCAGCTCCATGCTTCCACAGGAACCCATCAATCGATACGGCAGGAATGGGTTCTGTTCTGGGAAAGGATGTCTAGACTCTCTTCCACACTTCAAAATAACCCTCTCTCTATAGTTTGTGCTCTTTATGGTCTGTTTCTCTGTTGAGATGACAGTCTGTCTACTAGGGTTGTCATTGTGCTGGTTGTCAGAGTCATTCAGAGGACAGGCTTCTGATGAATCACAAATAAATGTTGATATGTTATGGATGTGACAGTGACTCATTCACTGTGTGTGGAACATCTGTCCTAGATAGGCATTTAGTTCATAAACACTTGATCCAAATGAGTTCATTTTAATGCAAGGGTGTATTCCTGAGAAAGAGGTGACCTTCAGACGAGTCATCTATCCTCATCTATCCTATCTGGGATCTGTTCAGCTGATCTGTACATGCAACGTACATGTAGCTCCTGGAAAGCTGTGATCATGAATAACCTCAACATTCCACTATAGCCGCCATGTCAACTTCTGCTGCCACTCATATGGATCTGGAATTAATATGAAACAGTCCATTTATAATAGGCATTGATGGTAAATCAAACGAGATGGGTAAACATTACCTCAGACTATCAACATGACTCCACAAAACCAACCCACTAGTCCTCCTCTCCTCAACAACTCAAAACCAACCCACTAGTCCTCCTCTCCTCAACAGCTCAAAACCAACCCACTAGTCCTCCTCTCCTCAACAGCT
This sequence comes from Oncorhynchus mykiss, assembly GCF_013265735.2. NCBI lineage: Eukaryota > Metazoa > Chordata > Actinopteri > Salmoniformes > Salmonidae > Oncorhynchus > Oncorhynchus mykiss. Next base: position 88,776,770 of record NC_048570.1, read on the forward strand.
CAAAACCAACCCACTAGTCCTCCTCTCCTCAACAGCTCAAAACCAACCCACCTAGTCCTCCTCTCCTCAACAGCTCAAAGCCAATCCACTAGTCCTCCTCTCCTCAACAGCTCAAAACCAACCCACTAGTCCTCCTCTCCTCAACAGCTCAAAACCAACCCACTAGTCCTCCTCTCCTCAACAGCTCAAAACCAACCCACTAGTCCTCCTCTCCTCAACAGCTCAAAGCCAACCCACTAGTCCTCCTCTCCTCAACAGCTCAAAGCCAACCCACTAGTCCTCCTCTCCTCAACAGCTCAAAACCAACCCACTAGTCCTCCTCTCCTCAACAGCTCAAAACCAACCCACTAGTCCTCCTCTCCTCAACAGCTCAAAACCATCCCACTAGTCCTCCTCTCCTCAACAGCTCAAAGCCAACCCACTAGTCCTCCTCTCCTCAACAGCTCAAAGCCAACCCACTAGTCCTCCTCTCCTCAACAGCTCAAAACCAACCCACTAGTCCTCCTCTCCTCAACAGCTCAAAACCAACCCACTAGTCCTCCTCTCCTCAACAGCTCAAAACCAACCCACTAGTCCTCCTCTCCTCAACAGCTCAAAACCAACCCACTAGTCCTCCTCTCCTCAACAGCTCAAAGCCAACCCACTAGTCCTCCTCTCCTCAACAGCTCAAAACCAACCCACTAGTCCTCCTCTCCTCAACAGCTCAAAGCCAACCCACTAGTCCTCCTCTCCTCAACAGCTCAAAGCCAACCCACTAGTCCTCCTCTCCTCAACAGCTCAAAGCCAACCCACTAGTCCTCCTCTCCTCAACAGCTCAAAACCAACCCACTAGTCCTCCTCTCCTCAACAGCTCAAAACCAACCCACTAGTCCTCCTCTCCTCAACAGCTCAAAACCAACCCACTAGTCCTCCTCTCCTCAACAGCTCAAAGCCAACCCACTAGTCCTCCTCTCCTCAACAGCTCAAAGCCAACCCACTAGTCCTCCTCTCCTCAACAGCTCAAAGCCAACCCACTAGTCCTCCTCTCCTCAACAGCTCAAAGCCAACCCACTAGTCCTCCTCTCCTCAACAGCTCAAAGCCAACCCACTAGTCCTCCTCTCCTCAACAGCTCAAAGCCAACCCACTAGTCCTCCTCTCCTCAACAGCTCAAAGCCAACCCACTAGTCCTCCTCTCCTCAACAGCTCAAAACCAACCCACTAGTCCTCCTCTCCTCAACAGCTCAAAACCAACCCACTAGTCCTCCTCTCCTCAACAGCTCAAAGCCAACCCACTAGTCCTCCTCTCCTCAACAGCTCAAAACCAACCCACTAGTCCTCCTCTCCTCAACAGCTCAAAACCAACCCACTAGTCCTCCTCTCCTCAACAGCTCAAAGCCAACCCACTAGTCCTCCTCTCCTCAACAGCTCAAATCCAACCCACTAGTCCTCCTCTCCTCAACAGCTCAAAACCAACCCACTAGTCCTCCTCTCCTCAACAGCTCAAAACCAACCCACTAGTCCTCCTCTCCTCAACAGCTCAAAACCAACCCACTAGTCCTCCTCTCCTCAACAGCTCAAATCCAACCCACTAGTCCTCCTCTCCTCAACAGCTCAAAGCCAACCCACTAGTCCTCCTCTCCTCAACAGCTCAAAACAAAGTAATAGAAAGAAACATTTTTGTAAAGAAAACTTTGCTCATGTGAGTGAGTGAGTGAGTGAGTGAGATCGAGAGAGAGTGTGTGTGTGTGTGTGAGAGAGAGAGAGACAGACAGAGAGACAGAGAGAGAGAGAGAGAGTGTGAGAGAGGGTGAGTGAGTGGTATGAGGATATTTTCTACCTGCATGCTGCAATGTTTTTACCTAGTCTAGTTTCATATAGTTGGCAATAGTAGTTACTTTTGAGGTTAGTATCATTTTAATTTAGATTTGGATAGAATTTTGATTAACCACATGACAATTATTTTGCGATACAAAGACATTATTATAAATTAAATGAAACTGTTCCACGAAAATACGAAAACCATAACTGGCACGCAGATCGGTAAATGTAAAGTTAAATTGGCGTTCCACATGAAAAAGCTGACCGACTCCTCGTGTAGCTTATTACAGGCAACCTCAGGAGAGTAATGGCAGAAATCTCTGGCTCCCTCGAGTCATTTGTGTCTTATTTCATCAAACAGAGTGCTTAAAACATCAGACAAGTGCAATAGTTGATTTTATTATAACACATATGTATTTGTAAAAAATACACGTTTAAACATTTCGATCAGACGACTTTCGGTCGACCAATATATTTCTTTATGTCGGGGACAGCCCTAAGACAGCTACATTTGCTAATGTCTTGCTTAAAGTTAATCTTGCATTTTACGGGAGAAAAGTAGGCTGGCTACACGGAAAAGAGTACTAGAGAAAAGTAGGGCTGGCTACACTGAAAAGAGTACTAGAGAAAAGTAGGGCTGGCTACACTGAAAAGAGTACTAGAGAAAAGTAGGGCTGGCTACACTGAATAGAGTACTAGAGAAAAGTAGGGCTGGCTACACTGAAAAGAGTACTAGAGAAAAGTAGGGCTGGCTACACTGAAAAGAGTACTAGAGAAAAGTAGGGCTGGCTACACTGAAAAGAGTACTAGAGAAAAGTAGGGCTGGCTACACTGAATAGAGTACAAGAGAAAAGTAGGGCTGGCTACACTGAAAAGAGTACTAGAGAAAAGTAGGGCTGGCTACACTGAATAGAGTACAAGAGAGAAAAGTAGGCTGGCTACACTGAAAAGAGTATTGGAGAAAAGTAGGGCTGGCTACACTGAAAAGAGTACTGGAGAAAAGTAGGGCTGGCTACACTGAAAAGAGTACTGGAGAAAAGTAGGGCTGGCTACACTGAAAAGAGTACTGGAGAAAAGTAGCTACACATCAGTCAGATGTCTGTTGATAGAATGCCTGTTTCTGAGTTCTCATCCTAGTGGAGAAGTGCAACAGAAGGAGATAACATGCTAGTTATCTAAGTAAATTGCTGACTTAAGGTGACAGTGCATCATATTGTGTTAGCTTTCTGCTGTGTTTGAGAAGTCAAAGTCCTTTGGATGAGTTATCTTGATTTTCTCCTCTCTGTTCTTGGCCCGTCTGCTCCTCCCCCATCTTCTCTGAGCAGAGCAGGCAGGCCTGTTGTCCTAGCGTGTACTCATGCTGTTCCAGAGCCAATACTGTTCTTCCTTCTGTTACACTGTTACCCCCCCCTATACCCCTGCCAATTTACCGCAGCAGGGGGAAGATTTTGTGGGCAATTTGACATTGAAGGTTACTTGTGGGGTCAGTGCCAAAGATCGCTTTAGACCTGCTCCTAATGATTACACCCCAGCATGTCTAAGGTGTGGTATTGAACTCACCCTCCTTCATTTAGTCATTTGTCAACACAAACACTGGCCTGTCTATCACCTCACTCAACCGAAAAAAACAGAACACCAACAGCTGTCTGGAAAACTTTCCTAACCTCAGACCTGTCACCGTTATTCTCTGTGATTTGTGAAGAGCTGTGAACAAACTAATATGCCAGGGCTCCACATCTGCATGAGTTGATGAGACATGACAGACCCAAACGCAGTGGAAAATAATCAGGCACCAAAGCATTCACAAAGCCCAAATCAATATGAGTGAATCGAAACGAGCAAACAACTTGTTCTCATTCAAGAGGAACAATGTTGCTAAAAGGTCTCGGAGGGATGGACTGTCAAAACTATCTAAAAAGAAAATAAGTGTCAAACTTTATCAGAGGCTAAAATGTTCGGTAAAAAAAAGTCATTTCAAATGCTTTCTGAGCCTGAAGAGAAGGTGTGACCTACCTCAGCTTACTACCTCAAACTCAAGACAGCAAGGTGTGGAATGTGGAAATGGATGGCTCCCGAGTGGCACAGCGGTCTAAGGCACTGCATCTCAGTGCTAGAGGCGTCACTACAGACACCCTGGTTCGATTCCAGGCTGTATCACAACCGGCCGTGATTGTGAGGCCCATAGGGCGGCACACAATTGGCCCAGCATCGTTCGGGTTTGGCCAGTGTAGGCCGTCATTGTAAATAAGAATTTGTTCTTAACTGACTTGCCTAGTTAAATAAAGGTTAAAAAAAGATATTATAATAATCTAAACATACAGTATTCTCAATGGCAGAACTAGGGCCTGTTTACAGTTCAGTGTCAGAAGTGTTGAAAATCAAATCCCAAAAATTGTCACATCCTCTGAAAACAAAAGGTGTACCATGAAATGCTTACTGACAAGCACTTAAACAACAATGCAGTTCAAGAAATAGCGGCTCCATACATGGGGTACCGGTACCGAGATAATGTGAAGGGGTACAGGTTAGTGGAGGTCATTTGTAAAGTGACTATGCATAGATAATAAACAGCTAGTAGCAGCAATGTAGAAAAGGGGAGGGAGGAGGGGATTGTTGACAGTAAGTAGCTTTCTGTAGGTTGAGTTTGATAAGGGTCGAATAAGACTGGCAGCCTCAACAGAAAGTATAGCTCAGCACTCAGGAACAATCTCTCTAAATACAAGATCATTTCTGTCAAACGGAGCGTAAAAAAGAAGAGCTTACTATTGGCTACCTTTGTCCTACAGACCTGAAACAGGATCTTATTCGGAAGACAGAAAAAACAAAGGAATGTGTAGAAAAAAAATACATTGCAAAACTTAGTGGACGATTTCCACAAGTGGCCGTGGTCTGGATTAGATTCAGCTATTGTTCCCGTCCCAAAGGGCCTCATGCTGACTCACTCTCACACAGCTGTTGGACCACTTGAAACAGCACGATCATCCTCGTGGGTTTTTAGAGTAAGCAGACATTACAAACACAACTGTATATAAGTGTGTAGGCTCTGCTGGACTGTAGGGTGTGCTTCATTTTGTGTTCTGTAGTCAGTTACTGTCAGTTACTGTCAGTTACTGTAGTTCTCATAATAACAGTGCAATATGATGAGGGTGTGGGAAGAGTTCCCTGTTACACCCATGGAGAAGCTGGCTCACAAGACTAATGCTGTCAGTTCAGTAGGGACATGCTAGTCTGTTTTTTAGGTTACAGGCAGTATCACCCCATGTTTCACACAGACAAATCAACGTTTTTTAGGTTACAGGCAGTATCACCTCATGTGTCACACAGACAAATCAAAGTTTTTTTTGTCACGTGCGCCAAATACAACCTTACAGTGAGATAAATGCTTACTTACAATCATAGAGTTCAAAACCAATTTTATTTTGGTATGAAAGATCACAACGAATATTCTTTTGGTATCTTTTCTGTATGACATCATAAATATCAATCGATTCCAAATCGACCTCCTGCCCCCCATGAACGTGTGAAGGTCTAAAAGGGTTGATTAAGGGTAACCATGATATCAAATCAATCAATCAGGAAGCTCAGGTCAACATGAGGGGTCTAGAAGTAGGGCCTTGGAGTTGGACAGATAATGGTGATCTGCAATGTGAAAAATACTTCTCTCTTCACAGACAATTTCTTGGGGCACATTTTGTAACTCCAGGCATTTGCACTGGTTCATCCTGCAACGTGCTACTACCCCATCTCAATTCTAGGTCCCTTCAGCCCCTCCAAACACAACGCTATGCAACAAGGCCAATATGAATTGATCAGTCAAATGCCAATCGTGTTTTCTAGAAGCGATGGGTGGCCATCTGCGCTATTTGAAGATTCTTTACATCCAATAGTGTGTCACAGGTCTGGAGGTTTCAAAATAAGAATACCAGGAATCCTGTTTTCTAGACATGACCACCTTGCTGCCTTTTAAATCAGTGTGCACCTCCATCGCCCACAGGGGAAATTAATGCTTTTCTCAAGTTATGTTAATTATTTTTTTTTTTTTACTAAACATTGGCCTGCAGCTCATCACCATGACCTGTGCGTTTCTCGCCTCTGCAAACGTGTGAGACAGGTCCACTGTGATTTAAATTGAATGGAATTCCTGAATTCCTTTTCTAGGGACTGGGCCACAAACTTGGACAATAAACAGCGCTTGGCTTTGTGCCTTTCTCATGTTAATTAGCCTACTGTGGGGAGAAGGGGCTGTCGCTGCCAAACATCCACACAACTCCTGCTGAACTGAGTACAATCATAATACTACTACCCTGCAGGCTGTATGGGATATAGCAGGAATAGCCTAAGGGATACTCACTCATGCCCTTAACATAACATACAGGTCACTTCCAGAAATAAATAGTGGGCCTACTGGCCTAACCTGTACAACAACTAAATATTCTTGGTATAGAGTCAACATTAGGCTACTATATAGCATATACAGTATATATATAGCATACACGGTATATATACATACACATACATTTCAGAGTGTATTTTAGAGTGCATCCATATGACATAACATCCGTGTGGAATTGCGTAGCCCTTGAACATGTAAAGGCACGACAGTCCCCTGACAAGATATTGTAATGTTGCCTATGAAAGGTTCTCGCAGTCTGTACAGTCAGAGGTGACATCTGCATCTTGCAGTTGTCTCAAATTGCCTGTCTTTTATAGGCGCCTACAAGCCAGCGACAAAATACGACGCAATAAAACAATAAATGCTGTTAGAGAGGACATTGATCGATATTGCTGAGGCTCAATGGCCCTGAAGTGCCGACTGATAGAGACTCTAAACAATGCTAACTTTGTTGCACAGATTTACACACGACACGATGCCCTCCATAGGGAGAACATTTGGCGCTATTGGACGCTCGTGTCGTGGGTGTATGTTCCAACATCCTTTCTCAAAAGCCCACTCCCCTGCCCACGAACACAGTTGGATAAACGAGCATGTTTCAATGTGAAACTTTTGTTTTAAGCATTTGTCAATAAGACAATGATTAACAACACGATCATGACAAACGGGCTTGATGTAGCCAAACCCCGATTAGCTTGGGTTGGTAGGCTTTTGTTTGGGAAGCTCGAAACTTTGGAACAGGAAAACTTGGTTGATATAATTTGAGTCCGATATATCAGGCTACACTGTACTTAATAACTAAAAATGAATGTGCAATTCACAAAAAGTTCTGATTCAACTTACTGTGAGCGTAACTTCATGCTTTTTCAGTCGGTACTTGAGACTCTTCATTGCTGCTGTTTACCTGGTGATGTTAAAGTTGTAAATCTTATTATTCAACATTTATCATTTAAGATGTTGACAAACGTTTCATTTCTAAACGAAACAACTTTTTCTCCGCTGAGTACCGTACGACTTTCACCTGACGCAAACCAACTAGAGCTGCTAAATTGACAACCAAATAAACCAATGAGAATACAATGTGTCCCGTACCCTTTGGGTTGTAACCAATAAGTCGTAACTGAAGGAGGGACTTCCTTGTTAGCTAGGGCAGCCGTACTTTTTGGAGTTGATGGGAAAACCCACAGGACAACCTAAGGTTCTGTGGTGATGTGACGTCAGGTTTACCTGGCTGAAAGAGGGAAATGGCGGGACAGACAGTACAGGCTTTTCCGAACCTGTCTTGCCTACAGCAATCCATAAATAGATGATTAGATTTATGATCCACACTAGAGCTCATATATCCCACACACATATTAATTCCCCAAAACATTCCTAGGTCTACTTATTTTTTGTAATACTGGAATGTTACAAATATGAAAATTACAAAATGATGACTAGGGGCTCTGTTTTTAAACATTACTTAATACAAGACTGAATACATGACTGAATTCATAACAAACAAGTGTTGTGCTCGTGGACCTGCATTAGACACCATGAGAAACTATGAGCTCATTTATACATATACTATAAATAATATAATGCATTGAGTTGTGCAACTGACTAGGCATCCCCCTTAATTGTTTTGTCCTTAATATTGTACAGACCTTAAGCCAACACTAGCAACCTGGTCAAGAGGTTCGGACCTCTGGGCGTAACGGTTAAGGTGTTCGCTTGACAGTCCAGGGTTTAAGTCTAGTTTAAGTCTAGTTTGATGCGTTGGTGTCATAAGTGGGATGGCACCAATGAGGCCATGGAATAGGTGTGTACATGTGAAGGACTGTGTAGAGAAGCGTGAGGACATTTTCTCTCTCCCGAAGGAAGGGGTGATGTAGCAACCTTAACCCAACACCTAGCGACCTCGTCAAGGGGTTCCAACCTCTCGTTTTTGTTACGGTGTTGACTTGACAGTCGCTGGACCGGGGTTTGAGTGCTCATGGATTATACACATTATACACTGAGTGTACAAAACATTAGGAACTCTTTCCATGACATAGATTTCTGACACCTGGTCAGTCTGTGGTCCCTTATTGATGTAACTTGTTAAATCCACTTCAATCAGTGTAGATGAGGGGAGGAGACATGTTAAAGAAGGATTGTTAAGCCTCCTTGAGACATTGAGACATGGATTGTGTATGTGTGTCATTCAGAGGGTGAATGGACAAGACAAAATATTTAAGTGCCTTTGAACAGGGTATGGTAGTAGGTGCCAGGTCCACCAGTTTGAGTGTGTCAGGAACTGCAACGCTGCTGGGTTTTTCACACCCAACAGTTTCCCGTGTATCAAAAATGGTTCACCATCCAAAGACCATCTAGCCAACTTGACACAACTGTGGGAAGCATTGGAGTCGACATGGGCCAGCATCCACATGGGACACTTTAGACACCTTGCAGAGTCCATGCCCCAACAAATTCTGAGGGCCAAAGAGGTGCAACACAATATTACGAAAGTCTTCCTAACATTTGGTATAATCAGTGTAAACAGGCTTATGCATATTTTCAGGGTTAATGTATGTTAGGAGAGGAATTTACTAAACAGTTGTAGATTTGAACACTGAACTGGTTGGGCACGAGGGGGGCAATACTACACAAAGTCTCATCAAAATTGTTCTAATAAAATATATGTTGCCTTGTAATGTACACTGTCAATGTGGAATCAATTAAGCAGACAATTACTTTCTGTGGGACGGCTCAACTCAACCAAGTCGAAAAAGAGAAAGATTGCCCCCTTCTGGGCAATTATTTTCCCAATTTAAAATAATTGCTTGGTTATTGATAACAACAGAAGACACAACATAATTAAAATCTGCGCTGTAATTGAACACTTGCTTGTTTACTTTTTGCTCAAGAAGAGGAAATTGTTATATTGACAGTCGCTGTCATGGAAACATGAAAAAGCACATAGTTTATGAATCATTTTCAGAATGAGATTCATATTTTTTGTTGGTATAATAAATACAACTTTTAAAGGCCTAAGCCTCCCACCTCCCACCTGCTACCTTGAACTACCTCCCAAAGAATGTCTAGCTCCGACACGTCAATACACTGAACATAAAGGGCACAGTTCTGTCTTATACACAGGCTCAACATACTGTCTTTCATTCAAGTGAAATTCTACAGGTCGGCTCAGAGTGTATGTACAGTATGTTGCATTGGAGGCTGCTGAGGGGAGGACGGCTCGTTATAATGGCTGGAACGGAGCGAATGGAATGACGTCAAACACATGGGTTTGATATAATTCCACTTATTGCACTCCAGCCATTACCACGAGATCGTCCTTGCCAATCAAGGTGCCACCAACCTCCTGTGGTATGTCGACTGGATGTTTTTTTTTTACTACAGCTTTCAAAGTTTCCATAGCAACAGCGTTGCCATGGATTCCCCGTAGTACTGCATTGCTGGCAACGCTGTGTCCTGCACCTGTGTGATTGAAGCCAGAGAAAACTCCTCTTCCACTGAACAGCCTTTGTCTTATCGAGATGTTATACAAGGTCAACAGGCATCGCTGCCTGTCAATAGCAGAGCTGACCATTAACGGTCATGGGTTCCTGCTAGCACCCAACAACAACATTATGTCCATGGCACACTGTACAGGGAAGACTGGATACATAAGACACTACTTCTACAAAAGTAGATTTTGTTAGCCTGACTCAAATCTGTGTATATACTCAAACTACACTGAACAAAATTATAAAACGCAACATGTAATGTTTTGGTCCCATGTTCCATGAGCTGAAATAAAAGATCCCAGAAATGTTCCATACACACAAAACGCTTATTTCTCTCAAATGTTGTGCACAAATTGGTTTATATCCCTGTTAGTGAGCATTTCTCCTTTGCCAAGATAATCCATCCACCTGACAGGTGTGGCATATCAAGAAGCTGATTAAACAGCATGATAATTACACAGGTGCACCTTGTGCTGGGGACAATAAAAGGTCAATCTAAAATGTGAAGTTTTGTCACCCAACACAATGCCACAGATGTCTCAAGTTTATAGGGAGCAAGCAACTGGAATGCTGACAGCAGGAATGTCCACCAGAGCTGTTGCCAGACAATTGAACATTCATTTCTCTACCATAAACCACCTCCAAAGTCGTTTTAGAGAATTTGGCAGTACGTCGAACCAGCCTCACAACCGCAGACCATGTGTAACCATGCCAGCCCAGGACCTTCACATATGGCTTCTTCACCTGCAGGATTGTCTGAGATCAGCCATCCAGACAGTTGAAACTGTGGGTTTGCACAAAACCAAAGAAGTTCTACACAAACTGTCAGAAACCGTCTCAGGAAATCTAATCTGCATGCTTGTCATCCTCACCAGGGTCTTGACCTGACTGCAGTTTTGCGTCGTACCAGACTTCAGTGGACAAATGCTCACCTTCGATGGCCACTGGCACTCGGGAGAAGTGTACTCTTCACGGATGAATCCCGATTTCAACTGTGCCGGGCAGATAACAGGCATCGTGTGGGCGAGCGGTTAGCTGATGTCAACGTTGTGAACAGAGTGCTTCATGGTGGAGGTGGGGTTATGGTACAGACAGGCATAAGCTATAGAAACAAACACAATTGCATTTTATCGATGACAATTTGAATGCACAGAGATACCGTGACGAGATCCTGAGGCCCATTGTCGTGCCATTCATCCTCCTCCATCACCTCATGTTTCAGCATGATAATGCACGGCCCCATGTCGCAAAGATCTGTACACAATTCCCTGAAGCTGAAAGTGTCCCAGTTCTTCCATGGCCTGCACACTCACATGACATGTCACGCATTGAGCATGTTTGGGATGCTCTGGAGAGACGTGTACACCAGCGTGTTCCAGTTCTCGCCAATATCCAAAACATCGCACAGCCATTGAAAAGGAGCGGGACAACATTCCACAATCAACAGTCTGATCAACTCTATGTGAAGGAGATGTATCGCGCTGCATGAGTTAAATTATGGTGACAATATCAAAGCCAAGGACACATTTTTAAACAGCTGCTTTACCCAGGTGTGTTCTAATTCTGTCTCAGACGGAATGTGTTCACGTTCGGGGAAGGGTACAGAGAAGAAACTAATGTCCATATGGGCGTGGTGGAGATTTGGCCAGAGAAAGGAGTGGGGGTAGCCAGGCAAATATCTTGTGCTAGTCATTTAGTGTCTTTAACATATTTCATTTTTGGGAGGGATTTAGTCTAAAGCTTTAATATTCTTCCAGAAATTCTGCCTCCTAGTCTGAAGAGTAAGATAACCATCATGTAATTTTTTATTAATTGAGCTCATTATATCCTCTGATCAGCCTGGGTCTAGCTTTTTAAACTTAAACTCTCAGCGTTTTTTTAAACATAATTAAATATTCTAGCCCTTTATGACTCCAATATATACTGCTACTCAAATTATAGCAATTTAAGCTTGCTCACATGTGCTAATGCTCTTATTCATAAGTAAATGTCTGATGTAAATGAGAGCCGAAACCACGCCCCGTTTATCTTAGGGGCGTATTCCAAAACCATAAATCTGAGTCATTGGTCAACAGCATGAGAGAGGTGATTGGATGCCTTCAAAAAGTTCCAGTTACTGTTGCTAACAAACACCTCATCAGTGGTTCATGATTTAAAAGACTAGTTGTTAGCTGGTATACATGTCTTTTGTAACCTATTTAGTTATGCAGCGGTGTAAAGTACTTCAGTAAAAAATACTTTAAAGTACTAATTAAGTTGTTTATTTATTTTTATGCTGTTTATATTTTTGACAACTTTTACTTTTACTTCACTACATTCCTAAATAAAATAATGTAGTTTTTACTCCATACATTTTCCCTGACACCCAAAAGTACTTCAATTCACACACTTATCAAGAGAACACCCCTGGTCCTCCCTACTGCCTCTGATCTGGCAGACTCACAAAACAGAGAACATCCCTGGTCATTCCTACTGCTTCTGATCTGGCAGACTCACTAAACAGAGAACATCCCTGGTCATTCCTACTGCTTCTGATCTGGCAGACTCACTAAACAGAGAACATCCCTGGTCATCCCTACTGCCTCTGATCTGGCAGACTCACTAAACAGAGAACATCCCTAGTCATCCCTACTGCCTCTGATCTGGTGGACTCACTAAACAGAGAACATCCCTGGTCATCCCTACTGCCTCTGATCTGGTGGACTCACTAAACAGAGAACATCCCTGGTCATCCCTACTGCCTCTGATCTGGCAGACTCACTAAACAGAGAACATCCCTGGTCATTCCTACTGCCTCTGATCTGGTGGACTCACTAAACACAAATGCTTTGTTTGTAAATTATGTTGGAGTGTGCCCCTGGCTATCTGTCAATAAAACATTTTATTGTGCCTTCTGGTACTTAAGTACATTTTATCAATTCCATTTACTTTTGATACTAAAGTATACTTTTACTCAAGTATTATTTTACTGGGTGACTTTCACTTTTACTTGAGTCATTTTCTATTAAGGTATCTTTACTTTTACTCAAGTATGACAACTGAGTACTTTTTCCACCACTGTTGACAACATTTCTTTTTAAATTCATAGAGTGGATTGGCTCCTGGGTACAAGTGCCATGTCTGTTCCTACGAGGAGAGGCTCACACAGATGGACCAATGTGCTTTTGAGGTATCCTTTGGAATGGCCATCGGAGGAGTTAGTCAGTTTAAAGAGTGGCTACAGAAGACACCAAAGTCAGGAGTCACTTGAAGGGTCACTGTAACAAAACCAAGTGAAGGACAGCGTGTGCTTTTTAAGGTAAGGCCAAATCAGCAACACTGTTGGGGCCACACACGGTGACTCTCTCTCTCTCACACACATTTTTAGTTTGTTTAGTCTCTTGCTATGTATTGTCTCCTACACGATCCCTGTAAATAGATCTGCTGTTTTATAGAAATGAGAAGAGCAAAATCCATATATTTTGTTCAGGCTCATTATAGGTGTCAACACAATGTGGCCGTCAGATCCCAAACAGCCAATGACAGAAGACTGTCCAAGAACACCCGCTGCGAGGCAAAGATGACCTGTACCCTGATGACATGTGCTGACAAGACCGGAAGATTGAGCAGGTGGGTCAGAGATTCTGTCTAATAAGCCTGTTTGTTAATCCAGTTATCCTCTTTATTCTCTGACTCATTCTGACACCGTTTTGTTTGTGGTTGGTCCCAGGAGCAAAAACACCCTCATCTTCCAGAATATAGTTTGTGGCAGATGCCCTCAGGCACAGGGATGTGGGGGCCGAAGCCATAGAGACACTGACCCAGCTCTTTGAAATCTGTCACTCCCTCCTCATCTGCACTGACGGTCCTGAAGAACGACCTGCAGATAGAGTACGGAGAGGACTACATCTTCACCTCTGAAAACAGACCCCTCTGTCCAGACCTCCAGTTCTACTATAGGTAAATTCATATTATCTAACGCAGTGCCTAAGAAACTTGGTGAGATTTTTAGAATTCGGGACAGTCTTGTGTTGTGATGATTAGGAGCATGTCCTTTTGCATTGTGGTCAGTGTTCTAGTATTACTAGTGAACAGATGTAGGATGTTGTGGACAGTGTTCTAGTATTACTAGTGAACAGATGTAGGATGTTGTGGTCAGTGTTCTAGTATTACTAGTGAACAGATGTAGGATGTTGTGGTCGGCGTTCTAGTATTACTAGTGAACAGATGTAGGATGTTGTGGTCAGTGTTCTAGTATTACTAGTGAACAGATGTAGGATGTTGTGGTCAGCGTTCTAGTATTACTAGTGACCAGATGTAGGATGTTGTGGACAGTGTTCTAGTATTACTAGTGACCAGATGTAGGATGTTGTGGACGGTGTTCTAGTATTACTAGTGAACAGATGTAGGATGTTGTGGTCAGTGTTCTAGTATTACTAGTGAACAGATGTAGGATGTTGTGGTCAGTGTTCTAGTATTACCAGTGACCAGATGTAGGATGTTGTGGACAGTGTTCTAGTATTACTAGTGAACAGATGTAGGATGTTGTGGTCAGCGTTCTAGTATTACTAGTGACCAGATGTAGGATGTTGTGGACAGTGTTCTAGTATTACTAGTGAACAGATGTAGGATGTTGTGGACGGTGTTCTAGTATTACTAGTGAACAGATGTAGGATGTTGTGGTCAGTGTTCTAGTATTACTAGTGAACAGATGTAGGATGTTGTGGTCAGCGTTCTAGTATTACTAGTGAACAGATGTAGGATGTTGTGGACAGTGTTCTAGTATTACCAGTGAACAGATGTAGGATGTTGTGGACGGTGTTCTAGTATTACTAGTGACCAGATGTAGGATGTTGTGGTCAGTGTTCTAGTATTACTAGTGAACAGATGTAGGATGTTGTGGACAGTGTTCTAGTATTACCAGTGAACAGATGTAGGAAGTTGTGGACACATCTTTTACCTTTTGCACAGATTGTACCACAAAGTGTTCAGGAAGGGGTATGTGGAACAGAATGGGCCTGAGATGCTCTCAGCCCTAGAGAGGCAGGTTGAGGAGTGCTCTCAGCCCTAGAGAGGCATGTTGAGGAGTGCTCTCAGCCCTAGAGAGGCATGTTGAGGAGTGCTCTCAGCCCTAGAGAGGCAGGTTGAGGAGTGCTCTCAGCCCTAGAGAGGCAGGTTGAGGAGTGCTCTCAGCCCTAGAGAGGCAGGTTGAGGAGTGCTCACAGTCCTAGAGAGGCAGGTTGAGGAGTGCTCTCAGCCCTAGAGAGGCAGGTTGAGGAGTGCTCTCAGCCCTAGAGAGGCAGGTTGAGGAGTGCTCTCAGCCCTAGAGAGGCAGGTTGAGGAGTGCTCTCAGCCCTAGAGAGGCAGGTTGAGGAGTGCTCTCAGCCCCAGAGAGGCAGGTTGAGGAGTGCTCTCAGCCTTAGAGAAGCAGGTTGAGGAGTGCTCTCAGCCCTAGAGGGGCAAGTTGAGGAGTGCTCTCAGCCCTAGAGAGGCAGGTTGAGGAGTGCTCTCAGCCCTAGAGAGGCAGGTTGAGGAGTGCTCTCAGCCCTAGAGAGGCAGGTTGAGGAGTGCTCTCAGTCCTAGAGAGGCAGGTTGAGGAGTGCTCTCAGCCCTAGAGAGGCAGGTTGAGGAGTGCTCTCAGCCTTAGAGAGGCAGGTTGAGGAGTGCTCTCAGCCCTAGAGAGGCAGGTTGAGGAGTGCTCTCAGCCCTAGAGAGGCAGGTTGAGGAGTGCTCTCAGCCCTAGAGATGCAGGTTGAGGAGTGCTCTCAGCCTTAGAGAGGCAGGTTGAGGAGTGCTCTCAGCCCTAGTGGCAAGTTGAGGAGTGCTCTCAGCCCTAGAGAGGCAGGTTGAGGAGTGCTCTCAGCCCTAGAGAGGCAGGTTGAGGAGTGCTCTCAGCCCTAGAGAGGCAGGTTGAGGAGTGCTCTCAGCCCTAGAGAGGCAGGTTGAGGAGTGCTCTCAGCCATTGAGAGGCAGGTTGAGGAGTGCTCTCAGCCCTAGAGAGGCAGGTTGAGGAGTGCTCTCAGCCCTAGAGAGGCAGGTTGACTAGTGCTCTCAGCCCTAGAGAGGCAGGTTGAGGAGTGCTCTCAGCCCTAGAGAGGCAGGTTGACTAGTGCTCTCAGTCCTAGAGAGGCAGGTTGACTAGTGCTCTCAGCCCTAGAGAGGCAGGTTGAGGAGTGCTCTCAGCCCTAGAGAGGCAGGTTGAGGAGTGCTCTCAGCCCTAGAGAGGCAGGTTGAGGAGTGCTCTCAGCCCTAGAGAGGCAGGTTGACTAGTGCTCTCAGCCCTAGAGAGGCAGGTTGAGGAGTGCTCTCAGTCCTAGAGAGGCAGGTTGAGGAGTGCTCTCAGTCCTAGAGAGGCAGGTTGAGGAGTGCTCTCAGTCCTAGAGAGGCAGGTTGAGGAGTGCTCTCAGTCCTAGAGAGGCAGGTTGAGGAGTGCTCTCAGTCCTAGAGAGGCAGGTTGAGGAGTGCTCTCAGCCCTAGAGAGGCAGGTTGAGGAGTGCTCTCAGCCCTAGAGAGGCAGGTTGAGGAGTGCTCTCAGCCCTAGAGAGGCAGGTTGAGGAGTGCTCTCAGTCCTAGAGAGGCAGGTTGAGGAGTGCTCTCAGCCCTAGAGAGGCAGGTTGAGGAGTGCTCTCAGCCCTAGAGAGGCAGGTTGAGGAGTGCTCTCAGCCCTAGAGAGGCAGGTTGAGGAGTGCTCTCAGTCCTAGAGAGGCAGGTTGAGGAGTGCTCTCAGCCGTAGAGAGGCAGGTTGAGGAGTGCTCTCAGCTCTAGAGAGGCAGGTTGAGGAGTGCTCTCAGCCCTAGAGAGGCAGGTGGAGGAGTGCTCTCAGTCCTAGAGAGGCAGGTTGAGGAGTGCTCTCAGCCCTAGAGAGGCAGGTTGAGGAGTGCTCTCAGCCCTAGAGAGGCAGGTTGAGGAGTGCTCTCAGCCCTAGAGAGGCAGGTTGAGGAGTGCTCTCAGCTCTAGAGAGGCAGGTGGAGGAGTGCTCTCAGCCCTAGAGAGGCAGGTTGAGGAGTGCTCTCAGCCCTAGAGAGGCAGGTTGAGGAGTGCTCTCAGCTCTAGAGAGGCAGGTGGAGGAGTGCTCTCAGCCCTAGAGAGGCAGGTTGAGGAGTGCTCTCAGCCCTAGAGAGGCAGATGGAGGAGTGTAGTCGTAGGTGCGGCGAAATATACGCCAAGGTTGAGAAACCTTCTGGAGGAACCCTTCTGATGGATACCTGCTCCCCCTACTGATGAACAGTGTCCATCAGACCAGACACAGTGGGGAGTGGAGAGTGGAGTAGACCTCAGAGACAGGCAGACCCTCTTCGCTGTTGTCAAAGACATCATGTACGCGGTTGAGCCCCTCTGTCAGAGATCATGTACGCCAGGGAAGAGATGGTTGAGCCCCTCTGTCAGAGATCATGTACGCCAGGGAAGAGATGGTAGAGCCCCTCTGTCAGAGATCATGTACGCCAGGGAAGAGTTGGTTGAGCCCCTCTGTCAGAGATCATGTATGCCAGGGAAGAGATGGTAGAGCCCCTCTGTCAGAGATCATGTACGCCAGGGAAGAGATGGTAGAGCCCCTCTGTCAGAGATCATGTACGCCAGGGAAGAGATGGTAGAGCCCCTCTGTCAGAGATCATGTACGCCAGGGAAGAGATGGTTGAGTCCCTCTATCAGCAGGCAAAACAAAACCCAGTTGTAGCCAGCTTAGTTTAGTATAACAGTATAATGAGGTGCAATCATTAAATGCTTTATTCTCAGTAACTTTTATAATAAAAGCAGGACTTGCTGATTGGTTTTAGTATTTTCTAATTCCTTCTTTGGGTTTTTATTTGGAATACATTTTCCTTTATAGTTTGTCACCAATTTGGGCTCCCAAGTTGCACAGCGGTCTAAGGCACTGCATCTCAGTGCTAGAGGCGTCACTACAGACCCTGGTTCAGTGGTCTAAGGCACTGCATCTCAGTGCTAGAGGTGTCACTACAGGCCCTGGTTCAGTGGTCCAAGGCCCTGCATCTCAGTGCTAGAGGTGTCACTACAGGCCCTGGTTCAGCGGTCTAAGGCACTGCATGTCAGTGCTAGAGGTGTCACTACAGGCCCTGGTTCAGCGGTCTAAGGCACTGCATCTCAGTGCTAGAGGTGTCACTACAGGCCCTGGTTCAGCGGTCTAAGGCACTGCATCTCAGTGCTAGAGGTGTCACTACAGGCCCTGGTTCAGCGGTCTAAGGCACTGCATCTCAGTGCTAGAGGTGTCACTACAGGCCCTGGTTCAGCGGTCTAAGGCACTGCATCTCAGTGCTAGAGGTGTCACTACAGGCCCTGGTTCAGCGGTCTAAGGCACTGCATCTCAGTGCTAGAGGTGTCACTACAGGCCCTGGTTCAGCGGTCTAAGGCACTGCATCTCAGTGCTAGAGGTGTCACTACAGGCCCTGGTTCAGCGGTCTAAGGCACTGCATCTCAGTGCTAGAGGTGTCACTACAGGCCCTGGTTCAGCGGTCTAAGGCACTGCATCTCAGTGCTAGAGGTGTCACTACAGGCCCTGGTTCAGCGGTCTAAGGCACTGCATCTCAGTGCTAGAGGCGTCACCACAGACCTTGGTTTGAATCCAGGCTGGCGGCGAATGGGAGTCCCATAGTGCGGCGCACAATTGTCCCAGCATCGTCCAGGGTAGGCCGTCATTGTAAATAAGAATTTGTTCTTAACTGACGGTTCTAGTTAAATATATATATTTTTTTAAATAGTACAAGACATTATTCAATTACATAGTTGACCTTAATTACATTACAATTCACTACCTACTTTGATTGACTGTTCAGTCGTCGAGGGTGTTGGGTAGGAGGAGCTGTCAGTCATAATACAGTCCAATAGTTAGATGTTACCACCCCCTCCAGATCAAAACCAACATGTCACTTCATTATTCGTCCTGACGTGGGAAAAGCATCATCAGACCAGGTTGTTCTTAGACCAGGGTGTTCTCAGATCAGGGTGTTCTCAGATCAGGGTGTTCTCAGACCAAGAGTCATCAGACCAGGGTGTTCTCACACCAAGAGTCATCAGACCAGGCTGTTCTCAGACCAGGGTGTTCTCAGATCAGGGTGTTCTCAGACCAAGAGTCATCAGACCAGGGTGTTCTCAGACCAAGAGTCATCAGACCAGGTTCTTCTCAGACCAAGAGTCATCAGACCAGGGTGTTCTCAGACCAGGATGTTCTCAGACCAAGAGTCATCAGACCAGGTTGTTCTTAGACCAAGAGTCATCAGACTATGGTGTTCTCGGACCAAGAGTCATCAGACCAGGGTGTTCTCAGACCAGGGTGTTCTCAGACCAGGGTGATCTCAGACCAGGGTGTTCTCAGACCAGGGTGTTCTCAGACCAGGGTGTTCTCAGACCAAGAGTCATCAGACCAGGGTGTTCTCAGACCAAGATTCATCAGACCAGGGTGTTCTTAGTCCAAGAGTCATCAGACCAGGGTGTTCTCAGACCAGGGTGTTCTCAGACCAGGGTGATCTCAGACCAGGGTGTTCTCAGACCAGGGTGTTCTCAGACCAAGAGTCATCAGACCAGGTTGTTCTCAGACCAGGGTGTTCTCAGACCAGGGTGTTCTCAGACCAGGTTGTTCTCAGACCAAGAGTCATCAGACCAGGTTGTTCTCAGACCAGGGTGTTCTCAGACCAGGGTGTTCTCAGACCAGGGTGTTCTCAGAGTAGGCTGTACTTAGACCAGGGTGTTCTCAGACCAGGGTGTTCTCAGACCAGGGTGTTCTCAGACCAGGGTGTTCTCAGACCAGGGTGTTCTCAGACCAGGGTGTTCTCAGACCAGGCTGTTCTCAGATCAGGGTTTCTCAAACTTGGTCCTGGGGCCCCAGCACTGGGTGCACTTTTTGTTTTTTGTCCTAGCACTACAGAGCTGATTCAAATAACCAACTCGTCATCAAGCTGTGTAGTGCTAGGGGGCACAAACAAAAACCGTGCACCCAGAGGGGGCCCCAGGACCCAGGTTGAGAAACCCTGCCTAAGACCACAGTAGGCTACACCTACAGTGTGGAATGGTTATTCAGTCACCAATTCCTTTCTGATCTTCCTCTGGCCTGTCGTTGCTGCCTCATCTGTAGTCATCTTCGTGTCTGCCAATCGTCAAATCTGACAAGTAAACAGAGTCATATTCAATTCATTGTTAACATAAATAAGAACAGTCCAATGAGTTGCACGTTTAATTAACACCTGGATTTGATGAATCCTTTCTACAGTCAATGTCTTCTCAGATTGTGCTTTTGCTTAACCAGTTATTTTACATTAGTGCAGAATCCATTGACACCAGTGGAGGCTGGTGTGAGGAGATATAGGAGGATGGGCACATTGTAATGGCTGGAATGGAAAAAAAAGGAACTGAGTCAAACATGTGGTTTCCATGTGTTTGATACCGTTCCGTTAATTCCATTCCAGCCATTACGATGAGCCCGTCCTCCTATAGCTCCTCCCACCACTCTCCGCTGATTGGTCACTCACCATTCACTGACTGACTCGGTTGGAATTGCATCTTGTATTTGTTGCTGGAAGCTGTTAGAAACACACCGTTGGCCCACACCTCAGCAGCCTTGTATTCTGTTCATTAATATCATGAATTTAGTACCTTAGTGACTCAAGTCCTTTCCCTTTCTGTTTTGCAAAGGCCTATCATGTTGCAGTAGGTTAGCTACAGAATGTCTCAATCAATGACTTGAAATAGACAAGATGGTGGCGTACACATTTCTGGATTACTTCAAGGAGCAAAACATTTACGTGTATAGGAAGTAGATAATCTAGGGTACCACTGTACGGGAAGTAGATGATATAGATCACCAAAGTACAGGAAGTAGATGATATAGGGCACCACAGTACAGGAAGTAGATTATCTAGGGCACCACTGTACAGGAAGTAGATGATCTAAGGTACCACTGTATGGGAAGTAGATGATATAGGGCACCAAAGTACAGGAAGTAGATGATATAGGGCACCACAGTACAGGAAGTAGATTATCTAGGGCAGCACTGTACAGGAAGTAGATGATATAGGGCACCAAAGTACAGGAAGTAGATGATCTAGGGTACCACTGTACAGGAAGTAGATTATCTAGGGCACCACTGTACAGGAAGTAGATGATCTAGGGTACCAAAGTACAGGAAGTAGATGATCTAGGGTACCACTGTACAGGAAGTAGATTATCTAGGGCACCACTGTACAGGAAGTAATGGATATAGGACTCTGCTTTGTTTTTAGTCCAAGTCTTTCATATATCTCCAGGAATTCTGCCTCCGAATCTGAAGACTATGAATCCTCAATTGAGGGCATCCTTTTATCATTTTAAATGGGTCCAGGTTTCAACTTCTAATCTTTCTAGCAATTATTCTTTCACAAAGAAATATGCAAACTCCATAAAAATTCAGACACAAGCTCCAGAGGAAATTGAACTGCAGCTATCTTTCAAATTGTCTTTCTTGGTTGCCCAGAAAAATTGCCAAAAACTCCAGCCACCTGAGACATGCATCACGGCTCAGACCAACAGACTCCTAAACATCTTCTATCCCCTGGCCATAAGACTGTTAAATGGGTTACAGCTACTGCTCTCCCTCTCCCACAGACTATCGACACTGGCTCTATGCCCATCCACAGGTCTCTACCCACTCAGACACACACACACACACACACCTACACTCCCTCACACCTTCACATCCACCCTCCCTCACACCTACACTCCCTCACACCTTCACACCCACCCTCCCTCACACTTACACTCCCTCACACCTTCACACCCACCCTCCCTCACACTTACACTCCCTCACACCTTCACATCCACCCTCCCTCACACTTACACTCCCTCACACCTTCACATCCACCCCCCCTCACACTTACACTCCCTCACACCTTCACATCCACCCCCCCTCACACCTTCACATCCACCCTCCCTCACACTTACACTCCCTCACACCTTCAATCCACCCTCCCTCACACTCCCTTCTATAGGATGGAGGTCAGGTCTTTGTGATGGCCACTCAAATACCTTGACTTTGTTGTCCTTAAGCCATTTGGCTACAACTTTGGAAGTATGCTTGGTGTCAATGTCCATTTGGAAGACACATTTGCTGTAATAGATATAGATAAATACATATGTTGTTTCAATATATCCATATAATTTTCCTTCCTCACGATGCCATCTATTTTATGAAATGCACCAGTCCCTCCTGCAGCAAGCACCCCCACAACATGATGCTGCTACCCCCGTGCTTCACAGTTGGGATGATGTTCTTCAGCTTGCAAGCTTCCCTCTTTTTCCTCCAAACATAACGATGGTTATTATGGCCAAACAGTTCTATTTTTGTTTCATCAGACCATAGGACATTTCTCCAAAAGTACGATCTTTGTCCCCATGTGCAGTTGCAAACCGTAGTCTGGCTTTTTTTATGGCGGTTTTGGATGAGTGGCTTCTTCCTTGCTGAGCGGCCTTTCAGGTTATGTCGATATAGGACTTGTTTTACTGTGGATATAGATACTTTTGTACCCGTTTCCTTTAGCATCTTCACAAGGTCCTTTGCTGTAGTTTTGGAATTGATTTGCACTTTTCGCACCAAAGGAAGTTCATCTCTAGGAGACAGAACGCATCTCCTTCCTGAGTGGTATGACGGCTGCGTGGTCCCATGGTGTTTATACTTGCGTACTATTATTTGTACAGATGAACGTGGTACCTTCAGGCGTTTGGAAATTGCTCCCAAGGATGAACCAGACTTGTGGAGGTCTACAAGTCTACAATTTTTGGCTGATTTCTTTTGATTGTCTCATGAAGTCAAGCAAAGAGGCACTGAGTTTGAAGGCAGGCCTTCAAATACATCCACAGGTACACCTACGATTGACTCAAATGATGTCAATTAGCCTACCAGAAGCTTCTAAAGCCATGACATAATTTTCTGGTATTTTCCAAGCTGTTTAAAGGCACAGTCAACTTAGTGTATGTAAACTTCTGACCCATTGGAATTGTGATAAAGTGAATTACAAGTGAAATAATCTGTCTGTAAACAATTGTTGGATAAATTACTTGTGTCATGCACAAAGTAGATGTCCTAATCGACTTGCCAAAAGTTTGTTAAGATGAAATTTGTGGAGTGGTTGAAAAACTAGTTTTAATGACTCTAACCTAAGTGTACAGTCGTGGCCAAAAGTTTTGAGAATGACACAAATATTCATTTTCACAAAGTCTGCTGCCTCGGTTTGTATGATGGCAATTTGCATATACTCCAGAATGTTATGAAGAGTGATCAGATGAATTGCAATTAACTGCAGTCCCTCTTGCCATGCAAATGAACTGAAACATTTCCACTGCATTTCAGCCCTGCCACAAAAGGACCAGCTGACATCATGTCAGTGATTCTCTCGTTAACACAGGTGTGAGTGTTGACGAGGACAAGGCTGGAGATCACTCTGTCATGCTGATTGAGTTCGAATAACAGACTGGAAGCTTCAAAAGGTTGGGTGGTGCTTGGAATCATTGTTCTTCCTCTGTCAACCATGGTTACCTGCAAGGAAACACTTGCCGTCATCATTTCATCGCACAACAAGGGCTTCCCTGGCAAGGATATTGCTGCCGGTAAGATTGCACCTAAATCAACCATTTATCAGCTCATCAAGAACTTCAAGGAGAGCGGTTCAATTGTTGTGAAGAATGCTTCAGGGCGCCCAAGAAAGTCCAGCAAACGCCAGGACCGTCTCCTAAAGCTGATTCAGCTGTGGGATTGGGGCACCACCAGTAGAGCTTGCTCAGGAATGGCAGCAGGCAGGTGTGAGTGCATCTGCACGCACAGTGAGGCGAAGACTTTTGGAGGATGGCCTGGTGTCAAGAAGAGAAGCAAAGAAGCCACTTCTCTCCAGGAAAAACATCAGGGACAGACCGATATTCTGCAGAAGGTACAGGGATTGGACTGCTGAGGACTGGGGTAAAGTCATCTTCTCTGATGAATCCCCTTTCCGATTGTTTGGGGCATCTGGAAAAAAGCTTGTCCGGAGAAGAAGAGGTGAGCACTACCATCAGTCCTGTGTCATGCCAACAGTAAAGCATCATGGGACCATTCATGTGTGGGGTTGCTTCTCTGCCAAGGGAGTGGGCTCACTCACAATTTTGCCTAAGAACACAGCAATGAATAAAGAATGATACCAACACATCCTCCGAAAGCAACTTCTCCCAACCATCCAGGAACAGTTTGGTGATGAACAATGCCTTTTCTAGCATGATGGACAACCTTGCCATAAGGCTCGGGGAACAAAACATTTTGGGTCCATGGCCAGGAAACTCCCCAGACCTTAATCCCATTAAGAATTTGTGGTCAATCCTCAAGAGGTGGGTGGACAAACAAAAACCCACAAACTCCAAGCATTGATTATGCAAGATTGGGCTGCCATCAGTGGCCCAGAAGTTAATTGACAGCATGCCAGGGCGGATTGCAGAGGTCTTGAAAAAGAAGGGTGAACACTGCAAGTATTGACACTTTGCATCAACTTCATGTAATTGTCAATAAAGCCTTTGACACTTATGAAATGCTTGTAATTATACTTCAGTATTCCATAGTAACATCTGACAAAAATATCTAGACACTGAAGCAGCAAACTTTGCGGAAATTAAGATGTGTCATTCTCAAAACTTTTGGCCACAACTTTATGTAAACTTCTGACTTCAACTGCATATTACCATAAATATTGATATAGTTAACTCTAGAAATAGATAGTATCTTACTCCTGCTTACATGTGTATTACCATAAGTATTGAGTCGGGTTACGTCACTTTTCAACCCTGTTTACATGTGTACAAAACATTAGGAACTCCTGCTCTTTCCACGACAGACTGACCAGGTGAAAGCTATGATCCGTTATTGATGTCACCTGTTAAATCCACTTCAAATCAGTGTAGATGAAGGGGAGGAGACAGGTTAAAGAAGGATGTTTAAGTCTTGAGACATGGACTGTGTTTGTGTGCCATTCAGAGGGTGAATGGGCAAGACAGAAGATTAGGGTCTTTGAACAGGGTATGGTAGTAGGTGCCAGTTACACTATTCTGATACTGAATACTGCAGTTGAGAAGGGCAAGGCACTCATTTCACTGTGATTGTGCATGTGACTTGACTGAAAACCATCTAATGGGGAGTCAATGGCCATTGTTCAATCTCAGTCTCATGAATGCCAAAATAATGAGAGGATTATTTCTGTATTTGTAGAGTACAGGTTGTCAGGGAGAATGAAGGATATTTACCATACAGAACTTGTGTAGAAACATCTTTATTACAAAATGATAGCCAACCATTACACAGCTAATGTATCCCACCAAAGACATTTCAACTCGATTGCTTTGCACAAATTGTGGTTAGCATCAAATATCCATAATTCAACACATGCAAAGTCGTTGAGGTGAAAACAGACAAAAACAGACCCGATGGAATGCACAGAAACATTACAGAGCTGTTCATGGTAAAAAGTCCCCGATATTGGGAGGAAAAACATGCCCGCCTCGCTTGTGTTACGTACCCGATGGGAGAGAAAGAAAAACACTTTATATCTTAAAAGCTACCACTGCTCCAAAAGACATGACCGACTCCAGGGAACCTCCAGAAATAGTTCAAGTGAAAAAAAATAAAAAATAAATTCCAGTCCATCTTTCCACTCAAACGGGTTTGAGATGGTTCCATGTTGTCTGGAAGAGGCTTGGTGTTTCCGAATGGGTCGATCACCCCCCCCCCCCCCCCCCCCCACCACACCTGCCTCTCAGACGGCTTTCCTATGGTACTCTGGGGGCGCCACCTCATAGTCGCTGGCACTGAAGAGGGAGGAGTTCTTCATTAGATACCTACGACAGACAGGAGGAACAAGCAATTGGAGGTCAATTACCAGCCATAGAAAATGGACAAAAACTTGGCATCTGTATTCGTAAAAGGTGATCGGCCTCTATGAAGTCTAGAAATATTACAGGCTGCAGGAGCAGATCAGCTCATCCTAACAACTTATAACCTAATTTCTATTCGGACCTTTAACAGACTTTGTCCAGATAACCATCCGCAGCAATTAGGAGAAGGCCACATTTGTTTACAGGAAATAACGACACGTGGAAAAGGCTAAATTAATGTGGCCTCCGTTTGAACCCATCCCAATCTACTACGGTTGTTGCAGGTTGAGGAGGATCATGATTATGGCCACATTCCCAAGATGGTTTCTAGGGTACACACAGACAGTATCCTGCAGATACACGGCCAGACATTTAGGCCCACTGCAAGCAAAACATTCATGACAGAGCAACAGTGAACAAAGGAACTGCTTCATCAGGATGACTGAAATAAGCTGTACGATTAGGCCTACTCTGGAATCCAATGGTCTTGATAACTTCTCGTTAGAGTGGTATCACAAAGTCTGTCAGTGTCAAGACCGAGCCCTGACAGCGAGATTAGGACAGCAGCATTTCACGGTCAGTGGGCTACGTTTTCAACGGTGAAATCCTTCTGATGAGAATATAGAAATATGATAGGCCAGCCAGGTTAGGGAATGCTCTGCCAAGCCAGACATTCAATTTCACGAGTGGGGATGAAGGAGAGGCGTCTTACTTGAGAAAATCCTGCAGGTAGTTGAGCAGCAGAGCCAGGCTTTTCTCGTCCAGGGGAGTGTAGGCAAGCATGGAGCCAATTCTCACTGCACAACACAAAGAACAGCACTGTCAGGGACCAGATTTAACCATATGTACACAGACATGATTCTATATTAGCATTGGCTGATATTTGAATAAATACTCTCTCAATGTAGGTGTGGGACAGATGACGGTTAACTGAAACTCTCCCATGGAAACTGCTATACCGTTTTATTTAAATCTGCGAAGAGTGTTGTGACTTTGTTAAATGCACTCCTAAATAAATTGTGATTTCATTTTATTTATAATTTAAAAATAAAATAAAATGTTATTGGTCACACACATTTAGCAGATGTTATTGGTCACACACATTTAGCAGATGTTATTGGTCACACACATTTAGCAGATGTTATTGCGGGTGTAGAGAAATGCTTGTGTTTCTAGTGCAGTCATATCTAACATACACACTAATCTAAAAGTAAAAGAATGGAATTAAGAAATATATAAATATTAGGACGAGCAATGTCTGAGTGGCACAGACTAAAACACAGTAGAATAGAATACAGTATATATGAGATGAGCAATGTCTGAGTGGCACAGACTAAAACACAGTAGAATAGAATACAGTATATATGAGATGAGCAATGTCAGAGTGGCACAGACTAAAACACAGTAGAATAGAATACAGTATATATGAGATGAGCAAAGCAAAAATAAGTAAACATTATTAAAGTGGCCAGAGATTTCAAGTCTATGTATATAGGCTCAGCAGCCTCCAAGGTGCAGGGTTACGTAACCGTGTGGAATCAGACCTAATGATGGCTATTTTACAGTCTGATGATCTTGAGATAGAAGCAGGGTTTTTGTTTACAGAGTGCACCACCCAATTGACACTTGGCGTTTGCCCTTCAAGTGTTTGCCACAGCCATTGATGACACAAACACTTTTCTAAATGGTTCTTCATCTACTAATCTCAGTTCAACCTGGCTCGGAACGAGACGCTCTTTCTCAAATGTCCCTGGCACTTAGTCCATCTGATGATCCCACCGGTTCAGATCAGAAACCCAATAGTCGGTAGTTAAAGATCCGCTCAATGTTAATTAACTAACTAATGGGATTCTGGATGCAATTTGTGGCGGCGGTAGATGCTTCACTTTCTGGCCTTCCCTGGGTATTACCCATTACACATTCTCTTACACCCCCATTGACTCCAGAAAGTTAACTTTCTGGCCTTCCCTGGGTATTACCCATTACACATTCTCTTACACCCCCATTGACTCCAGAAAGTTCACTTTCATCCCTGTGATAACGGCCGATAATGAAATCTATTAAAGTGGCCTTCATTAGCAGTATGGCTGAAGATGAGAGCTTTCGTGGGTGCTGTGACGGTGCACCAATGACAGAGCAGTGAACGGTGGTAGGAGAAGAGTAGACAAAAGGCACTGTAAACAGTCTTAAGGCTCTAATAACTAAAGAGAACCATTTCCCCCTGGGTCTTCACCTCTCCTAAAGAGAACCATTTCCCCCTGGGTCTTCACCTCTCCTAAAGAGAACCATTTCCCCCTGGGTCTTCACCTCTCCTAAAGAGAACCATTTCCCCCTGGGTCTTCACCTCTCCTAAAGAGAACCATTTCCCCCTGGGTCTTCACCTCTCCTAAAGAGAACCATTTCCCCCTGGGTCTTCACCTCTCCTAAAGAGAACCATTTCCCCCTGGGTCTTCACCTCTCCTAAAGAGCTCAATCACCACAACGTTAGTCTCCTGAGATTCAAACATAAATATTTGTTAAAAGTTCCAGTCCAGAGGCTACTTCCGATCCTCCTCATTCAGACAGCCCCCCCCCCCCCCACGGGAGCTACATACCAAAAAGCCGGAGCAGGTGTGGGCCCCCGTAGACCTGGGACATGGGTGTGTCGGGGTGATCCGCCAGTATCTCTGCATACTGGGGCCTCTCAAACTTATAGAGCAGCTGAGTGCCCAGCATGACGTTGAAGTACTCCCTGATCCCTGCCACCACCTCGTTCACAGCATACTCCCTGAGGGGAACCAGGACAGGAGTTATAAGGCAACAGGCACTGTTGGAGTGTTCACAGCTAGAGCTGAATGAATGCGTGATACCTGGGTTGAACTTCACCAAGCAAGCGAATTACAGCTAGTCTACTTTGATAAGCAGATACAGGCCAGGCTTGTCTGGTTTCTAGTCAGATGACCTTCTTCATTGTAACTTCACTCGTACTGCAGCATCGAGAGGGTGTGCTTTTACTCACTTGCTTTCTGAAGTTCCTCTTGATTTCTTATAGCTTGCATAGTCCTCCAAGACGCTATCCACATTCTTTCTCGCGGGCAGGTGAAAGAGCTACAAGTCAAGAAAAATGTAATGTATACGTGTTTGTCAAGCACCTCATAAAATACGCTTAAAACACAAACTAAATCCTGTAAAGAATGAACTTGTAGAGAAAGACTGTCTTGTCAGTAAATAGTTGTCATCTTCTGACCATAAGACAGCAGGGTTGGGGTCAATTTGAAGTGACGGCAGCCAATTCAGGAACTGAAATTCCAATTCAATAATAAATAAATAAACTATTTTCAATTACTTCTCAATAAAACTTAAAAAGTAAAAGCTACTCATTTCAAACGTTTTTTTTTCAATATTTGAAGTTTAAAATTCAAATTCCTGAATTGACCATTTTCAATTGGAATTGAGCCCAACCCTGGTAGACAGCTGTCTAGACCCCCACCTGCTTCTGTCTGGTAATAAGGTCCCAGTCATCCACCAGCCACGGCTTCAGCTCCTCAGGAATCTTCACCTTGACCTCCACACGGTTGATGAACGTCTCCTCCTGGTTACAGCGAAACCAAATGGAACAGTCAGACTCATTTACAATAAGAGATGTGAAAACCAGTAAAAAAAATAATAATAATAAGCCCTGGGTCTTGTTAAAAAACACAATTCCCATCTGCGATTGGCTGACTGCTGCAGGACATAAGGAACTGGAGCTGTTGTTTCAGAGTATGAGAGGACAGGCCTGCAGTATGTGAGGGACAACACAGAGAACAGGCCTGCTGTATGTGAGGGACAACACAGAGGACAGGCCTGCTGTATGTGAGGGACAACACAGAGGACAGGCCTGCTGTATGTGAGGGACAACACAGAGAACAGGCCTGCTGTATGTGAGGGACAACACAGAGAACAGGCCTGCTGTATGTGAGGGACAACACAGAGGACAGGCCTGCTGTATGTGAGGGACAATACAGAGAACAGGTCTGCTGTAGGTGAGGGACAACACAGAACAAGCCTGCTGTAGGTGAGGGACAACACAGAGAACAGGCCTGCTGTAGGTGAGGGACAACACAGAGAACAGGCCTGCTGTAGGTGAGGGACAACACAGAGAACAGGCCTGCTGTAGGTGAGGGACAACACAGAGAACAGGCCTGCTGTAGGTGAGGGACAACACAGAGAACAGGCCTGCTGTAGGTGAGGGACAACACAGAGAACAGGCCTGCTGTAGGTGAGGGACAACACAGAACAGGCCTGCTGTAGGTGAGGGACAACACAGAGAACAGGCCTGCTGTACGTGAGGGACAACACAGAGAACAGGCCTGCTGTACGTGAGGGACAACACAGAGAACAGGCCTGCTGTAGGTGAGGGACAACACAGAGAACAGGCCTGCTGTAGGTGAGGGACAACACAGAACAGGCCTGCTGTAGGTGAGGGACAACACAGAGAACAGGCCTGCTGTACGTGAGGGACAACACAGAGAACAGGCCTGCTGTAGGTGAGGGACAACACAGAGAACAGGCCTGCTGTAGGTGAGGGACAACACAGAGAACAGGCCTGCTGTAGGTGAGGGACAACACAGAGAACAGGCCTGCTGTAGGTGAGGGACAACACACAGCATCCATAGGTGGACATACACTCTCCACAGTTGGGTCGCAACGAGCCCTCTTCTTCCGCGGTGGCTGTGGCATCTCTCCTGTGCTGGTACCTTCTCCAGCCGCTGGTGCTGCACAAAGACAAATGGGACAGACACACAATCAAACCCTATCCACAAAGGAATGTTAAAGGGTTCATTTAACTAGTAGCAGAAACCAGTGGGACTAACACTTTAACTAGTAGCAGAAACTAGTGGGACTAACACTTTAACTAGTAGCAGAAACTAGTGGGACTAACACTAACTAGTAGCAGAAACTAGTGGGACTAACACTTTTACTGGTAGCAGAAACTAGTGGGACTAACACTAACTAGTAGCAGAAACTAGTGGGACTAACACTTTTACTGGTAGCAGAAACTAGTGGGACTAACACTAACTAGTAGCAGAAACCAGTGGAACTAACACTAACTAGTAGCAGAAACTAGTGGGACTAACACTTTTACTGGTAGCAGAAACTAGTGGGACTAACACTAACTAGTAGCAGAAACTAGTGGGACTAACACTTTTACTGGTAGCAGAAACTAGTGGGACTAACACTAACTAGTAGCAGAAACTAGTGGGACTAACACTTTTACTGGTAGCAGAAACTAGTGGGACTAACACTAACTAGTATCAGAAACCAGTGGAACTAACACTAACTAGTATCAGAAACCAGTGGAACTAACACTAACTAGTAGCAGAAACTAGTGGGACTAACACTTTTACTGGTAGCAGAAACTAGTGGGACTAACACTAACTAGTAGCAGAAACCAGTGGAACTAACACTAACTAGTAGCAGAAACCAGTGGGACTAACACTAACTAGTAGCAGAAACTAGTGGGACTAACACTAACCAGTAGCAGAAACTAGTGGGACTAACACTAACCAGTAGCAGAAACTAGTGGGTCTAACACTAACTAGTAGCAGAAACTAGTGGGTCTAACACTAACTAGTAGCAGAAACCAGTGGGACTAACACTAACTAGTAGCAGAAACTAGTGGGACTAACACTAACCAGTAGCAGAAACTAGTGGGACTAACACTAACCAGTAGCAGAAACTAGTGGGTCTAACACTAACCAGTAGCAGAAACTAGTGGGTCTAACACTAACTAGTAGCAGAAACTAGTGGGACTAACACTAACCAGTAGCAGAAACTAGTGGGTCTAACACTAACCAGTAGCAGAAACTAGTGGGACTAACACTAACCGGTAGCAGAAACTAGTGGGTCTAACACTAACTAGTAGCAGAAACTAGTGGGTCTGACACTAACTAGTAGCAGAAACTAGTGGGACTAACACTAACTAGTAGCAGAAACCAGTGGAACTAACACTAACTAGTAGCAGAAACCAGTGGGACTAACACTAACTAGTAGCAGAAACTAGTGGGACTAACACTTTTACTAGTGGCAGAAACTAGTGGGACTAAAACTTTTACTGGTAGCAGAAACTAGTGGGACTAACACTTTTACTACTAGCAGAAACTAGTGGGACTAACACTAACTAGTAGCAGAAACTAGTGGGACTAACACTTTTACTGGTAGCAGAAACTAGTGGGTCTAACACTAACCAGTAGCAGAAACTAGTGGGTCTAACACTAACTAGTAGCAGAAACTAGTGGGACTAACACTAACCAGTAGCAGAAACTAGTGGGTCTAACACTAACCAGTAGCAGAAACTAGTGGGTCTAACACTAACTAGTAGCAGAAACTAGTGGGTCTAACACTAACTAGTAGCAGAAACCAGTGGGACTAACACTAACCAGTAGCAGAAACTAGTGGGACTAACACTAACCAGTAGCAGAAACTAGTGGGACTAACACTAACCAGTAGCAGAAACTAGTGGGTCTAACACTAACCAGTAGCAGAAACTAGTGGGACTAACACTTTTACTGGTAGCAGAAACTAGTGGGTCTAACACTAACCAGTAGCAGAAACTAGTGGGTCTAACACTAACTAGTAGCAGAAACTAGTGGGACTAACACTAACCAGTAGCAGAAACTAGTGGGTCTAACACTAACAAGTAGCAGAAACTAGTGGGACTAACACTAACCAGTAGCAGAAACTAGTGGGTCTAACACTAACTAGTAGCAGAAACTAGTGGGTCTAACACTAACTAGTAGCAGAAACCAGTGGGACTAACACTTTTACTGGTAGCAGAAACTAGTGGGACTAACACTAACTAGTAGCAGAAACCAGTGGAACTAACACTAACTAGTAGCAGAAACCAGTGGGACTAACACTAACTAGTAGCAGAAACTAGTGGGACTAACACTTTTACTAGTAGCAGAAACTAGTGGGACTAAAACTTTTACTGGTAGCAGAAACTAGTGGGACTAACACTTTTACTACTAGCAGAAACTAGTGGGACTAACACTAACTAGTAGCAGAAACTAGTGGGACTAACACTTTTACTGGTAGCAGAAACTAGTGGGTCTAACACTAACCAGTAGCAGAAACTAGTGGGTCTAACACTAACTAGTAGCAGAAACTAGTGGGACTAACACTAACCAGTAGCAGAAACTAGTGGGTCTAACACTAACCAGTAGCAGAAACTAGTGGGACTAACATTAACTAGTAGCAGAAACTAGTGGGTCTAACACTAACTAGTAGCAGAAACCAGTGGGACTAACACTAACTAGTAGCAGAAACTAGTGGGACTAACACTAACCAGTAGCAGAAACTAGTGGGACTAACACTAACCAGTAGCAGAAACTAGTGGGTCTAACACTAACTAGTAGCAGAAACTAGTGGGACTAACACTTTTACTGGTAGCAGAAACTAGTGGGACTAACACTAACTAGTAGCAGAAACTAGTGGGACTAACACTTTTACTGGTAGCAGAAACTAGTGGGACTAACACTAACTAGTAGCAGAAACCAGTGGAACTAACACTAACTAGTAGCAGAAACTAGTGGGACTAACACTTTTACTGGTAGCAGAAACTAGTGGGACTAACACTAACTAGTAGCAGAAACCAGTGGAACTAACACTAACTAGTAGCAGAAACTAGTGGGACTAACACTTTTACTAGTAGCAGAAACTAGTGGGACTAACACTTTTACTGGTAGCAGAAACTAGTGGGACTAACATTTTTACTAGTAGCAGAAACTAGTGGGACTAACACTAACTAGTAGCAGAAACTAGTGGGACTAACACTTTTACTGGTAGCAGAAACTAGTGGGACTAACACTAACCAGTAGCAGAAACTAGTGGGACTAACACTAACTAGTAGCAGAAACCAGTGGAACTAACACTAACTAGTAGCAGAAACCAGTGGGACTAACACTAACTAGTAGCAGAAACTAGTGGGACTAACACTTTTACTAGTAGCAGAAACTAGTGGGACTAAAACTTTTACTGGTAGCAGAAACTAGTGGGACTAACACTTTTACTACTAGCAGAAACTAGTGGGACTAACACTAACTAGTAGCAGAAACTAGTGGGACTAACACTTTTACTGGTAGCAGCAACTAGTGGGTCTAACACTAACCAGTAGCAGAAACTAGTGGGTCTAACACTAACTAGTAGCAGAAACTAGTGGGACTAACACTAACCAGTAGCAGAAACTAGTGGGTCTAACACTAACCAGTAGCAGAAACTAGTGGGACTAACACTAACCAGTAGCAGAAACTAGTGGGTCTAACACTAACCAGTAGCAGAAACTAGTGGGTCTAACACTAACTAGTAGCAGAAACCAGTGGGACTAACACTAACCAGTAGCAGAAACTAGTGGGACTAACACTAACCAGTAGCAGAAACTAGTGGGACTAACACTAACCAGTAGCAGAAACTAGTGGGTCTAACACTAACCAGTAGCAGAAACTAGTGGGACTAACACTTTTACTGGTAGCAGAAACTAGTGGGTCTAACACTAACCAGTAGCAGAAACTAGTGGGTCTAACACTAACTAGTAGCAGAAACTAGTGGGACTAACACTAACCAGTAGCAGAAACTAGTGGGTCTAACACTAACCAGTAGCAGAAACTAGTGGGACTAACACTAACCAGTAGCAGAAACTAGTGGGTCTAACACTAACTAGTAGCAGAAACTAGTGGGTCTAACACTAACTAGTAGCAGAAACCAGTGGGACTAACACTTTTACTGGTAGCAGAAACTAGTGGGACTAACACTAACTAGTAGCAGAAACCAGTGGAACTAACACTAACTAGTAGCAGAAACCAGTGGGACTAACACTAACTAGTAGCAGAAACTAGTGGGACTAACACTTTTACTAGTAGCAGAAACTAGTGGGACTAAAACTTTTACTGGTAGCAGAAACTAGTGGGACTAACACTTTTACTACTAGCAGAAACTAGTGGGACTAACACTAACTAGTAGCAGAAACTAGTGGGACTAACACTTTTACTGGTAGCAGAAACTAGTGGGTCTAACACTAACCAGTAGCAGAAACTAGTGGGTCTAACACTAACTAGTAGCAGAAACTAGTGGGACTAACACTAACCAGTAGCAGAAACTAGTGGGTCTAACACTAACCAGTAGCAGAAACTAGTGGGTCTAACACTAACTAGTAGCAGAAACTAGTGGGACTAACACTTTTACTGGTAGCAGAAACTAGTGGGACTAACACTAACTAGTAGCAGAAACTAGTGGGACTAACACTTTTACTGGTAGCAGAAACTAGTGGGACTAACACTAACTAGTAGCAGAAACCAGTGGAACTAACACTAACTAGTAGCAGAAACTAGTGGGACTAACACTTTTACTGGTAGCAGAAACTAGTGGGACTAACACTAACTAGTAGCAGAAACCAGTGGAACTAACACTAACTAGTAGCAGAAACCAGTGGGACTAACACTAACTAGTAGCAGAAACTAGTGGGACTAACACTTTTACTAGTAGCAGAAACTAGTGGGACTAACACTTTTACTGGTAGCAGAAACTAGTGGGACTAACATTTTTACTAGTAGCAGAAACTAGTGGGACTAACACTAACTAGTAGCAGAAACTAGTGGGACTAACACTTTTACTGGTAGCAGAAACTAGTGGGACTAACACTAACCAGTAGCAGAAACTAGTGGGTCTAACACTAACCAGTAGCAGAAACTAGTGGGACTAACACTAACCAGTAGCAGAAACTAGTGGGTCTAACACTAACTAGTAGCAGAAACTAGTGGGTCTAACACTAACTAGTAGCAGAAACCAGTGGGACTAACACTAACTAGTAGCAGAA
Organism: Oncorhynchus mykiss; assembly: GCF_013265735.2. Classification (NCBI taxonomy): domain Eukaryota; kingdom Metazoa; phylum Chordata; class Actinopteri; order Salmoniformes; family Salmonidae; genus Oncorhynchus; species Oncorhynchus mykiss. The sequence continues at coordinate 88,812,127 of NC_048570.1, forward strand.
ACTAGTGGGACTAACACTAACCAGTAGCAGAAACTAGTGGGACTAACACTAACCAGTAGCAGAAACTAGTGGGTCTAACACTAACCAGTAGCAGAAACTAGTGGGACTAACACTTTTACTGGTAGCAGAAACTAGTGGGTCTAACACTAACCAGTAGCAGAAACTAGTGGGTCTAACACTAACTAGTAGCAGAAACTAGTGGGACTAACACTAACCAGTAGCAGAAACTAGTGGGTCTAACACTAACCAGTAGCAGAAACTAGTGGGACTAACACTAACCAGTAGCAGAAACTAGTGGGTCTAACACTAACTAGTAGCAGAAACTAGTGGGTCTAACACTAACTAGTAGCAGAAACCAGTGGGACTAACACTAACTAGTAGCAGAAACTAGTGGGACTAACACTAACCAGTAGCAGAAACTAGTGGGACTAACACTAACCAGTAGCAGAAACTAGTGGGACTAACACTAACTAGTAGCAGAAACTAGTGGGTCTAACACTAACTAGTAGCAGAAACCAGTGGGACTAACACTAACTAGTAGCAGAAACTAGTGGGACTAACACTAACCAGTAGCAGAAACTAGTGGGACTAACACTAACCAGTAGCAGAAACTAGTGGGACTAACACTAACCAGTAGCAGAAACTAGTGGGTCTAACACTAACCAGTAGCAGAAACTAGTGGGTCTAACACTAACTAGTAGCAGAAACCAGTGGGACTAACACTAACTAGTAGCAGAAACTAGTGGGACTAACACTAACCAGTAGCAGAAACTAGTGGGACTAACACTTTTACTTACTCTTTAGTTTTGTCTTTTTCGCTTTCCTGAAGAAAAAAAAGATTGCATTAAAAGGCGCTGTTCAATTCTTTTTTTGGTGAAAGTTTGAAAATGGGTCAAACTTGAAAGACGGGATCAAACTTACAGATCAACATTTTTCTGCTGCACAGCAGCAATCTTCTTGCTCGGTGCTACACCCCTCATCTTTCCCTCAACATCATAATGCCTGTAAGAGGAAGGAAACACCGCCAAGAAACCAGGCCATGAACTACAATAACCTTCAGAAACACTTGTTCTAACATTTCCTTATGATCATTTTATGTATCTTCTTTTTAACCAGTAAGTTTATGGTTCAACTAGTGCTTACAAGTAAATGCACCGTGGGCTGCAAGTATTGTATCATAGGTGCTATATACATAAAGATTACTATTGTGGTTCATTATTAAAATGAGTGGAATCACTTTTTATGTTCTCCCATCTTCGAGTCATCGTCGGCATTTCTGGGGAGACATTGATTAACATATAGAATCTCATTGTTGTATTTCGTCCAATGGCAGCTTGAATACAATGTTGACACAGTAGGTACATTCCATACACTAAAACACTCCCCCCACCCCAACACAATGTTGACACAGTAGGTACATTCCATACACTAAAACACTTCCCCCACCCCAACACAATGTTGACACAGTAGGTACATTCCATACACTAAACCCTGCCCCCCCCAACACAGAGTCTGTCTGTAATGACACAGTAGGTACATTCCATACACTAAACCCCCACCACACTGTGTCTGTAATGAGACAGTTGGTACATTCCATACACTAAACCCCCACCACAGAGAGTCTGTAATGAGACAGTTGGTACATTCCATACACTAAACCCCCACCACACTGTGTCTGTAATGAGACAGTTGGTACATTCCATACACTAAACCCCCACCACAGAGAGTCTGTAATGAGACAGTTGGTACATTCCATACACTAAACCCCCACCACACAGAGTCTGTAATGAGACAGTTGGTACATTCCATACACTAAACCCCCACCACACAGAGTCTGTAATGAGACAGTTGGTACATTCCATACACTAAACCCCCACCACACAGAGTCTGTAATGAGACAGTTGGTACATTCCATACACTAAACCCCCACCACACTGTGTCTGTAATGAGACAGTTGGTACATTCCATACACTAAACCCCCACCACACAGAGTCTGTAATGAGACAGTTGGTACATTCCATACACTAAACCCCCACCACACTGTGTCTGTAATGAGACAGTTGGTACATCCCATACACTAAACCCCCCAACACAGAGTCTGTAATGAGATGAACTCACTGATTAGCCTTTTGAAGCTCTTTTTGTTTCTGCAGGTTGCTGTCCACATATTTGAGAACTCTGCTTTCAGGAACCCATTCATCCCAGCTAAAACAGAAAGAGATCAACCACATTCAGATGTCTGACCGTTTATTTTTTATTGAATCAATACCAGAATGTTAGGTCTGTGGCTGTGAGGTAAGCAGTCATTAAAAAATTTAAAAAGTTAATTCTAAAAAAAGATGGGTCCATAGCTAACAGTACTGTCTAAATAGACAGTACTGGTCCTCTGCAGCTCAAATGTTAGAGCAGCGTTTCACAACGGGTGTACGTTTTGGTTTTTGCCCTAGCACTACACAGCTGATTCAAATGAGGAACTCCTCATCAAGCTTTGATCATTTGAATCCCCCTTGGGGTCCCCAAGAGTTTGGGTAACGCTCTGTTAGAGTACATTACTTGCAACGCCAGAATAGTGGATTCAATTCCCAGGACCACCCATTCATAAAAAACGTATGCACCATAACTAAGTCACTTTATTATTTGAAAAGCCAACAATGCAAAAATGACTCACTTTTTGTTCCATCCACTGTAATGAATGAAGTACTTAATTTGCTTCTCCTTGATATTGGTTTTCACTGCCTGAAATACAACAACAATCATTACGAATTGTAATAAATATGACTTTAGGTATAGGCTACAGCAAATGGTGTATTGTTTAGTAAACACGAGCCGAAAGCCATTCAGATTGGTGGAATGAATCTAAACCCACCTTTGCTTCGTAAAGCAATGGCCCATGAAAACACAGAACTCTTTCACCTAAAAACAGAAGAAATAGACAAATGCTGGATGGTTATATTAAACCGTGCACACCAGTGGTTGGCTAAGGTGTAGCTAAATGTATTTCGTTGATATGTGGCCAACGTATAAAACAAATACAATAGAAACACAATTGCATAGTTAGCCAGCTAGCTACATTTGCTATTCAAGCCAAGGCCCTTGGCAAGGGATTGTTTACCCGTTAGCAATTAGCTAACGTTAGCTAGGTAGCTTATTGTTTCAACACAGCCAGTTAGAGCAAACAGTCTAGTTAGTTGGCTGAATGAATACGAAAGGTACCTGTATTAGTACACTACTTATGGTAGATTACATTTAATTATTCATGCAATTTTCAAATTGATGATATCTCTAGCTAGCATGTAGCAGTGTTTTAGCTAACGTGCTCTGCGCGAGAAGCGCCATACCGTCGATGCCTTTTCACTCACGAGACGACAGGGTCTAGCTACGTTTTTAATTTTCACAGTTCATCATCACGGTGCACATTACCTTCTTGAAATTTAGGTTTAGGGTCCTGTTTTGGCGCCATTCACAGACTCAACTGTTCGGATCTCTGAATGATCAAATTCGTGCATTGCCAGCTTCCATTTCTTCCTGACACAACACGGCAAAGGGCTCTTCTCTCGACGTGCGCAGCCTGGCAGCGCGGTCAGGTGACCACGGTATCGCACTGCGCTGGGGCCGGGCCCGGGGCCGCCCCAGGACATGATCATTGTTTTGTGAAGGGAGCCGTATTCATTTACTTTATTTGAACCTTTATTTAACTAGGCAAGTCAGTTAAAAACACATTATTATTTACAATTACATCCTGGCCAAACCCTAACGAGGCTGGGACAATTGTGCGCAGGCCTATGGGACTCTTACTTGAGTTTATTTAGTAAATATTTTCTAAACTCTATTTCTTGAACTGCATTGCTGGTTAAGTGCTTGTAAGTAAGCATTTCACTGTACACATTTTGTATTCAGAACGTGACAGTTTTTCCCCCTAGTTCTGCCAATGAGAATACTGTACCAGATCTGGATGTATGTTTAGATTATTATAATAAATATTTTTTATTTAAGTCAGTTAAGAACTAATTCTTATTTACAATGACGACCTACACCGGTCAAACCCGAATGACGCTGGGCCAATTGTGTGCCGCCCATTCACAGCCGGTTGTGATACAGCATGAAATCTAACCAGGGTCTGTAGTGACACCTCCTAGCACTGAGATGCAGTGCCTTAGACCGCTGCACCACCCAGAAGCCCTGTAGGGTACTAGGCTGTTTAGAATATTCATACAATCTTAACATGAATTGGTTATTTCAGCCACTAACTAATAAATCAGCTCTTGATCTTGTGTCTCATGTGATGGTACACAGATGGCTGGCCAAGAGGTTTGAAGATCATTAATAAGTTCATTCATTAGTCTGAAGAGTATAACAAAAATATCAATCATTCTGTCCTGACAAATAGGATAGTAGGTCAATATCAAACTGAGATTAAATGTTTTATTGATATGGGTCAAGTATGTGATGCATAAGTGTAGCCTATTGGCACCACACCTCTCCCCTATTTGACCTAGATAGTTTGTGTCTATGCATTGATATGGAGGCAACGTGGTACCTTCTTAAAAATGTATGTAGTTCTGTCCTTGAGCTGTTCTTGTCTTAGTGTTCTGTATTATGTCATTCTGTGTTATGTTTCATGTTTGTGTTGAACCCCAGGAAGAGTAGCTGCTGCTTTTGCAACATCTCATGGGGATCCTAATAAAATACCCCCAAATACCAAATAGGTAGGCCTGTTAAGCAATAAATGCAGTGTTTTCGATATAAAATGCATTTTGTTTGGGAAATGCATAGGCCTACCGGTTAAAGCTGTCATCAACTATCAAGTTGTACTCGTAACACTGCTTGTGGGCTTCAGAGGGAAATTGACCATTTACAGTAATCGGTGTCAAGACTGTCATGTTTTTCGTTGTCCATTTTGACATGAGACACAATAATGCAATCATTAAGACAACGGGGTGAGATTAAATATATGGATGTTTATTTTGCATGAACACAATTTAAGCAATATGGTTATCTGTTATCATAGGCATAATATTTACACTTCCCTCCCATTGCATGTAATTTGTGAATTTGTGACAAATGCCATTGCACACATTGAAGACTAGACGTGCAGCTGTGAAGGAGAACATAGGATCATGGGTACGTTTATCTCCACTAGGCTACAATTATGATGGAATGATAAAGACAATATCTAGTCTGCCTCTGTTTCTCTATCGTTTAATGATGACTGTCCGGGCGGTTTCTCTATCGTTTAATAATGATGACTGTACGGGCGGTTTCTCTATCGTTTAAAGACGACAGTCCGGGCGGTTTCTCTATCGTTTAATGATGACTGTCCGGGCGGTTTCCCTAGCGTTTAATGATGACAGTACGGGCGGTTTCCCTAGCGTTTAATGATGACTGTCCGGGCGGTTTCTCTATCGTTTAATGATGACTGTCCGGGCGGTTTCTCTATCGTTTAATGATGACTGTCCGGGCGGTTTCCCTAGCGTTTAATGATGACAGTACGGGCCGTTTCTCTATCGTTTAATGATAACTTTCCGGGAATACAACAGCACATGGATAGGAGGAACCATAACAGGCAGAATTGCCTCATGCGCAATTTTGGTAGCCATTATCACTGTATCATTGTGACCGTTTGTTTTAGTGCTTGTCCATGCCTGTTTTGTGATTTTTTTCCACCAACAGAACATACTGCATTCGCCTATTACAGTACACCCATGTCGTGCGCCCTATAGGGTACATTATGCAACAGGGAGCGCGTGCGTAATGGCAACGGAAACCGATTCTTCCACTGCGTAAAGTGACTATCCGCCATATAACAAATCTTTCAGTTTCTTTCTAAACTCTTCTCTCATTAGGCAATAAATTACAGGGTTTAGACAGCTATTGGCGTGCGCAAGGCAGACTGTCACAGGGAATACGTAAGTGTGAACTATGTAGTAAGATTTATCCCAATGCACAGCATTCAATTTCACAAGGACGCCCCAGAATGTGATGGCGTGATTTGGCATCCAGCAAAGAAAGAAGGAGAGGACGACGATGGTGACAGATTTGGTGACTTGTGATGTCCGTTTGGTGTTTGTTTTCATACTACGGTTGCGGATGAATCGCAAAAGCATGATGTAGCTGACTGAAACAATGGCCATTGGTAAAACAAATGCAAATATAATTTTCTGAAGGTGATAAACTGCTAACCAATATTGTCCATCAGGGAACTTAAGCAAACATAGTTTTTCCCCCGCTACATTTGTCACGGTTGAGAATATGGATGTTGGTGCAGTCGCAATTGTTGCGGATACCCAAAGAACCACGCTAATCCATTTGGCAGAGCAGGACTTTTGCCTAGTTCGGTCCTTTAGAGAGGAGGCGACGGACCAGTATCGGGTGACGCTCATTGCAGTCAGAAAGAACACGCTCGCGTACATGTTCATAACCGTGACGGAGCTGATGATTTTGCACATGGCGTCTCCAAACGGCCAGCTGAAGTCAAGTGCGGTGTCCACTGCCCAGAACGGCAGAGTCAATACAAACTGGAAGTCCGTCACTGCCAAGTTAAGTACAAAGAAGTTGATTCTGGATTTTTTCCGCTCTTGTTTCACTCTGATAAAGAACAGCACAAGTAAGTTGCCCACCAAGCCCACAGCGCACACCACGGAGTAAACGACGCAGATGAACACCCTCAAAATCGGAGTCCCGTCGGCCGTCACGTCGATGTCCTCTAGGCTACTGAACCGGTCCAGATCCGTCAAGGACCGATTCAGTAGTCCTACACTGCTGTTGTTTCCTTCAGTCATCGTTTCTGTTATTAAATTCGAGTGATTCATGTAGGCTATCCAACTTCAAATCAGGGTTGGAGTCGCTCACTCTGCTTCCAATACATCCTCAGGTTAGTTTGAAATGATAAGAGCGCAGCGATTGCTATGCGCCATTCCCATCATCGCATAATCACACACATTGACAATGTAGCGGTCTTGGTGGGGTAGCTCAAAGCGTCTTGACAATTGCAGTTCTTACAGGATTTATATTGTGACCGCTTCTTGATGCCCTGCCCTGAACGCACAATGATTGGTGACAATGTTTGATTGACATTAGGCTATAGCCTATATTCCCTATTTGCATCACTTTCTTGATATTGACCAATAGGCTACGCTGGGAGTAATGGGTTTTTATAATGGAATAAAATGTGTTTCTGGGCAGTAGTGATTTGGCTTCTCACCGAGAAGTAAAGGACCGGTAGGCTTAAACCTAATAAATACTATTGTATTGATTGGAAACATTATTTAGATCTTTCATCGACCATCCCACCTAGAGATCAGTGGAGGCTGCTGAGGGGAGGACGGTTCATAACAATGGCTCGAAAGGCGCGAATGGAATGGGACCAAACCATGTGTGGTTTTAATAAACATCCATATATTTAATCTCACCCCGTTGTCTGAATGATTGCATTATTGTGTCTCATGTCAAAATGGACAACGAAAAACATGACAGTCTTGACACCGATTACTGTAAATGGTCAATTTCCCTCTGAAGCCCACAAGCAGTGTTACGAGTACAACTTGATAGTTGATGACAGCTTTAACCGGTAGGCCTATGCATTTCCCAAACAAAATGCATTTTATATCGAAAACACTGCATTTATTGCTTAACAGGCCTACCTATTTGGTATTTGGGGGTATTTTATTAGGATCCCCATTAGATGTTGCAAAATCAGCCGCTACTCTTCCTGGGGTTCAACACAAAACATACTACAGAATGACACAATACAGAACACTAAGACAAGAACAGCTCAAGGACAGAACTACATACATTTTTAAAAAGGCACACGTAGCCTACATATCAATACATACACACAAACTATCTAGGTCAACTAGGGGAGAGGCGTTGTGCCGTGAGGTGTTGCTTTATCTGTTTTTTAAAACCAGGTTCGCTGTTTATTTGAGCAATATGAAATGGAAGGAAGTTCCATGCAATAAGAGCTCTATATAAAACTGTAAGACCCACGGTAACCCCGACACGGCCGACCCACGGTAACCCCGACACGGCCGACCCACGGTAACCCCGACACGGCCGGCCCACGGTAACCCCGACACGGCCGGCCCACGGTAACCCCGACACGGCCGACCCACGGTAACCCCGACACGGCCGACCCACAGGGCTGTACCAAGGCCGTGAGTTTAGGTGAGACATTTCTAATTGTATTTCTTAATTGTACTCTTCAGAGTCAAAACTTCAACAAAAATACAAAAAATAAGAATACATTTTTTTTTAATGAAAGAAAAGTTTAGGTAATCTCCATCTCCTTGGAGCTGTTCAATAGTCAAGTCCAAGATCATAGATGTTGACGGCACCATCTCCAAAGCCTCCATTCAACCCCAGGTACATGTGGGTGATGTGTCAACCCAAAGTAGCAAGGCCGTGGTACATGTGGGTGATGTGTCAACCCAAAGTAGCAAGGCCGTGGTACATGTGGGTGATGTGTCAACCCAAAGTAGCAAGGCCGTGGTACATGTGGGTGATGTGTCAACCCAAAGTAGCAAGGCCGTGGTACATGTGGGTGATGTTTCAACCCAAAGTAGCAAGGCCATGGTACACGTGGGTGATGTTTCAACCCAAAGTAGCAAGGGAGTGGTACATATGGGTGAAGCTATCTACCATCTTACAGCACTCTGCCCTCTATACCAGTGATGGCCTCAGCATTGCATCTGTAGCCAAGCAGAGGAAGAAGGGAAGCAGCTGCTTCTAAATCACTCTGGAGAGCAGTCCTTCCTCTTCACTCCAACCCAATCTACCCACCCCAACACAATTCCCTTCTCTCACACCAATCCCTTTCCCTCACACCAATCCCTTTACCACACTCCAATCCCCTTCCCCCAATCCCCATAATTGAATCTTCAGAAAACTTTTTGTCAATGCATTTGAATGCGTTCGGTTTTCGATTGGAACCACAATAAATCTCAAATTAGGGGAATTTTCATCGTCACTTTAAAGATAAATCAATGGATTTATCATCAGAGATCATAGAACTCACCACAAATACAAGTATATACTAGTTCAACGACTTGTCAATCAATAACTGAGTAACTTTAATTTAACTGAGGCAGAGAAGCAAGCAGGAGGGCAACAATGACCTTCAGAAACTTTTAACAATTCCTAAATATTGCCAATGCAGTTCTAGTATCTCCATATTTTGACGACAAGCCTTCCCACACATGGCTCCTCCTAGACGGAGTAGTGTGCATAGTTATGACGTTTCCCTGCATGCTGCTATAAGCTGCTGGATTCCATAACGAATATGATCCTTTTAAATCTGTTCACTAATATGTGGTGAAGTATTTCCATCTCATAATGTAACTTCTAGAATAGAATAATGTAACTTCTAGAATAGAATAATGTAACTTCTAGAATAGAATAATGTAACTTCTAGAATAGAATAATGTAACTTCTAGAATAGAATAATGTAACTTCTAGAATAGAATAATGTAACTTCTAGAATAGAATAATGTAACTTCTAGAATAGAATGATGTAACTTCTAGAATAGAATAATGTAACTTCTAGAATAGAATAATGTAACTTCTAGAATAGAATAATGTAACTTCTAGAATAGAATAATATAACTTCTAGAATATAATAATGTAACTTCTAGAATAGAATGATGTAACTTCTAGAATAGAATGATGTAACTTGCATTCCACTCCTTTGATGCGTGGCTACACTAGTGACTAGTTGTACCAAAGAGTGTAGTGTACTGTTGGAGCTAGGAACACAAGCATTTCTCTACACCTGCTAAATATGTGTGTGTGACCAATACAATTTGATTTGATTTTGACTCTGCCTCGTCTAACGCGGACTGCAAAATGAGTGTCTACTGCCACCCAGTGTATGGTTGTGGTAATAACATACACTATTGTATATTCATGTATTTTGTAAGCCACTTACTGGCACTGGAAATGAAACACGTTACCATTCCACATGAGTATTTAATACTGTGTGTATATGTTCCTGACAAAGAGGTTAAAAACGCCACAGATCAGATTCGATTTTGACAAGTTAATATACGGTACACACAAAATCGTGACTAGAGACAAGGAACAAAATATGGACGATCCCATATCTTCAATCTATTTGTTTGTGAACTAAAATGAAGATAAAACCCATAGTTAACAAAAATGCATTTTATTACATCTAAACTCCTATACATTAGACAGAAAACATTCAATAAAGTAAACCATTTCTTCCAACGCAAGTAATAAATATTCTGTTTTCACCTCGTACTCTCTACAACCTGACATCGGTCTACTGTACAACGTTCCATCTTCCTTGAAAAGCCGTTTCACTCTCTGTTTGGAAATGTGAAAGCAGAACCTGGGGGTTAAGGCAGTGAGGGCAGCTGGCAACTTATCCGCTCTTTAAATTCATTTAGTAAATTGGACCTTTTTTTTTTTTAGGTTGAAGTCCACTTTATTGTACAGATTTTCTTTCTGAAAATATATAAATGAATTTCATCTGATGTTTTTGGATGACGCAAAAACACAAACTAACACTGGAGGAACTGACACTATTGAAACACTTGGGATTGGGGGGGTGATACGGACATCATAATATTTATTACCAATGGGGGGAGAGTGGGAGAGGACTTCACAATAAGGCCATTCCATGCCCATGTTAGGCTACACATAGCATTTGAAATGGGAACACATTCTGTGATGTCTGCTCTCACCTTGTCTTAAAAACCGACAAAAAGAGATCACAGAGATCTAGAGCGATGACATCAACAACGAATCTGAAACAAAAAGAGATCACAGAGATCTAGAGCGATGACATCAACAACGAATCTGAAACAAAAAGAAACTCAATCATCTAAATAAATAAAGACATTTCTGATTGGGTTAACTCCTAACCTCTAACCCCAAATCTTAGTCTCACTTTGTTGGTGTACCCTAAACTAGGGTTACCTAAACCAGCGCTTCCCAAACTCTGTCCTCACACACACACACACAGACACACATCCATGAAAATCAAACAGGTGTAAAAATAGATCAGATTTATATATATGTATATATTACAAAATAAATAAAATACTGCACAACATTGTTTATACAGAGAGGACATTTTTAAAACACGTCTGATTGACTCAAAGAGTCAATCAGTTAAGAGTAGGAGAGAGGGGGGAGGGGGGGGGGGGGGGGGGGGGGGGGGCAGGAAGGTCTCCAAATCGACTGGCTGCAAAGTTGACCTGTTATTTGCTCTGGTTCAGGATACTAGATGGAGAGTGATTGGGGAAGCTGTCGTAAGCGATTATCTATCTCAAGAGGGGAAAGCTAATTAGGCTTGAAGTGAAGAGCTGTGGAAGAGAAGAGGACTGAAGCACAAACACCTTGAGAATGACACTGCAGAAAAGCCTGACTACAAAGACACTCCGCAGAATGGGCTACGGACAGACAGAAAAGGTCATGTCAATGACTTCAACATTCTCTCTCTCTCTCTCTCTCTCTCTCTCTCTCCCTCTCTCTCTCCCTCTCTCTCTCTTCCACTCCCTCCCCCCCTTCCTCTCCCTCTCTAAAAAGCATCTGTTTTTGACTGTAGGTGACTGTGATGATTGTGACTATCACTAAAGCAGGGATTTTGGAAAGTTTTAACATTCAGTACAGTAGCCTGAACAAACCCTGTATTTTACTTTCACATTGTCTATGTTGGCGGAAAACTGATTCAGCAGGAAAAAGTGACAAACATTGCTGTCATTGTTTCGATCCCGACACATTCTTTAATGTCTTCTGAAAGAGCTTTACATGGCAGTTGTTGAGTTCCAATGACTATAGAGTCTCCTGTATATTTAACCAGCAGTGACTGTTGAGTCTGCGCTTAGTTTCTATACCTTTACATCCTGACTGGTAATTCACTCATTCTATTACAGTTACATGTTCACTGTGTAAAGTCCTCTGTCTGTATTCCGTCTCTATATTGTCTATCACTCGAAGCACCATTTCACCATGTCACATTCTGACTGAGTCAATGACAATGACACAAATATTCATTTCCACAAAGTTTGCTGCTTCAGTGTCTTTGGATATTTTTGTCAGATGTTACTATGGAAAACTGAAGTATAATTACAAGCATTTCATAAGTGTTAAAGGCTTTTATTGACAATTACATGTCATGCTGTCAATTAACTTCTGGGCCACATCCTGACTGATGGCAGCCCATTCTTGCATAATTAATGCTTGGAGTTGGTCAGAATTTGTGGGTTTTTGTTTGTCCACACGCCTTTTGAGATTGACCACAAATTCTCAATGGGATTAAGGTCTGGGGAGTTTCCTGGCCATGGACCCAAAATATCAATGTTTTGTTCCCCGAGCCCCTTAGGTATCACTTTTGCCTTATGGCAAGGTTGTCCATCATGCTGGAAAAGGCATTGTTCATCACCAAACTGTTCCTGGATGTTTGGGAGAAGTTGCTCTCGGAGGATGTGTTGGTACCATTCTTTATTCATGGCTGTTTTCTTAGGCAAAATTGTGAGTGAGCCCACTCCGTTGGCTGAGAAGCAACACCACACATGAATGGTCTCAGGATGCTTTACTGTTGGCATGACACAGGACTGATGGTAGCGCTCACCTCTTCTTCTCCGAACAAGCTTTTTTCCAGATGCCCCAAACAATCGGAAAGGGGATTCATCAGAGAAAATTACTTTACCCCAGTCCTCAGCAGTACCTTCTGCAGAATATCAGTCTGTCCCTGATGTTTTTCCTGGAGAAAAGTGGCTTCTTTGCTTCCCTTCTTGACACCAGGCCATCCTCCAAAAGTCTTCGCCTCACTGTGCGTGCAGATGGACCTGCCTGCTGCCATTCCTGAGCAAGCTCTACTGGTGGTGCCCTGATCCCGCAGCTGAATCAACTTTAGGAGACGGTCCTGGTGCTTCCTGGAATTTCTTGGGCGCCCTGAAGCCTTCTTCACAACAATTGAACCGCTCTCCTTGAAGTTCTAGATGATCCCGATAAATGGTTGATTTAGGTGCAATCTTACTTGCAGCAATATCCTTGCCTGTGAAGCCCTTTTTGTGCAAAGCAATGATGACGGCAAGTGTTTCCTTGCAGGTAACCATGATTGACAGAGGAAGAACAATGATTCCAAGCACCAACCTCTTTTTGAAGTTTCCAGTCTGTTATTCAAACTCAATCAGCATGACAGAGTGATCTCCAGCCTTGTCCTCATCAACACTCAGACCTGTGTTAACGAGAGAATCACTGACATGATGTCAGCTGGTCCTTTTGTGGCAGGGCTGAAATGCAGCCAAAATGTTTATTTGGGGGGATTCAGTTGCAATTAATTGCAATTCATCTGATCACTCTTCATAACATTCTGGAGTATATGCAAATTGCCATCATACAAACTGAGGCAGCAGACTTTGTGAAAATTAATATTTGTGTCATTCTCAAAACTTTTGCCCACAGTTGAGTTGGATGGAAACTGCCTCTCATATTAGCAATATCCCCATAGCATTTATAACACAGTAGATATGTCTGTCTTTATCTCTACGGGGTACTCCCCCTCCGCCTCCAAGGGGTACTCCCCCTCCGCCTCCAAGGGGTACTCCCCCTCCGCCTCCACGGGGTACTCCCCTCCGCCTCCACGGGGTACTCCCCTCCGCCTCCACGGGGTACACCCCTCCACCTCTACGGGGTACACCCCTCCACCTCTACGGGGTACTCCCCTCCACCTCTACGGGGTACTCCCCTCCACCTCTACGGGGTACTCCCCTCCACCTCTACGGGGTACTCCCCTCCACCTCTACGGGGTACTCCCCTCCACCCCTACGGGGTACTCCCCTCCACCTCTACGGGGTACTCCCCTCCACCTCTACGGGGTACTCCCCTCCACCTCTACGGGGTACTCCCCTCCACCTCTACTCCCCTCCACCTCTACGGGGTACTCCCCTCCACCTCTACGGGGTACTCCCCTCCGCCTCTACGGGGTACTCCCCTCCGCCTCTACGGGGTACTCCCCTCCACCTCTACTCCCCTCCCCGGTCCTGGGTACTCCCCTCCGCCTCCACGGGGTACTCCCCTCCACCTCTACGGGGTACTCCCCTCCACCTCTACGGGGTACTCCCCTCCGCCTCTACGGGGTACTCCCCTCCACCTCTACGGGGTACTCCCCTCCACCTCTACGGGGTACTCCCCTCCACCTCTACGGGGTACTCCCCTCCGCCTCCACGGGGTACTCCCCTCCGCCTCCACGGGGTACTCCCCTCCGCCTCCACGGGGTACTCCCCTCCGCCTCCACGGGGTACTCCCCTCCACCTCTACGGGGTACTCCCCTCCGCCTCTACGGGGTACTCCCCTCCGCCTCTACGGGGTACTCCCCTCCGCCTCTACGGGGTACTCCCCTCCGCCTCTACGGGGTACTCCCCTCCGCCTCTACGGGGTACTCCCCTCCGCCTCTACGGGGTACTCCCCTCCGCCTCTACGGGGTACTCCCCTCCGCCTCTACGGGGTACTCCCCTCCGCCTCTACGGGGTACTCCCCTCCGCCTCTACGGGGTACTCCCCTCCGCCTCTACGGGGTACTCCCCTCCGCCTCTACGGGGTACTCCCCTCCGCCTCCACGGGGTACTCCCCTCCGCCTCCACGGGGTACTCCCCTCCGCCTCCACGGGGTACTCCCCTCCGCCTCCACGGGGTACTCCCCTCCACCTCTACGGGGTACTCCCCTCCACCTCTACGGGGTACTCCCCTCCACCTCTACGGGGTACTCCCCTCCACCTCTACGGGGTACTCCCCTCCGCCTCCACGGGGTACTCCCCTCCACCTCTACGGGGTACTCCCCTCCACCTCTACGGGGTACTCCCCTCCACCTCTACGGGGTACTCCCCTCCACCTCTACGGGGTACTCCCCTCCACCTCTACGGGGTACTCCCCTCCACCTCTACGGGGTACTCCCCTCCACCTCTACGGGGTACTCCCCTCCACCTCTACGGGGTACTCCCCTCCACCTCTACGGGGTACTCCCCTCCACCTCTACGGGGTACTCCCCTCCACCTCTACGGGGTACTCCCCTCCGCCTCTACGGGGTACTCCCCTCCGCCTCTACGGGGTACTCCCCTCCACCTCTACGGGGTACTCCTCTCTGCTATGACTTTAGCTGGAGTGTCTCACAAACAACCAGGTGAAAACAGAGAGGAAGAGTGTGTGATAGGTGGAGGATACTTGACTGATATGTAGAGCCCAGATACACATGCACTCTGTGTGGGGTTGAGTTCATTTTTGGTTTTGTGCAAAAGGTGACAAATGTGGTTGAATAAACAAAACCAAAGCAATAACAGAATATAACGAGGTTTCAAATAAAAGCATGAAATTACTGTGGAGTATTTCTCAACTTAAATAGGCATTCTGTGTCTACCAAATTGAAATGTTGTGCATAATGATAATGACTGCACAGATGGTCAATTGAAGGGGGGGGGGGGGGGGGGGAATGGGGGGGAATGAAAGGCCCAATGCAGCCGTTTATATATCGATATCAAATAATTTCTAGGTAACATGAAGCACCTTACTGTAATAGATGTCCATAAAAATGGGCAAAAATGGCTTTTTAGGAAGAAAAAAAACCCGCTCTAAAGCAAGAATTTAGCCGAGACTGGTCTGGGAGTGGTCTGAGTGGGAAGGGGGGAACTGAACACGAGCTGTTATTGGCAGAGAGGGTTTGGAAGTCTCTTTGCTATTGGTCTAGCAACCATTTTACCACATGGTGATGTCACCATGTAAAGGGGGGGAACTGAACACGAGCTGTTATTGGCAGAGAGGGTTTGGAAGTCTCTTTGCTATTGGTCTAGCAACAAATTTACCACATGGTGATGTCACCGTGTAAAGCCGAAATTCCCACCCAAACAAACCTGCTGATTAGAAGGCCCTGTGTAGATTGTATTTTCATCCAGCAACTATCAGGAAATAAAACTGATTTACGTTTTTTTTCTCACACTTTTACCATGCTAGTTTCATCAGCCGTTGTGCACTATGATAAAAACACCTGGAAACAGAATTCTGACGGCACTGGCCCTTAACAGAGACGAAAATCAGAAATGTCTAATATCACCCACCTAGCTGTACACTCCCCACAGCATCAACCTGAAGTCCTTAGGGAATGCATGTTTACGTCATTTAGCAGATCCACTTATCTAGAGAGACTTATTCATATATCTTACATATAACTTAGAACGCAGAATACCAAAACAAATTATACAGTAACAAACAAGTCAACCAGGGAAAATATATTGTCTTGGAGAACAAATTCAACTGTGATTTCAAAAATGAAGAGTAGAGAGAGTTGAAAATGTCAAGAGGTAATGCCATGAATGTGTGAGGAAAATCCCCATCAGATCTAACAGGATAAAAACCAAAGAAATGTAATGAGATATTAAAGTTCATTTTATCGAGGGGAAACGTATGTATAGGTGTGTGGATACATCTTCAGTCTCCACTTCAAAATAGCAACTGAAGTTACTTACGGGACAGAAAAATTCTTCAATTAATTAATATACAAAAGTAAAAAGAGAAAATATACTTTTTGTTCTCTGTACACAGCGTTACTCTTTTCGTAAAAAAAAAAAAAAAGAGCCTTCCTCCGTTTTTGCACGGCTAGCGTTTCTGGTAGGTACCGGCAGGGAGCTGATCTAGGTCCAGTCTGTCGACGTCAGAGATGAAACCCATAGACCTCTCTGATATCAGTCTAGTGGAATGTCGTCAGGGAGCCAGCTACCAACCGGTAACTAGCAACACTAGGTGCCAATCCCAACCATCTGTGGGGTGTGACTTTATAACTGTTCCTGGGTCAGCCCAGTCAAACGACACCTCGGGACCGGCTCCGCCACAGACAGGTATTCCACTGTTCTGGAGTCAGCCTTAACGACACAACTCAAAACCAGAGCTGTAGACTGGGTGGGACCGTTAAACTGTTTCTGCGTCAGTTTAGTAGTCATGACTGCATCCTCCATTAAACAACCAACAAACCCTCTGTTTCGGAGTCAGTCGCTAGTCGCCGAAAACAAAATCGTCAGTCTAGTGAGATCACGTCGGGGACGGCCCCGTAGAGGGATGCGGCCGCCGTCACATCAGCACTGGACCGACCTCCTACGCCGGGGTGTGTGTGTGAGTGCGTGGGGTGTGTGTGTGAGTGCGTGGGGTGTGTGTGAGAGTGTGTGGAGTGTGTGCTGTGAGTGTCTCTCAGACTGCTAGAGGACACTAGGCTACTGCTGCTGCCACCGCTGCTGTTTCCTCCACCATCACCACCGTTGACGGGCGCCAGCGAGCCAGAGGAGGGCGCCCCAGATTGGTCCAGGAACAGCTGGGACGAGGAAGAGGTGGTGTAGGGACGGAAGTGGTTGAGGAGGAGCTCGTGGTCGTCTGAGGCCGAGGCGGCGGCGGCGGCGGCCATCACCATGTTGTAATGCTTCAGAGGAGGACAAACAGGTACATTCACTTATATTCATCTTGTTACCAAACCCAAGTTCTGGGGACATCTTTAGAGGCTATATATAGTGTTGACTTCAGGAGGCCTACAGGGGGGGTTCCATCTAAAACATACCTGATGGTTGTCCCCTTGTAGAAAGGAGAAGAAATTCACATCTGTGAATAAAACAATGGACCAAACACAACATACGGTCATTCATTTTTATTCACAATGAACCATGATCAGTACAGGTTCAACTGACACAGACAAGTTAGTGTTTACTGTAAACAGGGACATACTGGTCTCCACAGACCCTGAGGAGACTCCTGAAGAAATGTGTCCAGGCAGTGTGTTGTACTAGGTTGGTGTGTGTGTGATTGTGTATGCGTGTGTGTGTGGTTGTGTATGGTTGTGTATGTGTGGTTGTGTAAGTGTGGTATTGTGTGTGTGTGGTTGTATATTTGTGGTTGTGTATGTGTATGTGTGTTACCTGTGAGCTGGTTTGGGGCGTGGTAATGTGTATGGTTGTGTGTGGTAATGTGTGTGGTTGTGTATGCGTGTGTTACCTGTGAGCTGGGTTGGGGCGTGGTAGTGTGTTACCTGTGAGCTGGGTTGGGGCGTGGTAGTGTGTTACCTGTGAGCTGGGTTGGGGCGTGGTAGTGTGTTACCTGTGAGCTGGGTTGGGGCGTGGTAGTGTGTATGTTACCTGTGAGCTGGGTTGGGGCGTGGTAGTGTGTTACCTGTGAGCTGGGTTGGGGCGTGGTAGTGTGTTACCTGTGAGCTGGGTTGGGGCGTGGTAGTGTGTTACCTGTGAGCTGGGTTGGGGCGTGGTAGTGTGTATGTTACCTGTGAGCTGGGATGGGGCGTGGTAGTGTGTTACCTGTGAGCTGGGTTGGGGCGTGGTAGTGTGTTACCTGTGAGCTGGGTTGGGGCGTGGTAGTGTGTATGTTACCTGTGAGCTGGGTTGGGGCGTGGTAGTGTGTTACCTGTGAGCTGGGTTGGGGCGTGGTAGTGTGTTACCTGTGAGCTGGGTTGGGGCGTGGTAGTATGTTACCTGTGAGCTGGGTTGGGGCGTGGTAGTGTGTTACCTGTGAGCTGGGTTGGGGCGTGGTAGTGTGTATGTTACCTGTGAGCTGGGATGGGGCGTGGTAGTGTGTTACCTGTGAGCTGGGTTGGGATGTGGTAGTGTGTTACCTGTGAGCTGGGTTGGGGCGTGGTAGTGTGTTACCTGTGAGCTGGGTTGGGGCGTGGTAGTGTGTGTGTTACCTGTGAGCTGGGATGGGGCGTGGTAGTGTGTTACCTGTGAGCTGGGTTGGGGCGTGGTAGTGTGTTACCTGTGAGCTGGGTTGGGGCGTGGTAGTGTGTTACCTGTGAGCTGGGTTGGGGCGTGGTAGTGTGTTACCTGTGAGCTGGGTTGGGGCGTGGTAGTGTGTATGTTACCTGTGAGCTGGGTTGGGGCGTGGTAGTGTGTTACCTGTGAGCTGGGTTGGGGCGTGGTAGTGTGTTACCTGTGAGCTGGGTTGGGGCGTGGTAGTGTGTTACCTGTGAGCTGGGTTGGGGCGTGGTAGTGTGTTACCTGTGAGCTGGGTTGGGGCGTGGTAGTGTGTATGTTACCTGTGAGCTGGGTTGGGGCGTGGTAGTGTGTTACCTGTGAGCTGGGTTGGGGCGTGGTAGTGTGTTACCTGTGAGCTGGGTTGGGGCGTGGTAGTGTGTATGTTACCTGTGAGCTGGGTTGGGGCGTGGTAGTGTGTTACCTGTGAGCTGGGTTGGGGCGTGGTAGTGTGTGTGTTACCTGTGAGCTGGGATGGGGCGTGGTAGTGTGTTACCTGTGAGCTGGGTTGGGGCGTGGTAGTGTGTGTGTTACCTGTGAGCTGGGATGGGGCGTGGTAGTGTGTTACCTGTGAGCTGGGTTGGGGCGTGGTAGTGTGTATGTTACCTGTGAGCTGGGTTGGGGCGTGGTAGTGTGTGTGTTACCTGTGAGCTGGGTTGGGGCGTGGTAGTGTGTTACCTGTGAGCTGGGTTGGGGCGTGGTAGTATGTTACCTGTGAGCTGGGTTGGGGCGTGGTAGTGTGTATGTTACCTGTGAGCTGGGATGGGGCGTGGTAGTGTGTTACCTGTGAGCTGGGATGGGGCGTGGTAGTGTGTTACCTGTGAGCTGGGTTGGGGCGTGGTAGTGTGTATGTTACCTGTGAGCTGGGATGGGGCGTGGTAGTGTGTTACCTGTGAGCTGGGATGGGGCGTGGTAGTGTGTTACCTGTGAGCTGGGTTGGGGCGTGGTAGTGTGTGTGTTACCTGTGAGCTGGGATGGGGCGTGGTAGTGTGTTACCTGTGAGCTGGGTTGGGGCGTGGTAGTGTGTTACCTGTGAGCTGGGTTGGGGCGTGGTAGTGTGTATGTTACCTGTGAGCTGGGTTGGGGCGTGGTAGTGTGTGTGTTACCTGTGAGCTGGGATGGGGCGTGATAGTGTGTTACCTGTGAGCTGGGTTGGGGCGTGGTAGTGTGTTACCTGTGAGCTGGGTTGGGGCGTGGTAGTGTGTTACCTGTGAGCTGGGTTGGGGCGTGGTAGTATGTTACCTGTGAGCTGGGTTGGGGCGTGGTAGTATGTTACCTGTGAGCTGGGTTGGGGCGTGGTAGTGTGTATGTTACCTGTGAGCTGGGTTGGGGCGTGGTAGTGTGTTACCTGTGAGCTGGGTTGGGGCGTGGTAGTGTGTATGTTACCTGTGAGCTGGGTTGGGGCGTGGTAGTGTGTTACCTGTGAGCTGGGTTGGGGCGTGGTAGTGTGTATGTTACCTGTGAGCTGGGATGGGGCGTGGTAGTGTGTTACCTGTGAGCTGGGTTGGGGCGTGGTAGTGTGTATGTTACCTGTGAGCTGGGTTGGGGCGTGGTAGTGTGTTACCTGTGAGCTGGGTTGGGGCGTGGTAGTGTGTATGTTACCTGTGAGCTGGGATGGGGCGTGGTAGTGTGTTACCTGTGAGCTGGGTTGGGGCGTGGTAGTGTGTGTGTTACCTGTGAGCTGGGATGGGGCGTGGTAGTGTGTTACCTGTGAGCTGGGTTGGGGCGTGGTAGTGTGTATGTTACCTGTGAGCTGGGTTGGGGCGTGGTAGTGTGTTACCTGTGAGCTGGGTTGGGGCGTGGTAGTGTGTGTGTTACCTGTGAGCTGGGATGGGGCGTGATAGTGTGTTACCTGTGAGCTGGGTTGGGGCGTGGTAGTATGTTACCTGTGAGCTGGGTTGGGGCGTGGTAGTATGTTACCTGTGAGCTGGGTTGGGGCGTGGTAGTGTGTTACCTGTGAGCTGGGTTGGGGCGTGGTAGTAGGGACGGTAGTCCTGGATGAGGGGAGGTACAGGGGGGATGTAGCTGGTGTCCACAGACGGCATGCTGGGGGTCCGGCTCACTGGGGACACCTGGTGGTGCAGGTTCAACACTCTGCAAACAAACACACACACACAGCACAGAAAGAGAGACAGACAGAGAGAATATTAACACACACAGAGGTGAGTGAGAGGTGTGTGAGAGGTGCGAGAGATGATAGAGGGGTGAGAGGTGCGAAATGGGTATGAGGGATGAGAGGGGAGGGAGGGGAGAGAGGGGCGGGAGGGGAAGGAGAGGTGAAAGGGGTGAGGGAGGCGAGAGGGGCGAGGGGGGTGAGATTGGTGTGAGGTGTATTGGTGGAGGTGGGCCTCACCCCTTGTTGACGATGGGAGGGGAGGTGGGGGACAGAGAGGGGCAGGGCCTCTTGAGGGGCGGTTGGTCATCATCGTCGTCCTCTGAGGAGCTGTCCAGGGTCAGGTCGATCACCTCCACCTTCATCCTACTACTGCCCCCGTTGTGGGACGACGAGCTCCTCTGTTCCCCTACCGCCGACCGGTGCAAGCCTGGGGGAGAGAGACACGGGAAACAATCAAATCAATATAGCTAGCCTATTTTGCAGTGATTTACACACCCCAGCCTAGAGCAAGTGGCAACACAGTGGAATAGTCATGAGACATATAGCGTAATGATAACAAGCCAGAATAATATCATCTAACACAACGAGAGACACTGGGTTTGCAGCCTGTTGTTCCAGCACTGTTCTAACACACATTCTGATACAAGGTCCAATGAACAGAGTAGTGGAATCAGGTATGTTAAAAGCAGCAGGGCTGGACCAAAAGCCTGCCCTTACACACCGCCTCTCTCACCTTCCAGTCCGTTGCTGTAGGAGGCTGACGAGACCTCCTGTACTTCCTTCTTTGTCCTCATGGGGGCCCAGTAGCCATCCTCCTTAAACTGGATCTCATCACAGTCTACACAGCTGTTCAGGATCTCCATAAACAACCTGGACAAGACAGACACACAGAAACAACAGTGTGAAGGTATACTGTACATGCAATGTCTTCACGTTGTGTTGCGGTCATTGTGTGTACGGTGTTATTCACGTTGTGTTACAGTCATTGTGTGTACAGTGTTATTCACGTTGTTTACTTGGTGTGTGTAAATACATCTATACACTACAGATTGTATAAAATAGAAAAGACCATCTGAATCTCTCCTGTAGGAATGAATAGAGTGGACTTGTATACAGTATAACTGAATAGAGTGGACTTGTATACAGTATAACTGAATAGAGTGGACTTGTATACAGTATAACTGAATAGAGTGGACCTGTATACAGTATAACTGAATAGAGTGGACTTGTATACAGTATAACTGAATAGAGTGGACCTGTATACAGTATAACTGAATAGAGTGGACTTGTATACAGTATAACTGAATAGAGTGGACTTGTATACAGTATAACTGAATAGAGTGGACCTGTATACAGTATAACTGAATAGAGTGGACTTGTATACAGTATAACTGAATAGAGTGGACTTGTATACAGTATAACTGAATAGAGTGGACTTGTATACAGTATAACTGAATAGAGTGGACTTGTATACAGTATAACTGAATAGAGTGGACTTGTATACAGTATAACTGAATAGAGTGGACTTGTATACAGTATAACTGAATAGAGTGGACTTGTATACAGTATAACTGAATAGAGTGGACTTGTATACAGTATAACTGAATAGAGTGGACTTGTATACAGTATAACTGAATAGAGTGGACTTGTATGCAGTATAACTGAATAGAGTGGACTTGTATGCAGTATAACTGAATAGAGTGGACTTGTATGCAGTATAACTGAATAGAGTGGACCTGTATACAGTATAACTGAATAGAGTGGACCTGTATACAGTATAACTGAATAGAGTGGACTTGTATACAGTATAACTGAATAGAGTGGACCTGTATACAGTATAACTGAATAGAGTGGACTTGTATACAGTATAACTGAATAGAGTGGACCTGTATACAGTATAACTGAATAGAGTGGACTTGTATACAGTATAACTGAATAGAGTGGACTTGTATACAGTATAACTGAATAGAGTGGACCTGTATACAGTATAACTGAGAAGGTTGTTTTTGTACATACTGTTGGTCAACTAGCGGAATCCCGTCCTATGGTTGGATGTGACTATCTGGATTCAATACCATTTCATGTTTGAAGAACACAACCACAGACCGTTCAACTCAACAACCCCCCAGCTAAGCACAAATTCATGCTGCTAATCAACTATTCTCAACTTCCTGATTATTTTGATCACTGCTCACCCAAAATGTCACCCTATGGGTGAATATTGAATTTGTGCAGAAAAATAAGTTGGTTGCAACTGGGGCCATGTAAAGACTTGTTGGGCTACACATTTTAAACCCATCAGGTCTGATGTGACCATTAAAGTCTGAAACTGGGCACAGAAAATAAAGAAACTAAACCCAGAGGAATATACAGTGGCCAGTGGCACGTTCCCAGATGATGTGCTTCTTTCCAGCCTGAAATTAAGAAAATCTGCACAAAATTGTAGGGGCAGACTCCGCCGCAAGTTTCTGTGATACGGTATAATAACATAGATGCATACAGTATACAACAGTGCCTTCAGAAAGTATTCATACCCCTTGACTTATTCCACATTTTGTTATGTTACAGCCTGAATTCAAAATGGATTAAATAGATACCCCCCCTCACCCATACACACACACACACACACAATACCCCATAATGACATCACAATACCCCATAATGACATCATAACACCCAATAATGACATCACAACACCCCATAATGACATCACAACACCCCATAATGACAAAGTGAAAACATGTTTTTAGACATTTTTGCACATTTTTTGAAAATGAAATACAGAAATATCTCACTTACATAAGTATTCACACCCCTGAGTCAATACTTTGCAGGAGCTCCTTTGGCAGTGATTACAGTAGAGTGTTTCTGGGTAAGTCTCTGAGATTTCTACACCTGGATTGTGCAACATTTTTCCATTATTCCTTTCAAAATACTTCAAGCTCTGTCAATTGGTTTTTAATCATTGCTTGACAACCATTTTCAGGACTTGCCATAGATTTTCAAGTAGATTTAAGTCAAAACTGTAACTAGGCCACTCATGAACATTCACTGTCTTCTTGTTAAGCAACTCCAGTGTAGATTTGGCCTTGTGTTTTTGTCCTACTGAAATGTGAATTCATCTCTGGTGGAAAGCAGACAACCTGGTTTTCCTCTAGGATTGTTCCTGTGTTTAGCTCCATTCAGTTTATTTTTTATCCTGAAATACTCCCCCAGTCCTTAACGATTACAAGCATACCCATAACATGATGCAACCACCACTATGCTGAAAATATGGAGAGTGGTACTCAGTAATGTGTTGTATTGAATTTGCCCCAAACATAAAACTTTGTATTCAGGACAAAAATATAATTGCTTTGCAACATTGTTTGTATTATTACTTTAGTCCCGTGTTGCAAACAGGATGCATGTTTTGGAATATTTTAATTCTGTAGAGACTTCCTTCCTTTCACTGTCATTTAGGTTAGTATTGTTGCGTACCTACAATGTTGTTTTCTCCAATCACAGCCATTCAACTCTGTAACTGTTTTATAGTCACCATTGGTCTCATGGTGAAATCCGTGAGCTGTTTCCTTCCTCTCCGGCAACTGAGTTAGGAAGGACACCTGTACCTCTGTAGTGACTGGGTGTATTGATACACCATCCAAAGTGTAATTACTAACTTTCCCATGCTCAAAGGGATATTCAATGTCTGCTTTTTATTTTATTTATTTTTTACCAATCTACCTATAGATGTCCTTCTCTGCCAGGCATTGGAAAACCTCTCTAGTCTTTGTGGTTGAATCTGTATTTGAAATTCACTGCTCGACTGAGGGACCTTACAGATAATTGTATGTGTGGTGTACAGAGATGAGGTAGTCATTCATGTTAAACACTATTATTGAGTCCATGAAACTTATTATGACTCCTGAACTTATTTAGGCTTGCCATGACAAAGGGGTTTGAATACTAACTGACTCAAGACATTTCAGCTTTTCATTTTTTATTAATTACTACAAATTTCAAAAAACATACTTCCACTTTGACATTATGGAGTATTGTGTGTAGACCAGAGACAATTAAAAAAATAATGTAAATCCATTTAAATTCAGGCTGTAACACAACAACATGTGAAATAAGTGAAGGGGCTTGAATCCTTTCTGAAAGGCCCGTAGGACCACTATGTTCTGTATTAAATAGAGACACTAAGAGCTGGTACAGGCTTGTGGGTCTCACCCGTCAATGATGAGATGTTCGTAGGGGGCTTTCTTATCACAGACGGGACAAACCCAGGTGGGTTTCTTCTCATTCATCTGGATGTACAGCGTAGCGTCAAAACACTGCAGGTGGGAACAGCTCAGTGCCCGGCACGGGATCATCAGACGCATCTTCCCCAGCTGCACACACACACACACCACAGACACACACACACACACACACCACAGACACACACACACCACAGACACACACACACACACCACAGACACACACACACACACCACAGACACACACACACCACAGACACACACACACACACACCACAGACACACACACACACACACACACACACACCACAGACACACACACACCACAGACACACACACACCACAGACACACACACACACACACACACACACACACACACACACACACACACACACACACAGTAGTTAAACGGTGATAGGGGTATTGAGACAAGTCGGGACACACACAGTAAAGCACAGTAATAGGGGTATTAACACAGAGTGTGTGTGTTTACCGGACAGAGCAGCGACACACGCAGGCTGGTGGTGGCGATTTCACTGTCTGGATCTGCGGTTAGCTTCTCTTTGACTGCAGGGGGACAGAGAACAGCATGAAGAAGAAGCAGCAATCATGACCACCTATACAAGACCTGCACAAGCCTCTACAGTACATGAACACTTCACTTGGAATATAGTACAGAGCGCCATGACAATACAGAACGAGATGCCTGGTTTCAACAGGCCAGAACTAAACATGTAGCTAGATACACGTGTGTCATGGACCCGTTCAGCCAGAGCCATACATTTAACCTAGCATGCTAACAGTGCTAACAGTGTAAACAGTGTGTCGTCCTGGCAACCCTTACTGAGTGCTCTGGAATGGTCTGGGTTCCTGATGCCTTTGGACCGTAGTCTCTGCAACAGTACTGTGGACGACTGCTGCTTGACCAGGTACACCGCCATAGAGTAGCTCTGAAAACACAGAAGGTGCTGTAGGGTTGTTAAAATCACTCTCTTTTTCATCCGGATCACTGCACTTTTATTCATGTGTTTTTGCCCCACTGTTCTTACCAAACCAAAACATTATTTATACAGAGCATTTCTTACAAGAGTAAAGTCTAAGTGCTTAAAGCATCAAATAAATTGGCCTCCCGAGTGGCGCAGACGTCTAAAGACATCTGTATCGCAGTGCTTGAGGCACCACTATAAACCCGGGTTCGATCCTGGGCCGTCCACGACCGGGAGACCCATGAGGCGGTGCACAATTGGCCCAGGTTAGGGGAGGGTTTGGCCGGCCGGCATGTCCTTGTCCTATCGCGCTCTAGCGACTCCTGTGGCGGGCCGGGGGGAGTGCACACTGACACGGTCGCCAGGTGCACGGTGTTTCCTCCGACACATCGGTGCGGCTGGCTTCCGGGGTAAGCGAACAATGTGTCAAGAAGCAGTGCGGCTAGGCGGGGTCGTGTTTCGGAGGACGCGTGGCTCTCGACCTTTCACCTCTCCCGAGTCCGTATGGGAGTTGCAACGATGGGACAAGACTAACTACCAATTGGATACCAGGAATTTGGGTAGAAAAGGGGGCAATAATAAACAAATAAAAACATTTAAAACATTAAATAAAAAAAAAATATATAAAAATACAACAACAAAATAATAATAAAAAGGTCAGAAAGAAACTAAATGTTTTCTATAAATGTTTACAATTAAGATAGACAACAATCAAATGAAGATAATTTTAAATGTATCATCTTATCATATCTTACCCTTCCAACCTCTGAGGTCCAAGACACCACGATGGTGTTGGGGACTGTGGTGGATAGTCTGACCACTGAGGTAATGTTGATGGGCCGGCTGGGGCGCTTCGGCTCCACACCGTTTTTCGTTGGAGGAAGATAACCCTGAGAGGTGGGGAGAGACGGATAGAGAAAGAGAGAGGGAGGGAGAGAGACAGGTGGAAAGAGAGAGAGAGGGAGGGAGGGAGAAAGGGAGGGAGAGGGGGGAGAAAGAGAGGGGGAAAAGTCACACCACATCTCAATCAAATGTTTATTGTAATTGAATGTATGGTTTGTGTTTAACTAACAGTACTGTGTTTAACTAGCAGTACTGTACAGTGTGTAACTAGCAGTACTGTACAGTGTGTAACTAGCAGTAA
Organism: Oncorhynchus mykiss; assembly: GCF_013265735.2. NCBI lineage: Eukaryota > Metazoa > Chordata > Actinopteri > Salmoniformes > Salmonidae > Oncorhynchus > Oncorhynchus mykiss. Next base: position 88,839,368 of record NC_048570.1, read on the forward strand.
CTAGCAGTACTGTACAGTGTGTAACTAGCAGTAACTAACAGTACTGTACAGTGTGTAACTAACAGTAACTAACAGTACTGTACAGTGTGTAACTAACAGTAACTAGCAGTACTGTACAGTGTGTAACTAGCAGTACTGTACAGTGTGTAACTATCAGTACTGTACAGTGTGTAACTAGCAGTACTGTACAGTGTGTAACTAGCAGTACTGCACAGTGTGTAAGTAGGAGTAACTAACAGTACTGTACAGTGTGTAACTAACAGTACTGTACAGTGTGTAACTAGCAGTACTGCACAGTGTGTAACTAGGAGTACTGTACAGTGTGTAACTAACAGTAACTAACAGTAACTAGCAGTACTGTACAGTGTGTAACTAGCAGTAACTAACAGTACTGTACAGTGTGTAACTAGCAGTACTGTACAGTGTGTAACTAACAGTACTGTACAGGGTGTAACTAACAGTACTGTACAGGGTGTAACTAACAGTACTGCACAGTGTGTAACTAACAGTACTGTACAGTGTGTAACTAACAGTACTGTACAGTGTGTAACTAGCAGTACTGTACAGTGTGTAACTAACAGTACTGTACAGGGTGTAACTAACAGTACTGTACAGTGTGTAACTAACAGTACTGTACAGGGTGTAACTAACAGTACAGTACAGTGTGTAACTAACAGTAACTAGCAGTACTGTACAGTGTGTAACTAACAGTACAGTACAGGGTGTAACTAACAGTACTGTACAGGGTGTAACTAACAGTACAGTGTGTAACTAACAGTAACTAGCAGTACTGTACAGTGTGTAACTAACAGTACTGCACAGGGTGTAACTAACAGTAACTAGCAGTACTGTACAGTGTGTAACTAACAGTACTGTACAGTGTGTAACTAACAGTACAGTACAGTGTGTAACTAACAGTAACTAGCAGTACTGTACAGTGTGTAACTAACAGTACTGTACAGTGTGTAACTAACAGTACAGTACAGTGTGTAACTAACAGTAACTAGCAGTACTGTACAGTGTGTAACTAGCAGTACTGTACAGCGTGTAACTAGCAGTACTGTACAGTGTGTAACTAACAGTACTGTACAGTGTGTAACTAACAGTACAGTACAGTGTGTAACTAACAGTAACTAGCAGTACTGTACAGTGTGTAACTAACAGTACTGTACAGTGTGTAACTAACAGTACTGCACAGGGTGTAACTAACAGTAACTAGCAGTACTGTACAGTGTGTAACTAACAGTACTGTACAGGGTGTAACTAACAGTACAGTGTGTAACTAACAGTAACTAGCAGTACTGTACAGTGTGTAACTAACAGTACTGCACAGGGTGTAACTAACAGTAACTAGCAGTACTGTACAGTGTGTAACTAACAGTACTGTACAGTGTGTAACTAACAGTACAGTACAGTGTGTAACTAACAGTAACTAGCAGTACTGTACAGTGTGTAACTAACAGTACTGTACAGTGTGTAACTAACAGTACAGTACAGTGTGTAACTAACAGTAACTAGCAGTACTGTACAGTGTGTAACTAGCAGTACTGTACAGCGTGTAACTAGCAGTACTGTACAGTGTGTAACTAACAGTACTGTACAGTGTGTAACTAACAGTACAGTACAGTGTGTAACTAACAGTAACTAGCAGTACTGTACAGTGTGTAACTAACAGTACTGTACAGTGTGTAACTAACAGTACTGCACAGGGTGTAACTAACAGTAACTAGCAGTACTGTACAGTGTGTAACTAACAGTACTGTACAGGGTGTAACTAACAGTACAGTGTGTAACTAACAGTAACTAGCAGTACTGTACAGTGTGTAACTAACAGTACTGCACAGGGTGTAACTAACAGTAACTAGCAGTACTGTACAGTGTGTAACTAACAGTACTGTACAGTGTGTAACTAACAGTACAGTACAGTGTGTAACTAACAGTAACTAGCAGTACTGTACAGTGTGTAACTAACAGTACTGTACAGTGTGTAACTAACAGTACAGTACAGTGTGTAACTAACAGTAACTAGCAGTACTGTACAGTGTGTAACTAGCAGTACTGTACAGTGTGTAACTAACAGTACTGTACAGTGTGTAACTAACAGTACTGTACAGTGTGTAACTAACAGTACAGTACAGTGTGTAACTAACAGTAACTAGCAGTACTGTACAGTGTGTAACTAACAGTACTGTACAGGGTGTAACTAACAGTAACTAGCAGTACTGTACAGTGTGTAACTAACAGTACTGTACAGTGTGTAACTAGCAGTACTGCACAGTGTGTGGAGTTGTGTTTCTTACCGGGAGGTTGCATGGCTTCCCGTTCACCTTCACACACAGATTGGGCGGAAAGTGGTCTTCCTGAGGACAACTCGTCTCAGAGAGACAAAACCTGCGCGCGCGCACGCGCACACACACACACACACACACACACACACACACACACACACAATAATGGGCATATTGCAATGAAGAATGGCCACTAGATTATGGCCAGCTGATCTCTCGGTAAACCATCAATACGTGCAAAATTCACCTGCACAGCTCATCTCAATTGCATCCAGCATTGGCCACCCCCTAAGACAGATGTCAGGGTTATGTTTCTACCCCCTAAGACAGATGTCAGGGTTATGTTTCCACCCCCTAAGACAGATGTCAGGGTTAGGTTCCCACCCCCTAAGACAGATGTCAGGGTTAGGTTCCCACCCCCTAAGACAGATGTCAGGGTTAGGTTCCCACCCCCTAAGACAGATGTCAGGGTTATGTTCCCACCCCCTAAGACAGATGTCAGGGTTATGTTCCCACCCCCTAAGACAGATGTCAGGGTTAGGTTCCCACCCCCTAAGACAGATGTCAGGGTTAGGTTTCCACCCCCTAAGACAGATGTCAGGGTTATGTTCCCACCCCCTAAGACAGATGTCAGGGTTATGTTCCCACCCCCTAAGACAGATGTCAGGGTTAGGTTCCCACCCCCTAAGACAGATGTCAGGGTTATGTTTCCACCCCCTAACCCCTCCCTAAGACAGATGTCAGGGTTATGTTTCCACTCCCTAAGACAGATGTCAGGGTTATGTTTCCACTCCCTAAGACAGATGTCAGGGTTGTTTCCACCCCCTAATCCCTCCCTAAAACAGATGTCAGGGTTAGGTTCCCACCCCCTAAGACAGATGTCAGGGTTATGTTTCCACCCCCTAATCCCTCCCTAAGACAGACGTCAGGGTTAGGTTCCCACCCCCTAAGACAGATGTCAGGGTTATGTTTCTACCCCCTAAGACAGATGTCAGGGTTATGTTTCCACCCCCTAAGACAGATGTCAGGGTTATGTTTCCACCCCCTAAGACAGATGTCAGGGTTATGTTTCCACCCCCTAACCACCCCCTAAGACAGATGTCAGGGTTATGTTTCCACCCCCTAACCACCCCCTAAGACAGATGTCAGGGTTATGTTTCCACCCCCTAACCACCCCCTAAGACAGATGTCAGGGTTATGTTTCCACCCCCTAACCACCCCCTAAGACAGATGTCAGGGTTAGGTTCCCACCCCCTAAGACAGATGTCAGGGTTATGTTTCCACCCCCTAAGACAGATGTCAGGGTTAGGTTCCCACCCCCTAAGACAGATGTCAGGGTTAGGTTCCCACCCCCTAAGACAGATGTCAGGGTTATGTTCCCACCCCCTAAGACAGATGTCAGGGTTATGTTCCCACCCCCTAAGACAGATGTCAGGGTTATGTTTCCACCCCCTAAGACAGATGTCAGGGTTAGGTTCCCACCCCCTAAGACAGATGTCAGGGTTAGGTTCCCACCCCCTAAGACAGATGTCAGGGTTATGTTTCCACCCCCTAAGACAGATGTCAGGGTTATGTTCCCACCCCCTAAGACAGATGTCAGGGTTATGTTTCCACCCCCTAACCCCTCCCTAAGACAGATGTCAGGGTTATGTTTCAGATCCCTAAGACAGATGTCAGGGTTATGTTTCCACTCCCTAAGACAGATGTCAGGGTTGTTTCCACCCCCTAATCCCTCCCTAAGACAGATGTCAGGGTTAGGTTCCCACCCCCTAAGACAGATGTCAGGGTTATGTTTCCACCCCCTAATCCCTCCCTAAAACAGATGTCAGGGTTAGGTTCCCACCCCCTAAGACAGATGTCAGGGTTATGTTTCCACCCCCTAAGACAGATGTCAGGGTTATGTTTCTACCCCCTAAGACAGATGTCAGGGTTATGTTTCCACCCCCTAAGACAGATGTCAGGGTTATGTTTCCACCCCCTAAGACAGATGTCAGGGTTATGTTTCCACCCCCTAAGACAGATGTCAGGGTTATGTTTCTACCCCCTAAGACAGATGTCAGGGTTATGTTTCCACCCCCTAAGACAGATGTCAGGGTTATGTTTCCACCCCCTAAGACAGATGTCAGGGTTATGTTTCCACCCCCTAAGACAGATGTCAGGGTTATGTTTCCACCCCCTAAGACAGATGTCAGGGTTATGTTTCTATCCTCATTGCAACCAACATTTTTCAAAATAATTTCACCTTCTGGTGGGAATTATCTTTGAAACACTTTAGTACGGCAATTTATAAAATAAAAAAATTCCCTATTTTTCTCCCCAATTTCATGCTATCCAATTGGTAGTTAGTCTCGTCTCATCCCGTACGGACTCGGGAGAGGCGAAGGTCGAGAGCCGTGCGTCCTCCGAAACCCAGCCAAGCTGCACTGCTTCTTGACACAATGCCCACTTAACCTGGAAACCAGCCGGGCCAGCCAGTCGCACCAACGTGTCAGAGGAAACACACATGTTGTTTGCATGGAAACATCCTGGTGTGGGATACATTTTTACTTTCCAATTCATGGAAATTCATTCATTATTTTATTTGTCGTAATAAAACATTTTTTATTTCTTATCAAGAGGTTTGAGGGAAAAATGTTCTATGTTGTGTGGTTATAAACATGGTTTTGTTGTGTTCGTGGTTGGGCTGGTAGTTTATAGTAACGTGTTTATGTTGTGTGGTTATAAACATGGTTGTGTTCGTGGTTGGGCTGGTAGTTTATAGTAACATGGTTGTGTTGTGTTCGTGGTGGGGCTGGTAGTTTATAGTAACGTGTTTATGTTGTGTGGTTATAACATGGTTGTGTTGTGTTCGTGGTGGGGCTGGTAGTTTATAGTAACGTGTTTATGTTGTGTGGTTATAACATGTTTATGTTGTGTTCGTGGTTGGGCTGGTAGTTTATAGTAACGTGTTTATGTTGTGTGGTTATAAACATGGTTGTGTTGTGTTCGTGGTGGGGCTGGTAGTTTATAGTAACATGGTTGTGTTCGTGGTGGGGCTGGTAGTTTATAGTAACGTGTTTATGTTGTGTGGTTATAAACATGGTTGTGTTCGTGGTGGGGCTGGTAGTTTATAGTAACATGGTTATGTTGTGTGGTTATAAACATGGTTGTGTTCGTGGTTGGGCTGGTAGTTTATAGTAACGTGTTTATGTTGTGTGGTTATAAACATGGTTGTGTTCGTGGTTGGGCTGGTAGTTTATAGTAACATGTTTATGTTGTGTGGTTATAAACATGGTTGTGTTCGTGGTTGGGCTGGTAGTTTATAGTAACGTGTTTATGTTGTGTGGTTATAAACATGGTTGTGTTGTGTTCGTGGTGGGGCTGGTAGTTTATAGTAACGTGTTTATGTTGTGTGGTTATAAACATGGTTGTGTTGTGTTCGTGGTGGGGCTGGTAGTTTATAGTAACGTGTTTATGTTGTGTGGTTATAAACATGGTTGTGTTCGTGGTTGGGCTGGTAGTTTATAGTAACGTGTTTATGTTGTGTTCGTGGTTGGGCTGGTAGTTTATAGTAACATGTTTATGTTGTGTGGTTATAAACATGGTTGTGTTCGTGGTTGGGCTGGTAGTTTATAGTAACATGTTTATGTTGTGTGGTTATAAACATGGTTGTGTTCGTGGTTGGGCTGGTAGTTTATAGTAACGTGTTTATGTTGTGTGGTTATAAACATGGTTGTGTTCGTGGTTGGGCTGGTAGTTTATAGTAACATGTTTATGTTGTGTGGTTATAAACATGGTTTTGTTGTGTTCGTGGTGGGGCTGGTAGTTTATAGTAACATGGTTGTGTTGTGTGGTTATAAACATGGTTGTGTTGTGTTCGTGGTTGGGCTGGTAGTTTATAGTAACATGGTTGTGTTCGTGGTTGGGCTGGTAGTTTATAGTAACATGGTTGTGTTGTGTTCGTGGTGGGGCTGGTAGTTTATAGTAACGTGTTTATGTTGTGTGGTTATAAACATGGTTGTGTTCGTGGTTGGGCTGGTAGTTTATAGTAACATGTTTATGTTGTGTTGTTATAAACATGGTTTTGTTGTGTTCGTGGTGGGGCTGGTAGTTTATAGTAACGTGTTTATGTTGTGTGGTTATAAACATGGTTGTGTTCGTGGTTGGGCTGGTAGTTTATAGTAACGTGTTTATGTTGTGTGGTTATAAACATGGTTGTGTTCGTGGTGGGGCTGGTAGTTTATAGTAACGTGTTTATGTTGTGTGGTTATAAACATGGTTGTGTTGTGTTCGTGGTGGGGCTGGTAGTTTATAGTAACATGGTTGTGTTGTGTTCGTGGTGGGGCTGGTAGTTTATAGTAACATGTTCTATGTTGTGTGGTTATAAACATGGTTGTGTTCGTGGTGGGGCTGGTAGTTTATAGTAACATGTTCTATGTTGTGTGGTTATAAACATGGTTGTGTTCGTGGTTGGGCTGGTAGTTTATAGTAACATGGTTGTGTTGTGTGGTTATAAACATGGTTGTGTTGTGTTCGTGGTGGGGCTGGTAGTTTATAGTAACGTGTTTATGTTGTGTGGTTATAAACATGGTTGTGTTGTGTTCGTGGTGGGGCTGGTAGTTTATAGTAACATGTTTATGTTGTGTGGTTATAAACATGGTTGTGTTCGTGGTTGGGCTGGTAGTTTATAGTAACATGTTTATGTTGTGTGGTTATAAACATGGTTGTGTTCGTGGTTGGGCTGGTAGTTTATAGTAACATGTTTATGTTGTGTGGTTATAAACATGGTTGTGTTCGTGGTTGGGCTGGTAGTTTATAGTAACGTGTTTATGTTGTGTGGTTATAAACATGGTTGTGTTCGTGGTTGGGCTGGTAGTTTATAGTAACGTGTTTATGTTGTGTGGTTATAAACATGGTTGTGTTCGTGGTTGGGCTGGTAGTTTATAGTAACATGGTTGTGTTCGTGGTGGGGCTGGTAGTTTATAGTAACATGGTTGTGTTGTGTTCGTGGTGGGGCTGGTAGTTTATAGTAACGTGTTTATGTTGTGTGGTTATAAACATGGTTGTGTTCGTGGTTGGGCTGGTAGTTTATAGTAACATGGTTGTGTTCGTGGTTGGGCTGGTAGTTTATAGTAACATGGTTGTGTTCGTGGTGGGGCTGGTAGTTTATAGTAACGTGTTTATGTTGTGTGGTTATAAACATGGTTTTGTTGTGTTCGTGGTGGGGCTGGTAGTTTATAGTAACGTGTTTATGTTGTGTGGTTATAAACATGGTTGTGTTCGTGGTTGGGCTGGTAGTTTATAGTAACGTGTTTATGTTGTGTGGTTATAAACATGGTTGTGTTCGTGGTGGGGCTGGTAGTTTATAGTAACATGTTCTATGTTGTGTGGTTATAAACATGGTTGTGTTCGTGGTGGGGCTGGTAGTTTATAGTAACATGTTCTATGTTGTGTGGTTATAAACATGGTTGTGTTCGTGGTGGGGCTGGTAGTTTATAGTAACATGTTTGTGTTCGTGGTGGGGCTGGTAGTTTATAGTAACGTGTTTATGTTGTGTGGTTATAAACATGGTTGTGTTCGTGGTTGGGCTGGTAGTTTATAGTAACGTGTTTATGTTGTGTGGTTATAAACATGGTTGTGTTGTGTTCGTGGTTGGGCTGGTAGTTTATAGTAACGTGTTTATGTTGTGTGGTTATAAACATGGTTGTGTTCGTGGTTGGGCTGGTAGTTTATAGTAACATGGTTGTGTTGTGTGGTTATAAACATGGTTTTGTTGTGTTCGTGGTGGGGCTGGTAGTTTATAGTAACGTGTTTATGTTGTGTGGTTATAAACATGGTTTTGTTGTGTTCGTGGTGGGGCTGGTAGTTTATAGTAACATGGTTGTGTTGTGTTCGTGGTGGGGCTGGTAGTTTATAGTAACGTGTTTATGTTGTGTGGTTATAAACATGGTTTTGTTGTGTTCGTGGTTGGGCTGGTAGTTTATAGTAACATGGTTGTGTTCGTGGTGGGGCTGGTAGTTTATAGTAACGTGTTTATGTTGTGTGGTTATAAACATGGTTGTGTTGTGTTCGTGGTGGGGCTGGTAGTTTATAGTAACGTGTTTATGTTGTGTGGTTATAAACATGGTTGTGTTCGTGGTTGGGCTGGTAGTTTATAGTAACGTGTTTATGTTGTGTGGTTATAAACATGGTTTTGTTGTGTTCGTGGTGGGGCTGGTAGTTTATAGTAACATGGTTGTGTTGTGTGGTTATAAACATGGTTGTGTTGTGTTCGTGGTGGGGCTGGTAGTTTATAGTAACGTGTTTATGTTGTGTGGTTATAAACATGGTTGTGTTCGTGGTTGGGCTGGTAGTTTATAGTAACGTGTTTATGTTGTGTGGTTATAAACATGGTTTTGTTGTGTTCGTGGTGGGGCTGGTAGTTTATAGTAACATGGTTGTGTTGTGTGGTTATAAACATGGTTGTGTTGTGTTCGTGGTGGGGCTGGTAGTTTATAGTAACGTGTTTATGTTGTGTGGTTATAAACATGGTTGTGTTCGTGGTTGGGCTGGTAGTTTATAGTAACGTGTTTATGTTGTGTGGTTATAAACATGGTTTTGTTGTGTTCGTGGTGGGGCTGGTAGTTTATAGTAACATGGTTGTGTTGTGTGGTTATAAACATGGTTGTGTTGTGTTCGTGGTGGGGCTGGTAGTTTATAGTAACGTGTTTATGTTGTGTGGTTATAAACATGGTTGTGTTCGTGGTTGGGCTGGTAGTTTATAGTAACATGGTTGTGTTGTGTTCGTGGTTGGGCTGGTAGTTTATAGTAACATGGTTGTGTTGTGTGGTTATAAACATGGTTGTGTTCGTGGTTGGGCTGGTAGTTTATAGTAACGCGTTTATGTTGTGTGGTTATAAACATGGTTGTGTTCGTGGTGGGGCTGGTAGTTTATAGTAACGTGTTTATGTTGTGTGGTTATAAACATGGTTGTGTTCGTGGTTGGGCTGGTAGTTTATAGTAACGTGTTTATGTTGTGTGGTTATAAACATGGTTGTGTTCGTGGTTGGGCTGGTAGTTTATAGTAACATGGTTGTGTTCGTGGTGGGGCTGGTAGTTTATAGTAACATGGTTGTGTTCGTGGTTGGGCTGGTAGTTTATAGTAACATGGTTGTGTTCGTGGTGGGGCTGGTAGTTTATAGTAACGTGTTTATGTTGTGTGGTTATAAACATGGTTGTGTTCGTGGTGGGGCTGGTAGTTTATAGTAACATGTTCTATGTTGTGTGGTTATAAACATGGTTGTGTTCGTGGTTGGGCTGGTAGTTTATAGTAAGTGGTTTATGTTGTGTGGTTATGAACATGGTTGTGTTGTGTTCGTGGTGGGGCTGGTAGTTTATAGTAACATGTTTATGTTGTGTGGTTATAAACATGGTTGTGTTCGTGGTTGGGCTGGTAGTTTATAGTAACATGTTTATGTTGTGTGGTTATAAACATGGTTGTGTTCGTGGTTGGGCTGGTAGTTTATAGTAACATGTTTATGTTGTGTGGTTATAAACATGGTTGTGTTCGTGGTTGGGCTGGTAGTTTATAGTAACGTGTTTATGTTGTGTGGTTATAAACATGGTTGTGTTCGTGGTTGGGCTGGTAGTTTATAGTAACGTGTTTATGTTGTGTGGTTATAAACATGGTTGTGTTCGTGGTTGGGCTGGTAGTTTATAGTAACATGGTTGTGTTCGTGGTGGGGCTGGTAGTTTATAGTAACATGGTTGTGTTGTGTTCGTGGTGGGGCTGGTAGTTTATAGTAACGTGTTTATGTTGTGTGGTTATAAACATGGTTGTGTTCGTGGTTGGGCTGGTAGTTTATAGTAACATGGTTGTGTTCGTGGTGGGGCTGGTAGTTTATAGTAACATGGTTGTGTTCGTGGTTGGGCTGGTAGTTTATAGTAACATGGTTGTGTTCGTGGTTGGGCTGGTAGTTTATAGTAACATGTTTATGTTGTGTGGTTATAAACATGGTTGTGTTCGTGGTTGGGCTGGTAGTTTATAGTAACGTGTTTATGTTGTGTGGTTATAAACATGGTTGTGTTGTGTTCGTGGTGGGGCTGGTAGTTTATAGTAACGTGTTTATGTTGTGTGGTTATAAACATGGTTGTGTTGTGTTCGTGGTGGGGCTGGTAGTTTATAGTAACATGGTTGTGTTGTGTTCGTGGTGGGGCTGGTAGTTTATAGTAACATGTTTATGTTGTGTGGTTATAAACATGGTTGTGTTCGTGGTTGGGCTGGTAGTTTATAGTAACGTGTTTATGTTGTGTGGTTATAAACATGGTTGTGTTCGTGGTTGGGCTGGTAGTTTATAGTAACGTGTTTATGTTGTGTGGTTATAAACATGGTTTTGTTGTGTTCGTGGTGGGGCTGGTAGTTTATAGTAACATGTTTATGTTGTGTTGTTATAAACATGGTTTTGTTGTGTTCGTGGTGGGGCTGGTAGTTTATAGTAACATGTTTATGTTGTGTGGTTATAAACATGGTTTTGTTGTGTTCGTGGTGGGGCTGGTAGTTTATAGTAACGTGTTTATGTTGTGTGGTTATAAACATGGTTGTGTTCGTGGTGGGGCTGGTAGTTTATAGTAACGTGTTTATGTTGTGTGGTTATAAACATGGTTGTGTTGTGTTCGTGGTGGGGCTGGTAGTTTATAGTAACGTGTTTATGTTGTGTGGTTATAAACATGGTTGTGTTCGTGGTGGGGCTGGTAGTTTATAGTAACATGTTCTATGTTGTGTGGTTATAAACATGGTTGTGTTCGTGGTTGGGCTGGTAGTTTATAGTAACGTGTTTATGTTGTGTGGTTATAAACATGGTTGTGTTGTGTTCGTGGTGGGGCTGGTAGTTTATAGTAACATGTTTATGTTGTGTGGTTATAAACATGGTTGTGTTCGTGGTTGGGCTGGTAGTTTATAGTAACATGTTTATGTTGTGTGGTTATAAACATGGTTGTGTTCGTGGTTGGGCTGGTAGTTTATAGTAACATGTTTATGTTGTGTGGTTATAAACATGGTTGTGTTCGTGGTTGGGCTGGTAGTTTATAGTAACGTGTTTATGTTGTGTGGTTATAAACATGGTTGTGTTCGTGGTTGGGCTGGTAGTTTATAGTAACGTGTTTATGTTGTGTGGTTATAAACATGGTTGTGTTCGTGGTTGGGCTGGTAGTTTATAGTAACATGGTTGTGTTCGTGGTGGGGCTGGTAGTTTATAGTAACATGGTTGTGTTGTGTTCGTGGTGGGGCTGGTAGTTTATAGTAACGTGTTTATGTTGTGTGGTTATAAACATGGTTGTGTTCGTGGTTGGGCTGGTAGTTTATAGTAACATGGTTGTGTTCGTGGTTGGGCTGGTAGTTTATAGTAACATGGTTGTGTTCGTGGTGGGGCTGGTAGTTTATAGTAACGTGTTTATGTTGTGTGGTTATAAACATGGTTTTGTTGTGTTCGTGGTGGGGCTGGTAGTTTATAGTAACGTGTTTATGTTGTGTGGTTATAAACATGGTTGTGTTCGTGGTTGGGCTGGTAGTTTATAGTAACGTGTTTATGTTGTGTGGTTATAAACATGGTTGTGTTCGTGGTGGGGCTGGTAGTTTATAGTAACATGTTCTATGTTGTGTGGTTATAAACATGGTTGTGTTCGTGGTGGGGCTGGTAGTTTATAGTAACATGTTCTATGTTGTGTGGTTATAAACATGGTTGTGTTCGTGGTGGGGCTGGTAGTTTATAGTAACATGTTTGTGTTCGTGGTGGGGCTGGTAGTTTATAGTAACGTGTTTATGTTGTGTGGTTATAAACATGGTTGTGTTCGTGGTTGGGCTGGTAGTTTATAGTAACGTGTTTATGTTGTGTGGTTATAAACATGGTTGTGTTGTGTTCGTGGTTGGGCTGGTAGTTTATAGTAACGTGTTTATGTTGTGTGGTTATAAACATGGTTGTGTTCGTGGTTGGGCTGGTAGTTTATAGTAACATGGTTGTGTTGTGTGGTTATAAACATGGTTTTGTTGTGTTCGTGGTGGGGCTGGTAGTTTATAGTAACGTGTTTATGTTGTGTGGTTATAAACATGGTTTTGTTGTGTTCGTGGTGGGGCTGGTAGTTTATAGTAACATGGTTGTGTTGTGTTCGTGGTGGGGCTGGTAGTTTATAGTAACGTGTTTATGTTGTGTGGTTATAAACATGGTTTTGTTGTGTTCGTGGTTGGGCTGGTAGTTTATAGTAACATGGTTGTGTTCGTGGTGGGGCTGGTAGTTTATAGTAACGTGTTTATGTCGTGTGGTTATAAACATGGTTGTGTTGTGTTCGTGGTGGGGCTGGTAGTTTATAGTAACGTGTTTATGTTGTGTGGTTATAAACATGGTTGTGTTCGTGGTTGGGCTGGTAGTTTATAGTAACGTGTTTATGTTGTGTGGTTATAAACATGGTTTTGTTGTGTTCGTGGTGGGGCTGGTAGTTTATAGTAACATGGTTGTGTTGTGTGGTTATAAACATGGTTGTGTTGTGTTCGTGGTGGGGCTGGTAGTTTATAGTAACGTGTTTATGTTGTGTGGTTATAAACATGGTTGTGTTCGTGGTTGGGCTGGTAGTTTATAGTAACGTGTTTATGTTGTGTGGTTATAAACATGGTTTTGTTGTGTTCGTGGTGGGGCTGGTAGTTTATAGTAACATGGTTGTGTTGTGTGGTTATAAACATGGTTGTGTTGTGTTCGTGGTGGGGCTGGTAGTTTATAGTAACGTGTTTATGTTGTGTGGTTATAAACATGGTTGTGTTCGTGGTTGGGCTGGTAGTTTATAGTAACGTGTTTATGTTGTGTGGTTATAAACATGGTTTTGTTGTGTTCGTGGTGGGGCTGGTAGTTTATAGTAACATGGTTGTGTTGTGTGGTTATAAACATGGTTGTGTTGTGTTCGTGGTGGGGCTGGTAGTTTATAGTAACGTGTTTATGTTGTGTGGTTATAAACATGGTTGTGTTCGTGGTTGGGCTGGTAGTTTATAGTAACGTGTTTATGTTGTGTGGTTATAAACATGGTTGTGTTCGTGGTTGGGCTGGTAGTTTATAGTAACATGTTTATGTTGTGTGGTTATAAACATGGTTGTGTTCGTGGTTGGGCTGGTAGTTTATAGTAACGCGTTTATGTTGTGTGGTTATAAACATGGTTGTGTTCGTGGTTGGGCTGGTAGTTTATAGTAACGTGTTTATGTTGTGTGGTTATAAACATGGTTGTGTTCGTGGTTGGGCTGGTAGTTTATAGTAACATGGTTGTGTTCGTGGTGGGGCTGGTAGTTTATAGTAACATGGTTGTGTTCGTGGTTGGGCTGGTAGTTTATAGTAACATGGTTGTGTTCGTGGTGGGGCTGGTAGTTTATAGTAACGTGTTTATGTTGTGTGGTTATAAACATGGTTGTGTTCGTGGTGGGGCTGGTAGTTTATAGTAACATGTTCTATGTTGTGTGGTTATAAACATGGTTGTGTTCGTGGTTGGGCTGGTAGTTTATAGTAACGTGTTTATGTTGTGTGGTTATGAACATGGTTGTGTTGTGTTCGTGGTGGGGCTGGTAGTTTATAGTAACATGTTTATGTTGTGTGGTTATAAACATGGTTGTGTTCGTGGTTGGGCTGGTAGTTTATAGTAACATGTTTATGTTGTGTGGTTATAAACATGGTTGTGTTCGTGGTTGGGCTGGTAGTTTATAGTAACATGTTTATGTTGTGTGGTTATAAACATGGTTGTGTTCGTGGTTGGGCTGGTAGTTTATAGTAACGTGTTTATGTTGTGTGGTTATAAACATGGTTGTGTTCGTGGTTGGGCTGGTAGTTTATAGTAACGTGTTTATGTTGTGTGGTTATAAACATGGTTGTGTTCGTGGTTGGGCTGGTAGTTTATAGTAACATGGTTGTGTTCGTGGTGGGGCTGGTAGTTTATAGTAACATGGTTGTGTTGTGTTCGTGGTGGGGCTGGTAGTTTATAGTAACGTGTTTATGTTGTGTGGTTATAAACATGGTTGTGTTCGTGGTTGGGCTGGTAGTTTATAGTAACATGGTTGTGTTCGTGGTGGGGCTGGTAGTTTATAGTAACATGGTTGTGTTCGTGGTTGGGCTGGTAGTTTATAGTAACATGGTTGTGTTCGTGGTTGGGCTGGTAGTTTATAGTAACATGGTTGTGTTCGTGGTGGGGCTGGTAGTTTATAGTAACGTGTTTATGTTGTGTGGTTATAAACATGGTTGTGTTCGTGGTTGGGCTGGTAGTTTATAGTAACGTGTTTATGTTGTGTGGTTATAAACATGGTTTTGTTGTGTTCGTGGTTGGGCTGGTAGTTTATAGTAACGTGTTTATGTTGTGTGGTTATAAACATGGTTGTGTTGTGTTCGTGGTTGGGCTGGTAGTTTATAGTAACGTGTTTATGTTGTGTGGTTATAAACATGGTTTTGTTGTGTTCGTGGTGGGGCTGGTAGTTTATAGTAACGTGTTTATGTTGTGTGGTTATAAACACGGTTGTGTTCGTGGTTGGGCTGGTAGTTTATAGTAACGTGTTTATGTTGTGTGGTTATAAACATGGTTGTGTTCGTGGTGGGGCTGGTAGTTTATAGTAACATGGTTGTGTTGTGTTCGTGGTTGGGCTGGTAGTTTATAGTAACGTGTTTATGTTGTGTGGTTATAAACATGGTTGTGTTGTGTTCGTGGTTGGGCTGGTAGTTTATAGTAACGTGTTTATGTTGTGTGGTTATAAACATGGTTGTGTTCGTGGTTGGGCTGGTAGTTTATAGTAACATGGTTGTGTTGTGTGGTTATAAACATGGTTGTGTTGTGTTCGTGGTTGGGCTGGTAGTTTATAGTAACGTGTTTATGTTGTGTGGTTATAAACATGGTTGTGTTCGTGGTTGGGCTGGTAGTTTATAGTAACGTGTTTATGTTGTGTGGTTATAAACATGGTTGTGTTCGTGGTGGGGCTGGTAGTTTATAGTAACGTGTTTATGTTGTGTGGTTATAAACATGGTTGTGTTCGTGGTTGGGCTGGTAGTTTATAGTAACATGGTTGTGTTGTGTGGTTATAAACATGGTTTTGTTGTGTTCGTGGTGGGGCTGGTAGTTTATAGTAACGTGTTTATGTTGTGTGGTTATAAACATGGTTTTGTTGTGTTCGTGGTTGGGCTGGTAGTTTATAGTAACGTGTTTATGTTGTGTGGTTATAAACATGGTTGTGTTGTGTTCGTGGTGGGGCTGGTAGTTTATAGTAACGTGTTTATGTTGTGTGGTTATAAACATGGTTTTGTTGTGTTCGTGGTGGGGCTGGTAGTTTATAGTAACATGGTTGTGTTGTGTGGTTATAAACATGGTTTTGTTGTGTTCGTGGTGGGGCTGGTAGTTTATAGTAACGTGTTTATGTTGTGTGGTTATAAACATGGTTGTGTTGTGTTCGTGGTGGGGCTGGTAGTTTATAGTAACATGGTTGTGTTGTGTTCGTGGTGGGGCTGGTAGTTTATAGTAACGTGTTTATGTTGTGTGGTTATAAACATGGTTGTGTTCGTGGTGGGGCTGGTAGTTTATAGTAACATGTTCTATGTTGTGTGGTTATAAACATGGTTGTGTTCGTGGTGGGGCTGGTAGTTTATAGTAACGTGTTTATGTTGTGTGGTTATAAACATGGTTTTGTTGTGTTCGTGGTTGGGCTGGTAGTTTATAGTAACATGGTTGTGTTCGTGGTGGGGCTGGTAGTTTATAGTAACGTGTTTATGTTGTGTGGTTATAAACATGGTTGTGTTGTGTTCGTGGTGGGGCTGGTAGTTTATAGTAACGTGTTTATGTTGTGTGGTTATAAACATGGTTGTGTTCGTGGTTGGGCTGGTAGTTTATAGTAACGTGTTTATGTTGTGTGGTTATAAACATGGTTTTGTTGTGTTCGTGGTTGGGCTGGTAGTTTATAGTAACGTGTTTATGTTGTGTGGTTATAAACATGGTTTTGTTGTGTTCGTGGTGGGGCTGGTAGTTTATAGTAACATGGTTGTGTTGTGTGGTTATAAACATGGTTGTGTTGTGTTCGTGGTGGGGCTGGTAGTTTATAGTAACGTGTTTATGTTGTGTGGTTATAAACATGGTTGTGTTCGTGGTTGGGCTGGTAGTTTATAGTAACGTGTTTATGTTGTGTGGTTATAAACATGGTTGTGTTCGTGGTTGGGCTGGTAGTTTATAGTAACGTGTTTATGTTGTGTGGTTATAAACATGGTTGTGTTCGTGGTGGGGCTGGTAGTTTATAGTAACGTGTTTATGTTGTGTGGTTATAAACATGGTTGTGTTCGTGGTTGGGCTGGTAGTTTATAGTAACATGGTTGTGTTCGTGGTGGGGCTGGTAGTTTATAGTAACATGGTTGTGTTCGTGGTTGGGCTGGTAGTTTATAGTAACATGGTTGTGTTCGTGGTTGGGCTGGTAGTTTATAGTAACATGGTTGTGTTCGTGGTGGGGCTGGTAGTTTATAGTAACGTGTTTATGTTGTGTGGTTATAAACATGGTTGTGTTCGTGGTTGGGCTGGTAGTTTATAGTAACGTGTTTATGTTGTGTGGTTATAAACATGGTTGTGTTCGTGGTGGGGCTGGTAGTTTATAGTAACATGGTTGTGTTCGTGGTGGGGCTGGTAGTTTATAGTAACGTGTTTATGTTGTGTGGTTATAAACATGGTTGTGTTCGTGGTTGGGCTGGTAGTTTATAGTAACGTGTTTATGTTGTGTGGTTATAAACATGGTTGTGTTCGTGGTTGGGCTGGTAGTTTATAGTAACATGGTTGTGTTGTGTTCGTGGTTGGGCTGGTAGTTTATAGTAACGTGTTTATGTTGTGTGGTTATAAACATGGTTGTGTTCGTGGTTGGGCTGGTAGTTTATAGTAACATGGTTGTGTTGTGTTCGTGGTTGGGCTGGTAGTTTATAGTAACGTGTTTATGTTGTGTGGTTATAAACATGGTTGTGTTCGTGGTTGGGCTGGTAGTTTATAGTAACATGGTTGTGTTGTGTTCGTGGTTGGGCTGGTAGTTTATAGTAACGTGTTTATGTTGTGTGGTTATAAACATGGTTTTGTTGTGTTCGTGGTGGGGCTGGTAGTTTATAGTAACGTGTTTATGTTGTGTGGTTATAACATGGTTGTGTTGTGTTCGTGGTGGGGCTGGTAGTTTATAGTAACATGGTTGTGTTCGTGGTTGGGCTGGTAGTTTATAGTAACATGTTTATGTTGTGTGGTTATAAACATGGTTGTGTTGTGTTCGTGGTGGGGCTGGTAGTTTATAGTAACGTGTTTATGTTGTGTGGTTATAAACATGGTTTTGTTGTGTTCGTGGTGGGGCTGGTAGTTTATAGTAACGTGTTTATGTTGTGTGGTTATAAACATGGTTGTGTTCGTGGTTGGGCTGGTAGTTTATAGTAACGTGTTTATGTTGTGTGGTTATAAACATGGTTTTGTTGTGTTCGTGGTGGGGCTGGTAGTTTATAGTAACATGGTTGTGTTGTGTGGTTATAAACATGGTTGTGTTGTGTTCGTGGTGGGGCTGGTAGTTTATAGTAACGTGTTTATGTTGTGTGGTTATAAACATGGTTGTGTTCGTGGTTGGGCTGGTAGTTTATAGTAACGTGTTTATGTTGTGTGGTTATAAACATGGTTGTGTTCGTGGTTGGGCTGGTAGTTTATAGTAACGTGTTTATGTTGTGTGGTTATAAACATGGTTGTGTTCGTGGTGGGGCTGGTAGTTTATAGTAACGTGTTTATGTTGTGTGGTTATAAACATGGTTTTGTTGTGTTCGTGGTTGGGCTGGTAGTTTATAGTAACGTGTTTATGTTGTGTGGTTATAAACATGGTTGTGTTGTGTTCGTGGTGGGGCTGGTAGTTTATAGTAACATGTTTATGTTGTGTGGTTATAAACATGGTTTTGTTGTGTTCGTGGTTGGGCTGGTAGTTTATAGTAACGTGTTTATGTTGTGTGGTTATAAACATGGTTGTGTTCGTGGTTGGGCTGGTAGTTTATAGTAACATGGTTGTGTTCGTGGTGGGGCTGGTAGTTTATAGTAACATGGTTGTGTTCGTGGTTGGGCTGGTAGTTTATAGTAACATGGTTGTGTTCGTGGTTGGGCTGGTAGTTTATAGTAACATGGTTGTGTT
This sequence comes from Oncorhynchus mykiss, assembly GCF_013265735.2. Classification (NCBI taxonomy): domain Eukaryota; kingdom Metazoa; phylum Chordata; class Actinopteri; order Salmoniformes; family Salmonidae; genus Oncorhynchus; species Oncorhynchus mykiss. Next base: position 88,857,791 of record NC_048570.1, read on the forward strand.
CGTGGTGGGGCTGGTAGTTTATAGTAACGTGTTTATGTTGTGTGGTTATAAACATGGTTGTGTTCGTGGTTGGGCTGGTAGTTTATAGTAACGTGTTTATGTTGTGTGGTTATAAACATGGTTGTGTTCGTGGTGGGGCTGGTAGTTTATAGTAACATGGTTGTGTTCGTGGTGGGGCTGGTAGTTTATAGTAACATGTTTATGTTGTGTGGTTATAAACATGGTTGTGTTCGTGGTTGGGCTGGTAGTTTATAGTAACATGTTTATGTTGTGTGGTTATAAACATGGTTGTGTTCGTGGTTGGGCTGGTAGTTTATAGTAACGTGTTTATGTTGTGTGGTTATAAACATGGTTGTGTTCGTGGTTGGGCTGGTAGTTTATAGTAACGTGTTTATGTTGTGTGGTTATAAACATGGTTGTGTTGTGTTCGTGGTTGGGCTGGTAGTTTATAGTAACATGTTTATGTTGTGTGGTTATAAACATGGTTGTGTTCGTGGTGGGGCTGGTAGTTTATAGTAACATGGTTGTGTTCGTGGTGGGGCTGGTAGTTTATAGTAACATGTTTATGTTGTGTGGTTATAAACATGGTTGTGTTCGTGGTTGGGCTGGTAGTTTATAGTAACGTGTTTATGTTGTGTGGTTATAAACATGGTTGTGTTGTGTTCGTGGTGGGGCTGGTAGTTTATAGTAACGTGTTTATGTTGTGTGGTTATAAACATGGTTGTGTTCGTGGTTGGGCTGGTAGTTTATAGTAACGTGTTTATGTTGTGTGGTTATAAACATGGTTGTGTTCGTGGTTGGGCTGGTAGTTTATAGTAACATGGTTTTGTTGTGTTCGTGGTGGGGCTGGTAGTTTATAGTAACGTGTTTATGTTGTGTGGTTATAAACATGGTTGTGTTCGTGGTTGGGCTGGTAGTTTATAGTAACATGGTTGTGTTGTGTTCGTGGTTGGGCTGGTAGTTTATAGTAACGTGTTTATGTTGTGTGGTTATAAACATGGTTTTGTTGTGTTCGTGGTTGGGCTGGTAGTTTATAGTAACGTGTTTATGTTGTGTGGTTATAAACATGGTTGTGTTGTGTTCGTGGTGGGGCTGGTAGTTTATAGTAACGTGTTTATGTTGTGTGGTTATAAACATGGTTGTGTTCGTGGTTGGGCTGGTAGTTTATAGTAACGTGTTTATGTTGTGTGGTTATAAACATGGTTGTGTTCGTGGTTGGGCTGGTAGTTTATAGTAACATGTTTATGTTGTGTGGTTATAAACATGGTTTTGTTGTGTTCGTGGTTGGGCTGGTAGTTTATAGTAACGTGTTTATGTTGTGTGGTTATAAACATGGTTTTGTTGTGTTCGTGGTTGGGCTGGTAGTTTATAGTAACGTGTTTATGTTGTGTGGTTATAAACATGGTTGTGTTGTGTTCGTGGTTGGGCTGGTAGTTTACAGTAACATGGTTGTGTTGTGTTCGTGGTTGGGCTGGTAGTTTATAGTAACGTGTTTATGTTGTGTTGTTATAAACATGGTTGTGTTCGTGGTGGGGCTGGTAGTTTATAGTAACGTGTTTATGTTGTGTGGTTATAAACATGGTTGTGTTGTGTTCGTGGTTGGGCTGGTAGTTTACAGTAACATGGTTGTGTTGTGTTCGTGGTTGGGCTGGTAGTTTATAGTAACGTGTTTATGTTGTGTGGTTATAAACATGGTTGTGTTCGTGGTGGGGCTGGTAGTTTATAGTAACGTGTTTATGTTGTGTGGTTATAAACATGGTTGTGTTCGTGGTGGGGCTGGTAGTTTATAGTAACGTGTTTATGTTGTGTGGTTATAAACATGTTTATGTTGTGTTCGTGGTGGGGCTGGTAGTTTATATGTTCTGACAGGATGACAAGGCCTGTTGTACTGAAAGACTATGTCTGAATTGGAAAGAAATGTGGAGGGTCACTTCCTATTGTTTGGAAGTCGATATCGTAACCATAGAAACAGATACAAAGTGCTTTGTTTTATAATGATATTTAAATTGCGCTTCACACAGTTGCTGTAATCCATATCACTTTCATTTACACCGTGGTAATTCATTAACGCTTAGTCTTCAGTGGCCTAACTTTATTTTCACAGAAGATATATAAATCATTTGGCTTAGTAATTGTCTGTAATTAAAATGTGTTGTTGTCTAAATCATTGTATTTGACATTTACAGTCTAATCATTATATTTCAGTTGTAGGCTGTGTCATATTCTTTAATTCATGTTTTTCACATTTCCATTTTGTGGTTCGTGATAGGATGTTATGTCATTTGGGTGGGAGTCTGTCTAGTATAAATCATGGTAACAGTCACTTCCTCTGTCTAGTATAAAGCATGGTAACATCTATATCCTCTGTCTAGTATAAAGCATGGTAACATCTATATCCTCTGTCTAGTATAAAGCAAGGTAACATCTATATCCTCTGTCTAGTATAAAGCATGGTAACATCTATATCCTCTGTCTAGTATAAAGCATGGTAACAGCCATATCCCTCTGTCTAGTATAAATCATGGTAACATCTATATCCTCTGTCTAGTATAAAGCATGGTAACAGCTATATCCTCTGTCTAGTATAAATCATGGTAACAGTCACTTCCTCTGTCTAGTATAAATCATGGTAACAGTCATATCCTCTGTCTAGGATAAAGCATGGTAACAGCTATATCCTCTGTCTAGTATAAAGCATGGTAACAGTCACTTCCTCTGTCTAGTATAAATCATGGTAACAGCCACTTCCTCTGTCTAGTATAAATCATGGTAACAGTCACTTCCTCTGTCTAGTATAAATCATGGTAACAGCCACTTCCTCTGTCTAGTATAAATCATGGTAACAGTCACTTCCTCTGTCTAGTATAAATCATGGTAACAGTCACTTCCTCTGTCTAGTATAAAGCATGGTAACAGCCACTTCCTCTGTCTAGTATAAATCATGGTAACAGTCACTTCCTCTGTCTAGTATAAATCATGGTAACAGTCACTTCCTCTGTCTAGGATAAAGCATGGTAACAGCTATATCCTCTGTCTAGTATAAATCATGGTAACAGTCACTTCCTCTGTCTAGTATAAAGCATGGTAACAGTCACTTCCTCTGTCTAGTATAAATCATGGTAACAGCCACTTCCTCTGTCTAGTATAAATCATGGTAACAGTCACTTCCTCTGTCTAGTATAAATCATGGCAACAGTCACTTCCTCTGTCTAGTATAAAGCATGGTAACAGCCACTTCCTCTGTCTAGTATAAATCATGGTAACAGTCACTTCCTCTGTCTAGTATAAATCATGGTAACAGTCACTTCCTCTGTCTAGTATAAAGCATGGTAACAGCCACTTCCTCTGTCTAGTATAAAGCATGGTAACAGTCACTTCCTCTGTCTAGTATAAATCATGGTAACAGTCACTTCCTCTGTCTAGTATAAATCATGGTAACAGTCATTTCCTCTGTCTAGTATAAATCATGATAACAGTCACTTCCTCTGTCTAGTATAAATCATGGTAACAGTAATTTCCTCTGTCTAGTATAAATCATGGTAACAGTCATTTCCTCTGTCTAGTATAAATCATGGTAACAGTCATTTCCTCTGTCTAGTATAAATCATGGTAACAGCCATTTCCTCTGTCTAGTATAAATCATGGTAACAGTCACTTCCTCTGTCTAGTATAAATCATGGTAACAGTCACTTCCTCTGTCTAGTATAAATAATGGTAACAGTCATTTCCTCTGTCTAGTATAAATCATGGTAACAGCCATTTCCTCTGTCTAGTATAAATCATGGTAACAGTCACTTCCTCTGTCTAGTATCTAGCTGGCTTGACATGGTAACATGTATTGATCTGGACCTACATAGTGGTTGTAGTATAGTGGGAGGATATATATTAATCAGGACCTACATAGTGGTTGTAGTATAGTGGGAGGATATATATTGATCAGGACCTACATAGTGGTTGTAGTATAGTGGGAGGATATATATTGATCAGGACCTACATAGTGGTTGTAGTATAGTGGGAGGATATATATTGATCAGGACCTACATAGTGGTTGTAATGTAGTGGGAGGATATATATTGATCAGCACCTACATAGTGGTTGTAGTATAGTGGGAGGATATATATAGATCAGGACCTACATAGTGGTTGTAGTATAGTGGGAGGATATATATTGATCAGGACCTACATAGTGGTTGTAGTATAGTGGGAGGATATATATTGATCAGGACCTACATAGTGGTTGTAGTATAGTGGGAGGATATATATTGATCAGGACCTACATAGTGGTTGTAGTATAGTGGGAGGATATATATTAATCAGGACCTACATAGTGGTTGTAGTATAGTGGGAGGATATGTATTGATCAGGACCTACATAGTGGTTGTAGTATAGTGGGAGGATATATATTGATCTGGACCTACATAGTGGTTGTAGTATAGTGGGAGGATATATATTGATCTGGACCTACATAGTGGTTGTAGTATAGTGGGAGGATATGTATTGATCAGGACCTACATAGTGGTTGTAGTATAGTGGGAGGATATATATTGATCAGGACCTACATAGTGGTTGTAGTATAGTGGGAGGATATATATTGATCAGGACCTACATAGTGGTTGTAGTATAGTGGGAGGATATATATTGATCAGGATATATATTGATCAGGACCTACATAGTGGTTGTAGTATAGTGGGAGGATATATATTGATCAGGATATATATTGATCAGGACCTACATAGTGGTTGTAGTATAGTGGGAGGATATATATTGATCAGGACCTACATAGTGGTTGTAGTATAGTGGGAGGATATATATTGATCAGGACCTACATAGTGGTTGTAGTATAGTGGGAGGATATATATTGATCAGGACCTACATAGTGGTTGTAGCATAGTGGGAGGATATATATTGATCAGGACCTACATAGTGGTTGTAGTATAGTGGGAGGATATGTATTGATCTGGACCTACATAGTGGTTGTAGTATAGTGGGAGGATATATATAGATCTGGACCTACATAGTGGTTGTAGCATAGTGGGAGGATATATATTGATCAGGACCTACATAGTGGTGGTAGTATAGTGGGAGGATATACATTGATCAGGACCTACATAGTGGTTGTAGTATAGTGGGAGGATATATATTAATCAGGACCTACATAGTGGTGGTAGTATAGTGGGAGGATATATATTGATCAGGACCTACATAGTGGTTGTAGTATAGTGGGAGGATATATATTGATCAGGACCTACATAGTGGTTGTAGTATAGTGGGAGGATATATATTGATCAGGACCTACATAGTGGTTGTAGTATAGTGGGAGGATATATATTGATCAGGACCTACATAGTGGTTGTAGTATAGTGGGAGGATATATATTGATCAGGACCTACATAGTGGTTGTAGTATAGTGGGAGGATATATATTGATCAGGACCTACATAGTGGTTGTAGCATAGTGGGAGGATATATATTGATCAGGACCTACATAGTGGTTGTAGTATAGTGGGAGGATATGTATTGATCTGGACCTACATAGTGGTTGTAGTATAGTGGGAGGATATATATAGATCTGGACCTACATAGTGGTTGTAGCATAGTGGGAGGATATATATTGATCAGGACCTACATAGTGGTTGTAGTATAGTGGGAGGATATGTATTGATCTGGACCTACATAGTGGTTGTAGTATAGTGGGAGGATATATATAGATCTGGACCTACATAGTGGTTGTAGCATAGTGGGAGGATATATATTGATCAGGACCTACATAGTGGTTGTAGCATAGTGGGAGGATATATATTGATCAGGACCTACATAGTGGTTGTAGTATAGTGGGAGGATATATATTGATCTGGACCTACATAGTGGTTGTAGTATAGTGGGAGGATATATATTGATCAGGACCTACATAGTGGTTGTAGCATAGTGGGAGGATATATATTGATCAGGACCTACATAGTGGTTGTAGTATAGTGGGAGGATATATATTGATCTGGACCTACATAGTGGTTGTAGTATAGTGGGAGGATATATATTGATCAGGATATATATTGATCAGGACCTACATAGTGGTTGTAGTATAGTGGGAGGATATATATTGATCTGGACCTACATAGTGGTTGTAGTATAGTGGGAGGATATATATTGATCAGGACCTACATAGTGGTTGTAGTATAGTGGGAGGATATATATTGATCTGGACCTACATAGTGGTTGTAGTATAGTGGGAGGATATATATTGATCAGGACCTACATAGTGGTTGTAGCATAGTGGGAGGATATATATTGATCTGGACCTACATAGTGGTTGTAGTATAGTGGGAGGATATATATTGATCTGGACCTACATAGTGGTTGTAGTATAGTGGGAGGATATATATTGATCAGGACCTACATAGTGGTTGTAGCATAGTGGGAGGATATATATTGATCAGGACCTACATAGTGGTTGTAGTATAGTGGGAGGATATATATTGATCAGGACCTACATAGTGGTTGTAGTATAGTGGGAGGATATATATATTGATCAGGACCTACATAGTGGTTGTAGTATAGTGGGAGGATATATATTGATCAGGACCTACATAGTGGTTGTAATGTAGTGGGAGGATATATATTGATCAGGACCTACATAGTGGTTGTAGTATAGTGGGAGGATATATATTGATCAGGACCTACATAGTGGTTGTAGTATAGTGGGAGGATATATATTGATCAGGACCTACATAGTGGTTGTAGTATAGTGGGAGGATATATATAGATCAGGACCTACATAGTGGTTGTAGTATAGTGGGAGGATATATATTGATCAGGACCTACATAGTGGTTGTAGTATAGTGGGAGGATATATATTGATCAGGACCTACATAGTGGTTGTAGTATAGTGGGAGGATATATATTGATCTGGACCTACATAGTGGTTGTAGTATAGTGGGAGGATATATATTGATCAGGACCTACATAGTGGTTGTAGTATAGTGGGAGGATATATATTGATCAGGACCTACATAGTGGTTGTAGTATAGTGGGAGGATATATATTGATCAGGACCTACATAGTGGTTGTAGTATAGTGGGAGGATATATATTGATCAGGACCTACATAGTGGTTGTAGTATAGTGGGAGGATATATATTGATCAGGACCTACATAGTGGTTGTAGTATAGTGGGAGGATATATATTGATCAGGACCTACATAGTGGTTAATAGAATCCTACTAGAAGTAGAACAATGAGTTCTATCAACTGACCGTAATTGAACTTGTACTGTGAAGTCACATTTGGTCCCCGAGATGTCCCTGAAAAACACAGATGGACATTAAAGGGTTAGTAGGGTACATGGTAGGGTAGAGGGTAGGTAGGGTACGTTGGTAAGGTAGAGGGTAGGTAGGGTACGTTGGTAAGGTAGAGGGTAGGTAGGGTACATGGTAGGGTAGAGGGTTGGTAGGGTACATGGTGGGGTAGAGGGTTGGTAGTGTAGAGGGTTGGTAGGGTACATGGTGGAGTAGAGGGTTGGTAGGGTACATTGGTAATATAGAGTATGTTGGTAGGGTAGAGGGTTGGTAGGGTACATGGTAGGGTAGAGGGTTGGTAGGGTATATGGTGGGGTAGAGGGTTGGTAGGGTACATTGGTAGGGTAGAGGGTTGGTAGGGTACATGGTAGTATAGGGTACATGGTAGTAAAGTGTATATGGTAGGGTAGAGGGTAGATAGGGTACGTTGGTAGGGTACATGGTAGTATAGGGTACATGGTAGGGTAGAGGGTAGGTAGGGTACGTTGGTAGGGTACATGGTAGGATAGAGGGTGGGTAAGGTACGTTGGTAGGGTATATGGTAAAGTGTATATGGTTGGGTAGAGGGTAGGTAGGGTATGTTGGTAGGGTCCGTGGTAGTATAGGTACATGGTAGGATAGAGGGTAGGTAGGGTCCGTTGGTAGGGTAGAGGGTAGGTAGGGTACGTTGGTAGGGTAGAGGATAGGTCGTGTAGGGGATAGGGTACATGGTAGTATAGGGCACATGGTAGGGTAGAGGGTAGGTAGGGTACATGGTAGGGTAGAGGGTAGGTAGGGTACATGGTAGTATAGAGTACATGGTAGGGTAGAAGGTAGGTAGGGTAGAGGGTAGGTAGGGTAGGTGATAGGGTACATGGTAGTATAGGGTCCATGGTAGGGTAGGTAGGGTACGTTGGTAAGGTAGAGGGTAGGTATGGTAGGTAGGGTACGTTGGTAGGGTAGAGGGTAGGTAGGGTACGTTGGTAGTATAGGGTACATGGTAGGGTAGACGGTAGGTAGGCTACGTTGGTAGGATAGAGGATAGGTAGGGTACGTTGGTAGGGTAGAGGGTAGGCAGGGTACATTGGTAGGGTACATGGTAGGGTAGAGGGTAGGCAGGGTACATTGGTAGGATGCATGGTAGTATAGAGTACATTGTAGGGTAGAGGGTAGGTAGGGTACCTTGATAGGGTACATGGTAGTATAGGGTACATGGCAGGGTAGAGGGTAGGCAGGGTACATGGTAGTATAGGGTACACGGTAGGGTAGAGGGTAGGTAGGGTCCGTTGGTAGGGTACATGGTAGTATAGGATACATGGCAGGGTATGTTGGTAGGGTACATGGTAGAGCAGAGGGTTTGAGTGTCTTACATTGAGCTGCTAATCTGTTGGACTTGCTGCGGCGTTAGTGCGAACGCAAAACACGTTTCCTGAAACCGCTGGCTGTTGTCCGATGCTGCAGAAAGAGAGAGAGACAGAGAGAAACACAGAGGGAGAGAGAGAGAGAGAGACAGAGAGAAACACAGAGGGAGAGAGAGAGTGAGAGACAGAGAGAAACACAGAGGGAGAGAGTGAGAGAGAGACAGAGAGAAACACAGAGGGAGAGAGAGAGAGAGACAGAGAGAAACACAGAGGGAGAGAGTGAGAGAGAGACAGAGAGAAACACAGAGGGAGAGAGAGAGAGAGAGACAGAGAGAAACACAGAGGGAGAGAGTGAGAGAACGAGAGAGAGCGAGAGAACGAGAGAGAGAGCGAGCGAGCAAGAGTGAGAGAAAGAGTGAGAGTGAGACGGAGACAGAGAGCGAGAGAGGAGGTACTGGTTAGTGATAAGTGAGGGGAACTGTAGAGGACAGTGAACAATCAGAAGAACAATCTGGCCTTTATGGCCATGTACTCTTATAACCTCCACCCGGCACAGCCAGAAGAGGACTGGCCACCCCTCAGAGCCTGGTTCTTCTCTAGGTTTCTTCCTAGATTCCTGTCTTTCTAGGGAGTTTTTCCAAGCCACCGTGCTTCTACATCTGCGTGGCTTGCTGTTTGAGGTTTTAGTCTGGGTTTCTGTACAAGCACCTTGTGACATCAGCAGACGTAAAAGGTCTTTTTAAATACATTTGATTGATTGATTGAACAGAGGCTTAGTCCCTTTTCAGTGAGAGGTCTGTTCACTCAACCGATCAGACGATACAGGGTCCTCTACCCACAACAGGGATGGTTGTTCTTCACACCAGTTATCCTCCAGACAGACTTCTCAAAACAAAACTGGCTACCAGGAACGCTCTGAGAAAAGGACGGGTGTGCTATCTTGTCATCGATGCCAGTAGAAATGGGGGCTTCAGCAATACGGAACGTGTAATATAGTCAATTGGTAGGGTGACAGTGCAGTTTGAACCTCGCACGGGCAGAGATCCTAAGAAAAACACAGATCAAAAGACCGTTTTGTCTCGTCGTCATTCACCTCCTCAACAAACTGGGTCCTTGTACAGCCTTGGGCTTGGTGGAGTGGTATAGTGCAACAGTGGGGCGCTGAAGTGCTGCCTGGGGGGGGCTTACGGAGTGGGAGAAACAGCCCTGTATGAAGACAGACTGGGGGGGGGTAGTACGGTCCCAGCCTGTAGTTCAGCTGTAAACCGTCTTTGTGCTGACAGAGTTGTGAGACCGATGATGTCACTGTAGATGACCGCACAAAGGACTTGTCATGTGTGTGTGTCTGGTGTCTGGTGTTTGTGTGTGAGACTGGTGAGTGTGTGTGTGTGTCTCTGGTGAGCGGGTGTGTGTGTGTGTCTGGTGAGCGTGTGTGTGTGTCTGGTGAGTGTGTGTGTGTCTGGTAAGCGTGTGTGTGTGTGTCTGGTGAGCGTGTGTATGTGTGTCTGGTGAGCGTGTCTGGTGAGCGTGTGTGTGTGTGTGTGTCTGGTGAGCGTGTGTGTGTGTGTGTGTTCAGCCCTTCCTAACTGATCCTTGCGGGATGGACCAACAGAACGTCTTGGCCAGAGAGCTGCTCATCTCCTCACATCACAGGAGCTGAAAGCTGCTCATCCAAATCAGAAACATGTGGTTGGTGGGAGCAGCATACACCTGACGATAAGACCTTTTATGTTGAAGGAGGTTGAAATGGATTTACTGTCAAAGGGAGGCTACCTGTCCATTAACGTCCCCTGATGATTTCCAGTGTGATAGAACATGTGTGTTCACAATGTTACCTGACTGGACCGGAAGCAACCATATCAAAGACTTCACTGAGTTACACTTCATATAAAGAAATCAGTCAATTGAAATACATTCATTCAGGCTATAATCCATGGATTTGACATGACTGGCAATATCAGATATGAATCTGTTGGTCACAGATACCTTTAAAATAATAATAATAATAATAATAATAATGGAAGTAGTTGCGTGGATCAGAACCAGTCAGCATCTGGTGTGACCACCATTTGTCTCTTGCATCGTGACATCTCCTTCGCAGTTGATCAGGCTGCTGATTGTGGCCTGTGGAATGTTGTCCCACTCCTCCTCAATGGCTGTGCGAAGTAGCTGGATATTGTACACGCTGTCGTACACGTGGATACAGAGCATCCCAAAAATGCTCAATGGGTGTCACATCTGGTGAGTATGCAGGCCATGGAAGAACTGGGACATTTTCAGCTTCCAGGAATTGTGTACAGATCCTTGCGACATGGGGCCGTGCATTATCATGCTGAAACGTGAGGTGATGGAGGAGAATGAATAGTACGAAAATGGGCCTCAGGATCTCATCTCGCTATCTCTGTGCATTAAAACGGCTATTGATAAAATGCAATTGTGTTCGTTGTCCGTAGCTCATGCCTGCCCCATTCCATAACCCCACCATGGGGCACTCTGTTGACATCAGCAAACTGCTCACCCCCACGACGCCATACACGCGGTCTGCGGTTCTGACGTACTGTCAACTTCTCTTAAGAAGTTGGAGGTGGCTTATATTAGAGAAATGAACATTCAATTGTCTGGCAACAGCTCTGGTGAACATTCCTGCAGTCAGCATGCCAAATACACGCTCCCTCAAAACACGAGACATCTGTGGCATTGTGACACTGCACATTTTAGAGTGGCCTTTTGTCCCCGGGCACAAGGTGTACCTGTGTAATGATCATGCTGTTTAATCAGCTTCTTGATAGGCCACACCTGTCAGGTGGATGGATTATCTTGAAATGCTCACTATTAAACAAATTTGTGCACAACATTAGATAGAAATAAGCTTTTTGAGCGTATGGAACATTTCTGGGATCTTTTATTTCAGCTCATGAAACGTGACCAACACGTTTATATTTTTGTTCAGTGTAGTTACCTGATTGGCTGGACAGGGTAAAGCAGATCGTTCAGGGCCAATCACACGGAAAGGCATCAGGCTGCAACTATACTGACAACAGCTTAACTGGCTTCCTTTTGATTTGACACACACACACACACACACACACACACACACACACACACACACACACACACACACCCCCACACACACACACCCTCACACACACACCCTCACACACACCCCCACCCCCACACACACCCTCACACACACACACCCCCACACACACACACACCCCCACACACACCCCCCCACACACATACCCACACACACGGTAAATGATCACAGAGTAATATGAGGGAACTCTCTTGACGGTGGTAATTACTTTCCGTTTAGGATGATGGGGGCGGGGAGGGGAGAGGGACCAACCAAGAAGAACCCCCCCCCCCCCCCCCCACGAGACGATTCCCAAGGCCCAACCACCAGGTTCCCTAACTCATCTGCATTAACTGAGAACAATCTGTTTTTCACCGCCTGTCTGTCTGTCAAAATGGGTCTGTGGTTCTCTTTCCACCACCTGGGGTGCAATTAGAGATGAGAAGGGGTGTGAGGTGGATTTACCACAGCCCCCAGTCTGCTACAATACTAGATGGTAGAAAGAATACAAACATCCATGTGATCCTAGAGTGCAGCAGTTGGTTCCTAACAATGGTCTTCTTCCTCCCGGGCGCCCAGGCTATAAATAGACTGTTATTCTCTCTTCCCGCTCGCTCTCTCTCTCTTTCCCTCACCCCCCCCGCTCAATCTTCAGCATCTGATTTGTTCCAGCCATTGGCTGCAGAGTGGAGGGATCTGTGAGGGGGGTGTTTCTACGTTACTGGTGGAAAGGCAAAGGGTTAACACACACACACACACACACCTCCATCTATCAGATCTATACTGGACGGCTGCTTCTGACAGCAAAGCATGGCAAACACTGTTCCTAGATCAGCTCTTATGGTAAAAGTAGTGTGGGCTCACATCTGTACCTTTTCTTTCTGGGGTGAATGTGTTCTGGAGTCAGTACTGGCTAAGAGGAGGAGATGAGAGGGAACTATATGCTAGGGAGAATCTGTTCTGGAGTCAGTACTGGATAAGAGGAGGAGATGAGAGGGAACTATATGCTAGGGAGAATGAGAGCCGCTCTAGTCTTCAGTGGAGCAAAGACCAGCTGGAGTCTATTAGCTAGTCAGTGGCATCATCCCATTGTTTTATACATTACAATACACACACGCGCGCTCACACTGACACAGACACACGAGATCTGGTACTAATCACTCACAGAAAGGAGCCAAAACGGTTTAGCTCCTCTCACTGTCACCCACGGCAACAGACCGCTCCGTTCAGCTCCACCACGGTAACAGACCGCTCCGTTCAGCTCCACCACGGTAACAGACCGCTCCGTTCAGCTCCACCACGGTAACAGACCGCTCCGTTCAGCTCCACCACGGTAACAGACCGCTCCGTTCAGCTCCACCACGGTAACAGACCGCTCCGTTCAGCTTCACCACGGTAACAGACCGCTCCGTTCAGCTCCACCACGGTAACAGACCGCTCCGTTCAGCTCCACCATGGTAACAGGTAACCATGGATGCCATACCAACCCCCCCCCCCAACAACTGAACCTTCCAGACTAATCGACTTCCCTTTCCCCAACAGCCATAATGACCCTTTATTGTCCCTATACTGAGAGACCTGTGCAGCCATCCTCTCTACTCTACACAGTAGCAATTAACACATTCCAGAGCTCTTGCTGCAGCCACACACACACACACACACTCACTCACACTCCTGCTGCATGCTTCTGGTATTAGTTCAGAGTGGTGGCTGTTCCCAGCCTGGCAGCCATCACTGCTATGTGAGGTGATGTATGGAGAACACATTGAAGAGGAGTGGGCTTGGAGGAGAGATGCTGTGTGTGTGTGTGAGGTGATGTATGGAGAACACTTTGAAGAGGAGTGGGCTTGGAGGAGAGATGCTGTGTGTGTGTGAGGTGATGTATGGAGAACACATTGAAGAGGAGTGGGCTTGGAGGAGAGATGCTGTGTGTGTGTGTGAGGTGATGTATGGAGAACACATTGAAGAGGAGTGGGCTTGGAGGAGAGATGCTGTGTGTGTGTGAGGTGATGTATGGAGAACACATTGAAGAGGAGTGGGCTTGGAGGAGAGATGCTGTGTGTGTGTGAGGTGATGTATGGAGAACACTTTGAAGAGGAGTGGGCTTGGAGGAGAGACGCTGTAGTGAGGGGGGGGGTTCGGGTTGTGTGTAGTGAGGGGGCGGGGGGTCGGGTTGTGTGTAGTGAGGGGGGGGGGGGGGGGGTCGGGTTGTGTGTAGTGAGGTCAGGTGTTGTTTTGTCTACTGAGTGAAGAGGTGGTTTGCGTTGAGGGATTGGGTGTGTATTGACTAGTGAGAAGATTGTGATGGGTCAACTTGTTTCTGTGTGTGTGTGTGTGTGTGTGTGTGTGTGTGTGTGTGTGTGTGTGTGTGTGTGTGTGTGGTCACAGCCTTCTGGGGTCTGCATGGTGTGTCATGAAAATATCCATGTTGATGAAAACAAAACACATGAAGCTGTGTAACGCCAGCATTGTGCATTCCAATAAAAATTCCTCCTTGGCCCTTAAAGAGCTGAGTTAAGGTACTTTCAGAGGCCTCTTAAACCTGTTCACACATCTGCCACCTTCTCAGGGCTCTGTTGTGGCAGATGTGGTGGGGGGCAGCCATCTTGTTTGACCAGATGTGGTGGGGGGCAGCCATCTTGTTTGACCAGATGTGGCGGGGGGCAGCCATCTTGTTTGACCAGATGTGGTGCGGGGCAGCCATCTTGTTTGACCAGATGTGGCACGGGGCAGCCATCTTGTTTGACCAGATGTGGTGGGGGGCAGCCATCTTGTTTGACCAGATGTGGCGGGGGGCAGCCATCTTGTTTGACGAGATGTGGCGGGGGGCAGCCATGTTGTTTGACCAGATGTGGTGGGGGGCAGCCATCTTGTTTGACCAGAAGTGGTGGGGGGCAGCCATCTTGTTTGACCAGATGTGGCGGGGGGCAGCCATCTTGTTTGACCAGATGTGGTGGGGGGCAGCCATCTTGTTTGACCAGATGTGGTGGGGGGGCAGCCATCTTGTCTAACTCCTCTAGCTCCACAATGAAATAGGGTGCAGGCCAGGCAGCAGGCTGTTAGCCAGCCTGCCAGCATAGTGGAGTCTGCCACTAGCACAGTCAGTGTAGTCAGCTCAGCTATCACCATTGAGACCGTGTCTGTGCCTCGACCTAGGTTGGGCAAAACTAAACATGGCGGTGTTCGCCTTAGCAATCTCACTAGGATAAAGACCTCCTCCATTCCTGTCATTATTGAAAGAGATCATGATACCTCACATCTCAAAATAGGGCTACTTAATGTTAGATTCCTTACTTCAAAGGCAATTATAGTCAATGAACTAATCACTGATCATAATCTTGATGTGATTGGCCTGACTGAAACATTAAGCCTGATGAATTTACTGTGTTAAATGAGGCCTCACCTCCTGGCTACACTAGTGACCATATCCCCCGTGCATCCCGCAAAGGCGGAGGTGTTGCTAACATTTACGATAGAAAATTTTAATTTACAAAAAAAAAAAAACGTTTTCGTCTTTTGAGCCATGAAAATCACTTTTTATAGCTACTGTTTACAGGCCTCCTGGGCCATATACAGCGTTCCTCACTGAGTTCCCTGAATTCCTATCGGACCTTGTAGTCATAGCAGATAATATTCTAATCTTTGGTGACTTTAATATTCACATGGAAAAGTCCACAGACCCACTCCAAAAGGCTTTCGGAGCCATCATCGACTCAGTGGGTTTTGTCCAACATGTCTCTGGACCCACTCACTGTCACAGTCATACTCTGGACCTAGTTTTGTCCCATGGAATAAATGTTGTGGATCTTAATGTTTTTCCTCATAATCCTGGACTATCGGACCACCATTTTATTACGTTTGCAATTGCAACAAATAATCTGCTCAGACCCCAACCAAGGAACATCAAAAGTCGTGCTATAAATTCAGACAACATAAAGATTCTTTGATGTCATTCCAGATTCCCTCTGTCTACCCAAGGACGCCAGAGGACAAAAATCAGTTAACCACCTAACTGAGGAACTCAATTTAACCTTGCGCAATACCCTAGATGCAGTTGCACCCCTAAAAACTAAAAACATTTCTCATAAGAAACTAGCTCCCTGGTACACAGAAAATACCCGAGCTCTGAAGCAAGCTTCCAGAAAATTGGAACGGAAATGGCGCCACACCAAACTGGAAGTCTTCCGACTAGCTTGGAAAGACAGTACCGTGCAGTACCGAAGAGCCTTTACTGCTGCTCGATCGCTCGATCATCCTATTTTTCTAACTTATTTGAGGAAAATAAGAACAATCCGAAATTCCTTTTTAATACTGTCGCAAAGCTAACTAAAAAAGCAGCATTCCCCAAGAGAGGATGGCTTTCACTTTAGCAGTGATAAATTCATGAACTTCTTTGAGGAAAAGATCATGATTATTAGAAAGCAAATTACGGACTCCTCTTTAAATCTGCGTATTCCTTCAAAGCTCAGTTGTCCTGAGTCTGCACAACTCTGCTAGGACCTAGGATCAAGAGAGACGCTCAAGTGTTTTAGTACTATATCTCTTGACACAATGATGAAAATAATCATGGCCTCTAAACCTTCAAACTGCATACTGGACCCTATTCCAACTAAACTACTGAAAGAACTGCTTCCTGTGCTTGGCCCTCCTACGTTGAACATAATAAACGGCTCTCTATCCACCGGATGTGTACCAAACTCACTAAAAGTGTCAGTAATAAAGCCTCTCTTGAAAAAGCCAAACCTTGACCCAGAAAATATAAAAAACTATCTGCCTATATCGAATCTTCCATTCCTCTCAAAAATGTTAGAAAAGGCTGTTGCGCAGCAACTCACTGCCTTCCTGAAGACAATCAATGTATACGAAATGCTTCAGTCTGGTTTTAGACACCATCATAGCACTGAGACTGCACTTGTGAAGGTGGTAAATTACCTTTTAATGGCATCAGACAGAGGCTCTGCATCTGTCCTGGTGCTCCTAGACCTTAGTGCTGCTTTTGATACCATCGATCACCACATTCTTTTGGAGAGATTGGAAACCCAAATTGGTCTACACGGACAAGTTCTGGCCTGGTTTAGATCTTATCTGTCCTCTGACAAATCAACTGTAAATGTCGGTGTTCCTCAAGGTTCCGTTTTAGGACCACTATTGTTTTCACTATATATTTTACCTCTTGGGGATGTCATTCGAAAACATAATGTTAACTTTCACTGCTATGCGGATGACACACAGCTGTACATTTCCAAAATTGCCCTCGCTAGAAGCATGTGTTTCAGACATAAGGAAGTGGATGGCTGCAAACTTTCTACTTTTAAACTCGGACAAAACAGAGATGCTTGTTCTAGGTCCCAAGAAACAAAGAGATCTTCTGTTGAATCTGACAATTAATCTTAATGGTTGTACAGTCGTCTCAAATAAAACTGTGAAGGACCTCGGCGTTACTCTGGACCCTGATCTCTCTTTTGAAGAACATATCAAGACCATTTCAAGGACAGCTTTTTTCCATCTACAGTGCCTTGCGAAAGTATTCGGCCCCCTTGAACTTTGTGACCTTTTGCCACATTTCAGGCTTCAAACATAAAGATATAAAACTGTATTTTTTTGTGAAGAATCAACAACAAGTGGGACACAATCATGAAGTGGAACGACATTTATTGGATATTTCAAACTTTTTTAACAAATCAAAAACTGAAAAATTGGGCGTGCAAAATTATTCAGCCCCTTTACTTTCAGTGCAGCAAACTCTCTCCAGAAGTTCAGTGAGGATCTCTGAATGATCCAATGTTGACCTAAATGACTAATGATGATAAATACAATCCACCTGTGTGTAATCAAGTCTCCGTATAAATGCACCTGCACTGTGATTGTCTCAGAGGTCCGTTAAAAGCGCAGAGAGCATCATGAAGAACAAGGAACACACCAGGCAGGTCCGAGATACTGTTGTGAAGAAGTTTAAAGCCGGATTTGGATACAAAAAGATTTCCCAAGCTTTAAACATCCCAAGGAGCACTGTGCAAGCGATAATATTGAAATGGAAGGAGTATCAGACCACTGCAAATCTACCAAGACCTGGCCGTCCCTCTAAACCTTCAGCTCAAACAAGGAGAAGACTGATCAGAGATGCAGCCAAGAGGCCCATGATCACTCTGGATGAACTGCAGAGATCTACAGCTGAGGTGGGAGACTCTGTCCATATGACAACAATCAGTCGTATATTGCACAAATCTGGCCTTTATGGAAGAGTGGCAAGAAGAAAGCCATTTCTTAAAGATATCCATAAAAAGTGTTGTTTAAAGTTTGCCACAAGCTACCTGGGAGACACACCAAACATGTGGAAGAAGATGCTCTGGTCAGATGAAACCAAAATTGAACTTTTTGGCAACAATGCAAAACGTTATGTTTGGCGTAAAAGCAACACAGCTGAACACACCATCCCCACTGTCAAACATGGTGGTGGCAGCATCATGGTTTGGGCCTGCTTTTCTTCAGCAGGGACAGGGAAGATGGTTAAAATTGATGGGAAGATGGATGGAGCCAAATACAGGACCATTCTGGAAGAAAACCTGATGGAGTCTGCAAAAGACCTGAGACTGGGACGGAGATTTGTCTTCCAACAAGACAATGATCCAAAACATAAAGCAAAATCTACAATGGAATGGTTCAAAAATAAACATATCCAGGTGTTAGAATGGCCAAGTCAAAGTCCAGACCTGAATCCAATCGAGAATCTGTGGAAAGAACTGAAAACTGCTGTTTACAAATGCTCTCCATCCAACCTCACTGAGCTCGAGCTGTTTTGCAAGGAGGAATGGGAAAACATTTCAGTCTCTCGATGTGCAAAACTGATAGAGACATACCCCAAGCGACTTACAGCTGTAATCGCAGCAAAAGGTGGCGCTACAAATTATTAACTTAAGGGGGCTGAAAAATTTTGCACGCCCAATTTTTCAGTTTTTGATTTGTTAAAAAAGTTTGAAATATCCAATAAATGTCGTTCCACTTCATGATTGTGTCCCACTTGTTGTTGATTCTTCACAAAAAAATACAGTTTTATATCTTTATGTTTGAAACCTGAAATGTGGCAGAAGGTCGCAAAGTTCAAGGGGGTCGAATACTTTCGCAAGGCACTGTACGTAACATTGCAAAAATCAGAAACTTTCTGTCCAAAAATGATGCAGAAAAATTAATCCATGCTTTTGTCACTTTTAGGTTAGACTACTGCAATGCTCTACTTTCCGGCTACCCGGATAAAGCACTAAATAAACTTCAGTTAGTGCTAAATACGGCTGCTAGAATCCTGACTAGAACCAAAACAAATGATCATATTATTCCAGTGCTAGCCTCCCTACACTGGCTTCCTGTCAAAGCAAGGGCTGATTTCAAGGTTTTACTGCTAACCTACAAAGCATTACATGGGCTTGCTCCTACCTCTCTCTCTGATTTGGTCCTGCCGTACATACCTACACGTACGCTACGGTCACAAGACGCAGGCCTCCTAATTGTCCCTAGAATTTCTAAGCAAACAGCTGGAGGCTCCTA
Source organism: Oncorhynchus mykiss (assembly GCF_013265735.2). Classification (NCBI taxonomy): domain Eukaryota; kingdom Metazoa; phylum Chordata; class Actinopteri; order Salmoniformes; family Salmonidae; genus Oncorhynchus; species Oncorhynchus mykiss. Next base: position 88,877,035 of record NC_048570.1, read on the forward strand.
TAGAGCTCCATTTTTATGGAACGGTCTGCCTACCCATGTCAGAGACACAAACTCGGTCTCAACCTTTAAGTCTTTACTGAAGACTCATCTCTTCAGTGGGTCATATGATTGAGTGTAGTCTGGCCCAGGAGTGGGAAGGTGAACGGAAAGGCTCTGGAGCAACGAACCGCCCTTGCTGTCTCTGCCTGGCCGGTTCCCCTCTTTCCACGGGGATTCTCTGCCTCTAACCCTATTACAGGGGCTGAGTCACTGGCTTACTGGGGCTCTCTCATACCGTCCCTGGGAGGGGTGCGTCACCTGAATGGGTTGAGTCACTGATGTGATCATCCTGTCTGGGTTGGCGTCCCCCCCTTGGGTTGTGCCGTGGCGGAGATCTTTGTGGGCTATACTCAGCCTTGTCTCAGGATGGTAAGTTAGTGGTTGAAGATATCCCTCTAGTGGTGTGGGGGCTGTGCTTTGGCAAAGTGGGTGGGGTTATTTCCTTCCTGTTTGGCCCTGTCCGGGGGTGTCCTCGGATGGGGCCACAGTGTCTCCTGACCCCTCCTGTCTCAGCCTCCAGTATTTATGCTGCAGTAGTTTATGTGTCGGGGGGCTAGGGTCAGTTTGTTATATCTGGAGTACTTCTCCTGTCCTATTCGGTGTCCTGTGTGAATTTAAGTGTGCTCTCTCTAATTCTCTCTTTCTTTCTCTCTTTCTTTCTCTCTCGGAGGACCTGAGCCCTAGGACCATGCCTCAGGACTACCTGACATGATGACTCCTTGCTGTCCCCAGTCCACCTGGCCATGCTGCTGCTCCAGTTTCAACTGTTCTGCCTTATTATTATTGGACCATGCTGGTCATTTATGAACATTTGAACATCTTGGCCATGTTCTGTTATAATCTCCACCCGGCACAGCCAGAAGAGGACTAGCCACCCCACATAGTCTGGTTCCTCTCTAGGTTTCTTCCTAGGTTTTGGCCTTTCTAGGGAGTTTTTCCTAGCCACCGTGCTTCTACACCTGCATTTCTTGCTGTTTGGGGTTTTAGGCTGGGTTTCTGTACAGCACGTTGAGATATCAGCTGATGTACGAAGGGCTATATAAATAAATTTGATTTGATTTGACCGGCGAGTTTAGAGATTTCAGGAATCGTACTCGATGTGTTTTCAACAATCCGCACTGAGGAAGGCTATATGAGGAGTCTACAAGACCCCGAATCCACAAAAACAAAAGGACACCTCTGTATTTCAATACAAATATCTCCCCCTCCTACTCATGACTTTCAAAGAAACATTCAAAGGGAGAAAGTCTCAGAAATATTTATTATTCATGAAATGCTCATCAAATTTGAAATAGTCCTACATTATTTCCCAAGAATATGGTGATTAAAATCATGTATAATGTATGCATGCCACATTGATATCCATAATGAACACAGAGGCATGGCTCCCTGGCAGAGGATGATGGTGTTGGTGATGAAGAGTTTAGAGTTCGACAAACATGAATGTGGCCTATTTAAATGAGCAGAGCCGCGCGGGTCCTCAGTTGCTACATTAACCAGTCTTTACAGAGGGGAGCTGGGGTAACTGGAGGCCAACAACGTGTACTGATAAGACTCAGGACATTACAGGCCTTCAACAGGAGAACAGGCTGCTGCACAGACTGGAGAGGGGAGGGAGAGGAGCGACAGGGGGAGGAAAGGAGGGCATGGGTAGAGGGAGGGAGGGGAGTGAATTGAGTGAGGGAGAGGGGGTGGGAGTGGGTAGAGTGAGGGAGAGGAGAGAGGGAGGGGGGGAAGAAAGAGAGTGAATTGAATTGAGTGAGGGAGGGAGGGAGAGGAGAGAGGGTGGGAGTGGGTAGAGTGAGGGAGAGGAGAGAGGGAGGGAGTGGGTAGAGTAGAGAGGGAGGGAGTGGGTAGAGTAGAGAGGGAGGGAGTGGGTAGAGTGAGGGAGAGGAGAGAGATTGAATTGAGTGAGGGAGGTGTGTGTGTGTAGAGTGAGGGATAGAAGAGAGAGATTGAATTGAGTGAGGGAGAGGAGAGCAGGAGGGAGTGGGTAGAGTGAGGGAGAGAAGAGAGAAAGGGAGGGCGAGGGAGCTGGGATAGGGTAGAGAGAGGCAGGGCGAAGATAAAGAGTGGGGGATGGGAGAGAGAGGCACAGCCAGAGAGGGGGAGGGGTGGGAGAGAGAGAGAGAGGCACAGCCAGAGAGGGGGGAGGACAAGGCAGCTAGAGATAAACAGAGTGAGAGATGGAGGGAAACAGAGCCAGCGATAATCAGGGAATGCAAGAGTGAGTGAGAGAGCGAGAGAGCGAGAGAGAACACTAATGATAGACAGAGGGAGAGAGAACGTGGGGGAGGGGTGGGCAAGATAACTAGCAATAAACAGAGAGGGGTGGGGTTAAGGGAGTGGGGCAAGAGAGCTAATGATAGACAGAGAGAGACATGAATATAACTATAGATGAACAGAGAGGGGTAGAGAGAGGGAAGAGAGGCAAAGAGCTAGAGATGAAAAGAGAGAGGGGGAAGAGAGGCATAGAGCTAGAGATGAAAAGAGAGGGGTGGAGAGAGCGGCATAGAGCTAGAGATGAAAAGAGAGGGGGGGAGAGAGAGGCATAGAGCTAGAGATGAAAAGAGAGGGGGGGGGAGAGAGGCATAGAGCTAGAGATGAAAAGAGAGGGGGGAGAGAGAGCCATAGAGCTAGAGATGAATAGAGAGGGGGGAGAGAGAGGCATAGAGCTACAGATGAAAAGAGAGGGGGGAGAGAGAGGCATTGAGCTACAGATGAAAAGAGAGGGGGGAGAGAGAGGCATTGAGCTAGAGATGAAAAGAGAGGGGGGAGAGAGAGGCATTGAGCTAGAGATGAAAAGAGAGAGGGGGAAGAGAGGCATAGAGCTAGAGATGAAAAGAGAGAGGGGGAAGAGAGGCATAGAGCTAGAGATGAAAAGAGAGGGGTGGAGAGAGCGGCATAGAGCTAGAGATGAAAAGAGAGGGGGGGAGAGAGAGGCATAGAGCTAGAGATGAAAAGAGAGGGGGGGGGAGAGAGGCATAGAGCTAGAGATGAAAAGAGAGGGGGGAGAGAGAGCCATAGAGCTAGAGATGAATAGAGAGGGGGGAGAGAGAGGCATAGAGCTACAGATGAAAAGAGAGGGGGGAGAGAGAGGCATAGAGCTAGAGATGAAAAGAGAGAAGGGGAAGAGAGAGGTAGAGCTAGAGATGAACAGAGAGAGGGGGAGAGAGGCATAGAGCTAGAGATGAACAGTGAGAGAGGGAAGAGAGAAGCATAGAGCTTGAGATGAACAGAGAGAGGGGGAAGAGAGGCATAGAGCTAGAGATGAACAGAGAGGGAAGAGAGAAGCATAGAGCTACAGATGAACAGAGAGGGGAAGAGAGGCATAGAGCTAGAGATGAACAGTGAGAGAGGGAAGAGAGAAGCATAGAGCTTGAGATGAACAGAGAGAGGGGGAAGAGAGGCATAGAGCTAGAGATGAACAGAGAGGGAAGAGAGAAGCATAGAGCTACAGATGAACAGAGAGGGGAAGAGAGGCATAGAGCTAGAGATGAACAGAGAGAGAGGGAAGAGAGAAGCATAGAGCTAGAGATGAACAGAGAGAGGGGAAGAGAGGCATAGAGCTAGAGATGAACAGAGAGAGGGGAAGAGAGAAGCATAGAGCTAGAGATGAACAGAGAGGGGGAGAGAGGCATAGAGCTAGAGATGAACAGTGAGAGAGGGAAGAGAGAAGCATAGAGCTTGAGATGAACAGAGAGAGGGGGAAGAGAGGCATAGAGCTAGAGATGAACAGAGAGGGAAGAGAGAAGCATAGAGCTACAGATGAACAGAGAGGGGAAGAGAGGCATAGAGCTAGAGATGAACAGAGAGAGAGGGAAGAGAGAAGCATAGAGCTAGAGATGAACAGAGAGGGGAAGAGAGGCATAGAGCTAGAGATGAACAGAGAGAGAGGGAAGAGAGAAGCATAGAGCTAGAGATGAACAGAGAGAGGGGAAGAGAGGCATAGAGCTAGAGATGAAAAGAGAGAGGGGGAAGAGAGAGGCATTGAGCTAGAGATGAAAAGAGAGAGGGGGAAGAGAGGCATAGAGCTAGAGATGAAAAGAGAGAGGGGGAAGAGAGGCATAGAGCTAGAGATGAAAAGAGAGAGGGGGAAGAGAGGCATAGAGCTAGAGATGAAAAGAGAGGGGGAAGAGAGAGGTAGAGCTAGAGATGAACAAAGAGAGAAGAGAGAGGAATAGAGCTCTAGATAAACAGAGAGAGGGGGAAGAGAGAGAGAGAGGGGGAAGAGAGGAATAGAGCTATAAATAAACAGAGAGAGGGGGAAGAGAGAGGGGGAAGAGAGGAATAGAGCTAAAAAATAAACAGAGAGAGGGGGAAGAGAGAGGGGGAAGAGAGGAATAGAGCTAAAAAATAAACAGAGAGGGAAAAGAGGGAAGAGAGAGGGGGAAGAGAGAAGAAGGGCTATAGATAAACAGAGAGGGGGAAGATAGAGAGAGAGGGAAGAGGGGAATAGAGCTATAAATAAACAGAGAGAGGGAAGAGAGAGGGGGAAGAGAGAGGGGGAAGAGAGAGGGGGAAGAGAGAGGGGGAAGAGAGAGGGGGGAGAGGGGGAAGAGAGAGAAATAGAGCTATAGATAAACAGAGAGAGGGGGAAGAGAGAGGGGGAAGAGAGAGGGGGAAGAGAGAGAGAGGGAAGAGAGGATTAGAGCTATAAATAAACAGAGAGAGAGGGAAGAGAGAGGGGGAAGAGAGGGAAGAGAGAGGGGGAAGAGAGGGAAGAGAGAGGGGGAAGAGGGGAATGGAGCTATAAATAAACAGAGAGAGGGGGAAGAGAGAGAGGGAAGAGAGAGGGGGGAAGAGAGAGAGGGGGAAGAGATAGGTATAGAGCTATAGATAAACAGAGAGAGGGGAAGAGAGAGGAATAGAGCTATAAATAAACAGAGAGAGGGGGAAGAGAGAGAGAGGGGGAAGAGAGAGGAATAGAGCTATAAATAAACAGAGAGAGGGGGAAGAGAGAGAGGGGGAAGAGAGAGGAATAGAGCTATAAATAAACAGAGAGAGAGGGAAGAGAGAGGGGGGAAGAGAGAGAGGGGGAAGAGATAGGTATAGAGCTATAGATAAACAGAGAGAGGGGGAAGAGAGAGAGAGGGGGAAGAGAGAGGAATAGAGCTACAGATAAACAGAGTGAGGGGAAGAGAGAGGGGGAAGAGAGAGGGGGGAAGAGAGAGGGGGAAGAGAGAGAGGGGGAAGAGAGAGGGGGAAGAGAGAGGAATAGAGCTACAGATAAACAGAGTGAGGGGAAGAGAGAGGGGGAAGAGAGAGGGGGGAAGAGAGAGGGGAGAGAGAGGGGGAAGAGAGGAATAGAGCTATTAATAAACAGAGAGAGGGGAGAGAGAGGGGGAAGAGAGAGAAGAGAGAGAGGGGAAGAGAGAGAGGGGGAAGAGAGAGAGGGGGAAGAGAGAGAGGGGGAAGAGAGAGAGGGGGAAGAGAGAGGAATAGAGCTATAAATAAACAGAGAGAGGGGGAAGAGACAGGAATAGAGCTCTAGATAAACAGAGTGAGAGGGGAAGAGAGAGGGGGAAGAGAGAGAGGGGAAGAGAGAGAGGGGGAAGAGAGAGAGGGGGAAGAGAGAGAGGGGGAAGAGAGAGGAATAGAGCTATAGATTAACAGAGTTGGAGGGGAAGAGAGAGGGGGAAGAGACAGGAATAGAGCTATAAATAAACAGAGTGAGGGGAAGAGAGAGGGGGGAGAGAGAGGGGGAAGAGAGAGGAGAGAGAGAGGGGGAAGAGAGATGGGAGAGAGAGGGGGAAGAGAGATAAGGGGACGAGAGGAATAGAGCTATTAATAAACAGAGAGAGGGGAGAGAGAGAGGGGGAAGAGAGAGAGAAGAAAGAGAGGGAAGAGAGAGAGGGGGAAGAGAGAGAGGGGGAAGAGAGAGAGGGGGAAGAGAGAGGAATAGAGCTATAAATAAACAGAGAGAGGGGGAAGAGAGAGAGAGGGGGAAGAGAGAGAGGGGGAAGAGAGAGAGGGGGAAGAGAGAGGAATAGAGCTATAAATAAACAGAGAGAGGGGGAAGAGACAGGAATAGAGCTCTAGATAAACAGAGTGAGAGGGGAAGAGAGAAGGGGAAGAGAGAGAGGGGAAGAGAGAGAGGGGGAAGAGAGAGGGGGAAGAGAGAGGGGGAAGAGAGAGGAATAGAGCTATAAATAAACAGAGAGAGGGGAAGAGAGAGAGGGGGAAGAGACAGGAATAGAGCTATAGATAAACAGAGTGAGGGGAAGAGAGAGAGGGAAGAGAGAGAGAGGGGGAAGACAGAGAGGGGGAAGAGATAGAGGGGGAAGAGAGGAATAGAGCTATTAATAAACAGACAGAGGGAAGAGAGAGGTGGAAGAGAGAGAGCGGGGGAAGAGAGAGGGAGGAGAGCGAGAGGGGGGAGAGGAATAGAGCTATAAATAAACAGAGAGAGGGGGAAGAGAGAGAGAGGGGGAAGAGAGAGGGAAGAGAGAGAGAGGGGGGAGAGGAATAGAGCTATAAATAAACAGAGAGAGGGGGAAGAGAGAGAGAGGGGGAAGAGAGAGGGAAGAGAGAGAGGGGGGAGAGGAATAGAGCTATAAATAAACAGAGAGAGGGGGAAGAGAGGGGGAAGAGAGAGACAGGGGGAAGAGAGAGGGAAGAGAGAGAGAGGGGGAAGAGAGAGGAATAGAGCTATAAATAAACAGACAGAGCGGGAAGAGAGAGGGGGAAGAGAGAGAAGAGAGAGGGGGAAGAGAGAGGGAAGAGAGAGAGGGGGAAGAGAGGAATAGAGCTATAAATAAACAGAGAGGGGGAAGAGAGAGAGGGAAGAGAGAGGGGGAAGAGAGAGAAGAGGGAAGAGAGAGAGGAATAGAGCTATTAATAAACAGAGAGAGGGGAGAGAGGGGGAAGAGAGAGAAGAGAGAGAGAGGGAAGAGAGAGAAATAAAGCTATTAATAAACAGAGAGAGGGGACAGAGAGGGGGGAGAGAGAAGAGAGAGAGGGAAGAGAGGGAAGAGAGAGAGGGAAGAGAGAGGGGGAAGAGACAGAGAGGGAAGAGAGAGAGGGGGAAGAGAGAGAGGGGAGAGAGAGAGAGGGAAGAGAGGAATAGAGCTATAAATAAACAGAGAGAGGGGGAAGAGAGGGAAGAGAGAGGGGGAAGAGAGAGGGGGAAGAGACAGAGAGGGAAGAGAGAGAGGGGGAAGAGAGAGAGGGGGAAGAGAGAGAGGGGGAGAGAGGAATAGAGCTATAAATAAACAGAGAGAGGGGAGAGAGAGGGGGAAGAGAGAGAGAGAAGAGAGAGAGGGGGAAGAGAGGAATAGAGCTATAAATAAACAGACAGAGAGGGAAGAGAGAGGGGGAAAAGAGAGAAGAGAGAGGGGGAAGAGAGGGGGAAGAGAGAGAGGGGGAAGAGAGGAATAGAGCTATAAATAAACAGAGAGAGGGGTAAGAGAGAGAGAGGGGGAAGAGAGAGAGAGGGGGAAGAGAGAGAGGGGGAAGAGAGAAAGGGGGAAGAGAGAAGGACGAGAGAGGAATAGAGCTATAAATAAACAGAGAGGGGGAAGAGAGAGAGGGGGAAGAGAGAGAGAGGGGGAAGAGAGAGGGAAGAGAGGGAGAGAGGGGGAAGAGAGAGGAATAGAGCTATAAATAAACAGAGAGAGGGGGAAGAGAGAGGAATAGAGCTATAAAAAAACAGAGAAAGGGGGAAGAGAGAGAGGGAAGAGAGAGAGAGGGGGAAGAGAGAGGGGGAAGAGAGAGGGGAGAGAAGAGGGGGAAGAGAGAGGATAGAGCTATAAATAAACAGAGAGAGGGGGAAGAGAGAGGAATAGAGCTATAAATAGAGAGAGAGGGGGAAGAGAGAGAGAGGGGGAAGAGAGAGGGAAGAGAGAGAGGGGGAAGAGAGAGGATAGAGCTATAAATAAACAGAGAGAGGGGGAAGAGAGAGGAATAGAGCTATAAATAGAGAGAGAGGGGGAAGAGAGAGAGGGGGAAGAGAGAGAGAGGGGAGAGAGGAATAGAGCTAGAGAGGAATATAACTATAGATAAACAGAGAGAGAGAGAAGAGAGAGAGAGGGGGAAGAGAGAGAGGGGAGAGAGAGAGAGGGAAGAGAGAGAGGGGGAAGAGAGAGAGGGGAAGAGAGAGAGGGGGAGAGAGGAATAGAGCTATAAATAAACAGAGAGAGGGGGAAGAGAGGGAAGAGAGAGGGGGAAGAGAGAGGGGGAAGAGACAGAGAGGGAAGAGAGAGAGGGGGAAGAGAGAGAGGGGAAGAGAGAGAGGGGGAGAGAGGAATAGAGCTATAAATAAACAGAGAGAGGGGAGAGAGAGGGGGAAGAGAGAGAGAGAAGAGAGAGAGGGGGAAGAGAGGAATAGAGCTATAAATAAACAGACAGAGAGGGAAGAGAGAGGGGGAAAAGAGAGAGGGAAGAGAGAGAGGGGGAAGAGAGAGAGGGGAAGAGAGAGAGGGGGAGAGAGGAATAGAGCTATAAATAAACAGAGAGAGGGGGAAGAGAGGGAAGAGAGAGGGGGAAGAGAGAGGGGGAAGAGACAGAGAGGGAAGAGAGAGAGGGGGAAGAGAGAGAGGGGAAGAGAGAGAGGGGGAGAGAGGAATAGAGCTATAAATAAACAGAGAGAGGGGAGAGAGAGGGGGAAGAGAGAGAGAGAAGAGAGAGAGGGGGAAGAGAGGAATAGAGCTATAAATAAACAGACAGAGAGGGAAGAGAGAGGGGGAAAAGAGAGAAGAGAGAGGGGGAAGAGAGGGGGAAGAGAGAGAGGGGGAAGAGAGGAATAGAGCTATAAATAAACATAGAGAGGGGTAAGAGAGAGAGAGGGGGAAGAGAGAGAGAGGGGGAAGAGAGAGAGGGGGAAGAGAGAAAGGGGGAAGAGAGAAGGACGAGAGAGGAATAGAGCTATAAATAAACAGAGAGGGGGAAGAGAGAGAGGGGGAAGAGAGAGAGAGGGGGAAGAGAGAGGGAAGAGAGGGAGAGAGGGGGAAGAGAGAGGAATAGAGCTATAAATAAACAGAGAGAGGGGGAAGAGAGAGGAATAGAGCTATAAAAAAACAGAGAAAGGGGGAAGAGAGAGAGGGAAGAGAGAGAGAGGGGGAAGAGAGAGGGGGAAGAGAGAGGGGAGAGAAGAATAGAGCTAGAGAGGAATATAACTATAGATAAACAGAGAGAGAGAAGAGAGAGAGAGGGGGAAGAGAGAGAGAGGGGGAAGAGAGAGGGAAGAGAGAGAGGGGGAAGAGAGAGGATAGAGCTATAAATAAACAGAGAGAGGGGGAAGAGAGAGGAATAGAGCTATAAAAAAACAGAGAGAGGGGGAAGAGAGAGGAATAGAGCTATAAAAAAACAGAGAAAGGGGGAAGAGAGAGAGAGGGGGAAGAGAGAGAGAGGGGGAAGAGAGAGGGAAGAGAGAGAGGGGGAAGAGAGAGGATAGAGCTATAAATAAACAGAGAGAGGGGGAAGAGAGAGAGAGGGGGAAGAGAGAGAGAGGGGGAAGAGAGAGGGAAGAGAGAGAGGGGGAAGAGAGAGGATAGAGCTATAAATAAACAGAGAGAGGGGGAAGAGAGAGGAATAGAGCTATAAAAAAACAGAGAAAGGGGGAAGAGAGAGAGGGAAGAGAGAGAGAGGGGGAAGAGAGAGGGGGAAGAGAGAGGGGAGAGAAGAGAGAGAGGGGGAAGAGAGGGGGAAGAGAGAGAGGGGGAAGAGAGAGAGGGGGAAGAGAGAGAGGGGGAAGAGAGAGAGAGGGGGAAGAGAGAGAGAGAGAGAGGGGGAAGAGAGAGAAAGGGGGAAGAGAGGAATAGAGCTATAAATAAACAGAGAGAGAGGGAAGAGAGAGAGAGGGGGAAGAGAGGAATAGAGCTATAAATAAACAGAGAGAGAGGGAAGAGAGAGAAAGGGGGAAGAGAGGAATAGAGCTATAAATAAACAGAGAGAGGGGGAAGAGAGAGAGAGGGGGAAGAGAGAGAGAGGGGGAAGAGAGAGAGGGGGAAGAGAGAGAGGGGGAAGAGAGAGAGAGGGGGAAGAGAGAGAGAGAGAGAGGGGGAAGAGAGAGAAAGGGGGAAGAGAGGAATAGAGCTATAAATAAACAGAGAGAGAGGGAAGAGAGAGAGAGGGGGAAGAGAGGAATAGAGCTATAAATAAACAGAGAGAGGGGGAAGAGAGAGAGAGGGGGAAGAGAGAGAGAGGGGGAAGAGAGAGAGAGGGGGAAGAGAGAGAGAGGGGGAAGAGAGAGAGGGGGAAGAGAGAGAGGGGGAAGAGAGAGAGAGGGGGAAGAGAGAGAGAGAGAGAGGGGGAAGAGAGAGAAAGGGGGAAGAGAGGAATAGAGCTATAAATAAACAGAGAGAGAGGGAAGAGAGAGAGAGGGGGAAGAGAGAGAGGGAGAAGAGAGAGAGAGGGGGGAGAGAGGAATAGAGCTATAAATAAACAGAGAGAGGGGGAAGAGAGAGAGAGGGGGAAGAGAGAGAGAGGGGGAAGAGAGAGAGAGAGGGAAGAGAGAGAGGGGGAAGAGAGAGAGAGGGGAGAGAGGAATAGAGCTAGAGAGGAATATAACTATAGATAAACAGAGAGAGGGGGAAGAGAGAGAGAGGGGGAAGAGAGAGAGGGGGAAGAGAGAGAGAGGGGGAAGAGATAGAGAGGGGGAAGAGAGAGAGGGGAGAGAGAGAGAGGGAGAAGAGAGAGGGAAGAGAGAGAGGGGGAAGAGAGAGGATAGAGCTATAAATAAACAGAGAGAGGGGGAAGAGAGAGGAATAGAGCTATAAATAGAGAGAGAGGGGGAAGAGAGAGAGAGGGGGAAGAGAGAGAGAGGGGGAAGAGAGAGAGAGGGGGAAGAGAGAGAGGGGGAAGAGAGAGAGAGGGGAGAGAGGAATATAACTATAGATAAACAGAGAGAGGGGGAAGAGAGAGAGGGGGAAGAGAGAGAGAGGGGGAAGAGAGAGAGGGGGAAGAGAGAGAGAGGGGGAAGAGAGAGAGGGGGAAGAGAGAGAGAGGGGGAAGAGAGAGAGGGGGAAGAGAGAGAGAGGGGGAAGAGAGAGAGGGGAGAGAGAGAGAGGGAGAAGAGAGAGAGAGGGGGAAGAGAGAGAGAGGGGGAAGAGAGAGAGAGGGGGAAGAGAGAGAGGGGGAAGAGAGAGAGAGGGGGAAGAGAGAGAGAGGGGGAAGAGAGAGAGGGGAGAGAGAGAGAGAGGGGAGAGAGGAATAGAGCTAGAGAGGAATATAACTATAGATAAACAGAGAGAGGGGGAAGAGAGAGAGAGGGGGAAGAGAGAGAGAGGGGAGAGAGGAATAGAGCTAGAGAGGAATATAACTATAGATAAACAGAGAGAGGGGGAAGAGAGAGAGGGGGAAGAGAGAGAGAGGGGGAAGAGAGAGAGGGGAGAGAGAGAGAGGGAGAAGAGAGAGAGAGAGGGGGAAGAGAGAGAGAGGGGGAAGAGAGAGAGAGGGGGAAGAGAGAGAGGGGGAAGAGAGAGAGAGGGGGAAGAGAGAGAGAGGGGGAAGAGAGGAATATAACTATAGATAAACAGAGAGAGGGGGAAGAGAGAGAGAGGGGGAAGAGAGAGAAAGGGGGAAGAGAGAGAGAGGGGGAAGAGAGAGAGATGGGGGAGAGAGAGAGAGGGGGAAGAGAGAGAGGGGGAAGAGAGAGAGAGGGGGAAGAGAGAGAGAGGGGGAAGAGAGAGAGAGGGGGAAGAGAGAGAGATGGGGGAGAGAGAGAGAGGGGGAAGAGAGAGAGGGGGAAGAGAGAGAGAGGGGGAAGAGAGAGAGAGGGGGAAGAGAGAGAGAGGGGGAAGAGAGAGAGGGGGAAGAGAGAGAGAGGGGAGAGAGGAATAGAGCTATAAATAAACAGAGAGAGGGGGAAGAGAGAGAGAGGGGGAAGAGAGAGAGAGGGGGGAGAGAGAGAGAGGGGGAAGAGAGAGAGGGGGAAGAGAGAGAGGGGGAAGAGAGAGAGAGGGGGAAGAGAGAGGGGGAAGAGAGAGAGAGGGGGAAGAGAGAGAGAGGGGGAAGAGAGAGAGGGGGAAGAGAGAGAGATGGGGGAGAGAGAGAGAGGGGGAAGAGAGAGAGGGGGAAGAGAGAGAGGGGAGAGAGAGAGAGGGAGAAGAGAGAGAGAGAGGGGGAAGAGAGAGAGAGGGGGAAGAGAGAGAGAGGGGGAAGAGAGAGAGGGGGAAGAGAGAGAGAGGGGGAAGAGAGAGGAATAGAGCTATAAATAAACAGAGAGAGGGGGAAGAGAGAGAGAGGGGGAAGAGAGAGAGAGGGGGAAGAGAGAGAGAGGGGGAAGAGAGAGAGATGGGGGAGAGAGAGAGAGGGGGAAGAGAGAGAGGGGGAAGAGAGAGAGAGGGGGAAGAGAGAGAGAGGGGGAAGAGAGAGGGGGAAGAGAGAGAGAGGGGGAAGAGAGAGAGGGGGAAGAGAGAGAGAGGGGGAAGAGAGAGAGAGGGGGAAGAGAGAGAGATGGGGGAGAGAGAGAGAGGGGGAAGAGAGAGAGGGGGAAGAGAGAGAGAGGGGGAAGAGAGAGAGAGGGGGAAGAGAGAGAGATGGGGGAGAGAGAGAGAGGGGGAAGAGAGAGAGAGGGGGAAGAGAGAGAGAGGGGGAAGAGAGAGAGAGGGGGAAGAGAGAGAGAGGGGGAAGAGAGAGAGATGGGGGAGAGAGAGAGAGGGGGAAGAGAGAGAGAGGGGGAAGAGAGGAATATAACTATAGATAAACAGAGAGAGGGGGAAGAGAGAGAGGGGGAAGAGAGAGAGAGGGGGAAGAGAGAGAGAGGGGGAAGAGAGAGAGATGGGGGAGAGAGAGAGAGGGGGAAGAGAGAGAGAGGGGGAAGAGAGAGAGATGGGGGAGAGAGAGAGAGGGGGAAGAGAGAGAGATGGGGGAGAGAGAGAGAGGGGGAAGAGAGAGAGGGAAGAGAGAGAGAGGGGGAAGAGAGAGAGATGGGGGAGAGAGAGAGAGGGGGAAGAGAGAGAGGGAAGAGAGAGAGAGGGGGAAGAGAGAGAGAGGGGGAAGAGAGAGGAATAGAGCTATAAATAAACAGAGAGAGGGAGAAGAGAGAGAGAGGGGGAAGAGAGAGAGAGGGGGAAGAGAGAGAGAGGGGGAAGAGAGAGAGGGGGAAGAGAGGAATAGAGCTAGAGATGAACAGAGAGAGAGAGAGAGAGAGAGAGGGGGAAGAGAGAGAGAGGGTGAAGAGAGAGAGAGGGGGAAGAGAGAGAGAGGGGGAAGAGAGAGAGAGGGGGAAGAGAGAGAGAGGGGGAAGAGAGAGAGAGGGGGAAGAGAGAGAGATGGGGGAGAGAGAGAGGGGCTCCCCTCGGTCCGTCTGGGAAGGCAAATTAATTAATCAAGCTGCTTCATTACTGTCCTGCCATTATTATTAGGATAAAGAGGGTCATCTCCTCAAAAACTACGGCTGTGGATAATTCATTACCACACCGTGCAGGGAAGGAATCAGGTCTTCAATGACTGAAAGCAGCTCCATTCTCTACCTCGGGCTGTTCTCTCTGCCTGGGGGACACGTGTGATTGAAATGCATTATTTATTTGAATGGGTCACTGTTTTTTTATGAGGTTTGGTAAGAGTTTGTGTGGAGGAGCGTGTGTGTGTGTGTGTGTGTGTGTGTGTTTGTATATATATGTGCCTAACAGTCACATGATGGGGGATGTGTTTTGTAGGCACAGGTGTACGAGGCTGTAGGATTTCATCACACAACACAGCACGTCAAAAACGAGAGCGATGGAGAGAGGAGAGATGTGGCGAGAGGACAGTGTTGTGGTCAGTGTGTTTGTACATGCAACCGGAGGCAAATGAATCACAATCCGGTATCCTACTCCATCAAAATGCTAATGTAGGAAAATGTAGACATTTCCATATATTTGCAGGGAGGTTGGTGCAGGTTGAAAGGGGAGGTGTTTTATCATACAAGGTGCAGTGGGGTGTGATGCAGTATTTGCATATCTAATAGAACGGAGCAGTGTTGAGATGCAACTGTACACGTTATTATAAATAGGTTACTTAGACAGAGGATGCACAGCCTAGGAGGCCTAAAAATATTTCTGTATGGCTCCGTATGGCTCCGTATGGCCCCGTATGGTTCCGTATGGCCCCGTATGGCTCCGTATGGCTCCGTATGGCCCAGTATGGCACCGTATGGTCCAGTATGGCTCCGTATGGTCCCGTATTGCTCCGTATGGCCCCGTATGGTCCCGTATGGCCCCGTATGGTCCCGTATGGCTCCGTAAGGGTCTCGTATGGTCTCGTATGGCTCCGTATGGCTCCGTATGGTCCCGTATGGCTCCGTATGGGTCTCGTATGGCTCCGTATGGGTCTCGTATGGCTCCGTATGGGTCTCGTAGGGCCCCGTATGGCTCTGTATGGTCCCGTATGGCTCTGTATGGCTCCGAATGGCTCCGTATGGCCCAGTATGGTCCCGTATGGCTCAGTATGGTCCCGTATGGCTCAGTATGGCCCCGTATGGCTCAGTATGGCCCCGTATGGCTCAGTATGGCCCCGTATGGCTCCGTATGGATTCCGTATGGCCCCGTATGGCTCTGTATGGCACCGTATGGTCTCGTATGGTCCCGTATGGCTCCGTATGGTCTCGTATGGCCCTGTATGGTCTCGTATGGCCCCGTATGGTCTCGTATGGCCCTGTATGGTCTCGTATGGTCTCGTATGACCCCGTATGGTCTCGTATGGCCCCGTATGGTCTCGTTTGGCCCCCAGTTGGTAGAGCATGAATCATTATTATATTAACGTGGAACTGACACCGTTTTAGCAACAATGAATTCTTGTTAAAATATGTTCATATACGCCCCCAGTAAGAATATGATGCCTGCTTCTAAATGGACTGATAAGCACATAGATATGATCATTTTCAGATGTTCCCACTTCATTAGCATTTGTGAAAATTCTACAGTAATATATAGTGGGAAAACAGCTGTGCATTTGAACAATTAACACTGCAGTAAATAAAACCTATTGTCCAGACGACACAGACTGGAGCACCATAGCCAATCAGTGATACAGTAGGCCTTTATGCAAATCAGCCATTTGCCACACAGGCCTGCTGCCATCATTCCCTTTGAACTGGACTGTGTGTTTACAGGCAGTAGGGCCTGACATCATTCACTTTGAACTGGACTGTGTGTTTACAGGCAGTAGGACCTGACATCATTCACTTTGAACTGGACTGTGTGTTTACAGGCAGTAGGACCTGACATCATTCACGTTGAACTAGACTGTGTGTTTACAGGCAGTAGGACCTGACATCATTCACGTTGAACTAGACTGTGTGTTTACAGGCAGTAGCAACAGCGTGACTTTGGATCATTAGAAAGCATTCGCCAAAACCCGCGAGTCTCCTTACATTTGGGAACTTTACAGTCCAATTGATCAAACAACCAAGAAGTTGTGAAAAGGGTCAATAGTCGGAAGAGTTGCAGAGTCAATAAAAAGAATACCATTATTCATTAGATGCTTTTTCCATGAATTATTCTATTTTCTCTGCAACCATATGGTCTATCTACTAGAAACTATTGGACAATATGGACACAGATATATAACAAATAAATACTATTTATGAATACATTTTTTTTAAGTTCAAGTATTCATTACCAAAGTTACCATAGATTATCTGTTAATTACCAAAATTACTGAAGATTCCGGTAACTTTGGTAAATTACCGGTAGTTTTGCAACACTACACATACCAATCCACAGACACCAGCCACCCAGACACCAGCCACCCACAGACACCAGCCACCCACAGACACCAGCCACCCACAGACACCAGCCACCCACCAGACACCAGCCACCCACCAGACACCAGCCACCCACCAGACACCAGCCACCCACAGACACCAGCCACCCACAGACACCAGCCACCCACAGACACCAGCCACCCACCAGACACCAGCAACCCACCAGACACCAGCCACCCACAGACACCAGCCACCCACAGACACCCACAGACACCAGCCACCCACAGACACCAGCCACCCACAGACACCAGCCACCCACCAGACACCAGCCACCCACAGACACCAGCCACCCACCAGACACCAGCCACCCACCAGACACCAGCCACCCACCAGACACCAGCCACCCACCAGACACCAGCCACCCACAGACCAGCCACCAGCCACCCACCAGACACCAGCCACCCACAGACACCAGCCACCCACAGACACCAGCCACCCACCAGACACCAGCCACCCACCAGACACCAGCCACCCACCAGACACCAGCCACCCACCAGACACCAGCCACCCACAAGACACCAGCCACCCACCAGACACCAGCCACCCACCAGACACCAGCCACCCACAGACACCAGCCACCCACAGACACCAGCCACCCACAGACACCAGCCACCCACAGACACCAGCCACCCACAGACACCAGCCACCCACAGACACCAGCCACCCACAGACACCCTTACCTAGACTGGTGGGTTTGATGAGCTCGTCCAGCATATCGTAGAAGGGCAGCCTCTGCAGCTTGACGTCTGGGTGCACCGGATGCAGGGTGGCCGAGGTGGGCAGGTGGTGCGCCAGCCCGCTGAGCTCATGCTTGCCAGGCCCCAGCAACGAGATGGGCAGCAGGGCAGCCGGCGAGGGTACTCCCCCGTGCCCGTGGCCCTCATACACCAGCTGGCTGAGGCCGGCAGGTAGGGCGGCGGTGCCCCCTCCTCCCGAGGCAGGGTAGTGTGGTCCGGGCAGGACCAGCTCTGAGGGAGAGCCCATCTTGGTGGGGAAGCGTCTGCAGTACAGCTCCTTGATCTTCATCTGCACGGCGGGGCTGCAGCCGGCTTTCAGGAGATGCAAGGCCATGGTTAACAGCTCATGTTTTCGCCCATGTTTGTTGCGGCCCGCGTAACCTAGCAGAACCTGCAGCTCTGAAACGCGCAGGCTCATCACCATTTGCTGTGGAGGGGAGACAGAGAGAGACAGAGAGAGAAAGAGCGAGCGAACGAGAGAGAGAGAGAGAGAGAGAAAGAAAGAGAGCGAGCGAGCGAGAGAAAGAAAGAGAGCGAGTGAGAGAGAAAGAAAGAGAGCGAGTGAGAGAGAAAGAAAGAGAGCGAGAGAGAGAGAGAGACAGAGAGAGAAAGAAAGAGCGAGAGAGAGAGAGGCAGAGAGAGAGAGAGAGAGAGAGAGAGAGAGAGAGAGAGAGTGTGTTGAGTTAGGTTAAAGGAAATGAGTCTACAAAACTCCTGAAGTACTCCTTGCTTAAACCAACAAAGGTGCCTGGTCGGCGTAGCGTGAAACATGGACAACAGCGTAGGAGAAGTCTAATGATCAGTTGCCTCACACAGAAGAGCTTTAACTATCATTGCCAGTTTGTGAAGAATCCATGAAGGGAACGCAATGCGCCATTATTCCATCACTCAAGAAGATATACATTACACCTAAAAACCCAGTTAACTTTAATATACACCCTTTTTTAAATGTATTTTAAATTGTACCTTTATTTAACGAGGCAAGTCAGTTAAGAACAAATTCTTATTTTCAATGACGGCCTAGGAACAGTGGGCTAACTGCCTGTTCAGGGGCAGAACGACAGATTTTTACCTTGGCAGCTTGCAACCTTCCGGTTACTAGTCCAACGCTCTAACCACTAGGCTACCCTGCCGCCCCCAGACATCGTATTCTATGCATTCTTGCAGTTGTTTCACCTCAACAATAGTCCTACTGCTTTAGACTGGGTAGCCAAATAGCTTCATTTTGATTCATGATTTTGAATTTTCATGGCACAGATTAAGCTAAATCCATCAAATGAATGTGTAAACTATGTGATATAGGCTAATACGTATCACCAGCTCTCTCATATGGGTTGATGCAGGCCGAGTTTACACTACAGATAATTACATGTGGCGAGGGTGTGATATGAATTTCAATGAAGTGTTATCAGACCAGGTTCCTACCAGTACGACCTGTGGACTGGAACCAGTTCATGAGTGAGCTGATACTAATTCCATGGTAATGAGATGCAAATTGTTCATTATCTACAATAATGAAATGCCCATGCATATTAATAATGTATGTTCTCCATGCTATGGGTGGACATTCAGAGCAACTAACATCTCATTTGCTCTTGGGCTGGGAATTGCCAGGGACCTCACAATATGATACTTAGGTGCCGATACCACAGCGTTCATTTCATCAACAAAAATATTGACTATAATATAAAACAGACCCAGAAAAAAATATAGAAAATGAGACGAGAAAATGATCTCTATGACAAAAATCAGACTACTAAGTGGACTGGACAAGAGTTTCTGGAACGATTGAGCGCTTTTCAGTGATAAGCTCAATTAATATTAGCAGCAGCCCAGATGTGCAGCGCATTCAGCAGTGGGAAGGACACGTCACACCCAGCACACACAGCCTACATCAGCTGGTGAGCTGCAGGGGAGCAAGCGATGAGTGTGAAGTCAGGCAGACAGGCACAGCTTATAGTGTACACATCACACAGGCGACTCTCTTGCTTTTTACCTCCAGCCTTCTAGTTAGCTACCCTTTGGCTGCTTAAGAAACACAAGCTGCTTTACAAAATAAATAAAAAACAGCAGCATTGAGTTTAGTAGTAAAACAGCAGTCTGGCTATGTTTTTCTCTCCCTTGAGTAATCTAGAGAAAAGTAGGCCGTCTTTGAATTTGTAGTCACGCTCAGCCCCTCCCACTTTTCTCACTGTGTTTCATATACGGGTTTTATAGACAACGCCACCACGTCTCCCTCTTTTCCTCTGCGAACTGATCGATTCTAGACCTTATAGGCTACCGTACAAAAGACATGACCCATAATACTGACGCTATATCGGAGGGCCACGTTTTATATTCATAAAGCATATCACGGGCCATTCTAAAGCTAGGCTACTAGCGGACCGGATCGTTAACCATTTGTTTAGGCTACACCTTGTGCAGTTATGTTACCACATTAACTAGCTACAGCGAACAACCCGGGGAAAGCAATGTTATGGAACACTCAGAAAGAGGCTATGTAGAACACAAACACGCCTCTCTGACATGTTGAATAAGGAATAACGCCGGCTCTATTCATGGCATTTCTATGTGCCACGTTCTAAATGTTAGCATTTAGTTAGCATCCTATGAGGATTCCTTAGTAGTTGTTAGCATTTAGTTAGCATCCTATGAGGATTCCTTAGTAGTTGTTAGCATCCTATGAGGATTCCTTAGTAGTTGTTAGCATCCTATAAGGAGTCCTTAGTAGTTATTAGCATTTAGTTAGCATCCTATGAGGATTCCTTAGTAGTTGTTAGCATTTTGGTAAATTACACTTTTTGGGCTTTGAATATTAGCACTTTTTAAATAAATACCTACAGTCAACATGTGCACAAGGTCCAGCACAAGCTTCATTATGAGGTACTGGGTTACCCAAAACAGCAGTTTGAGACAGTCACACGTGTTTGTTTACAAAGAAGAACAACAAGCAAAGCTTATGGAGGGTGAGTCACTCCAGCAGCGCAACTTAAGTGAGGTGATAATGTGTGGTTCTGAAAGACTAAGGTAGCAGGATAACACTGGGTGTATCAGGGCTGTTTCAGACCACACCGGGTGGGTGTGGAATGAGGTGACAGGTCCACTGAGCAGCAGCTGTGTGTTTTCTTATGGAAAACAGCCCTCAGAAGCTCTAATGTAATAGGTTACATAATAATCAAATATATGGGTAAAATAGCAGATATGATGGCAGCACATAAGTCAACGTGACAGGCACACGCAGCACACACCCCTAGTATAACAAACGCCCTGGGCGTGGAATATTGGAGACTTGGATAGCCACCTTCATATCATTTATCTTAATGACAGGGGAGAGATAAAACCAGTGATTAAAACACAGAGCACTAAAACCTCCCCTGAGCTGCTACCCCCCCACACACACACTCCCAGTAGTCAACCACATACACAAGCTGAAGAGAGAGAGAGGGGGAAAGATAGAGAGAGTGCAAGAGACAGTGCTATGTTTCTCATGCGAATAAAGCCCATTGAATTGAGAGCAAGAGAGAGAGTGTGTATCTGTCTTTCTGAAATCTCTCATAACCCAGCTACCACTGACACTAGCCCTAGAAACCCTAACTGTAGCTTAGAATAGCCCAGCTATCACTGTGACACTAGCCCTAGAAACCCTATCTATCTTTAGCTTAGCATAGCCCAGCTACCACCAGCCCTAGAAACCCTAACTGTAGCTTAGAATAGCCCTGCTACCACTAACACCAGCCCTAGAAACCCTAACTGTAGCGTAGCATAGCCCAGCTACCACTAACACCAGCCCTAAAAACCCTAACTGTAGGTTAGAATAGCCCAGCTACCACTAACACCAGCCCTAGAAACCCTAACTGTAGCTTAGAATAGCCCAGCTATCACTAACACCAGCCCTAGAAACCCTAACTGTAGCTTAGCATAGCCCAGCTACCACTAACACCAGCCCTAGAAACCCTAACTGTAGCTTAGCATAGCCCAGCTACCACTAACTCTAGAAACCCTAACTGTAGATTAGCATAGCCCAGCTACCACTAACACTAGCCCTAGAAATGCTAACTGTAGATTAGCATAGTCCAGCTACCACTAACACTTGCCCTAGAAACCCTAACTGTACCTTAGCACAGCCTAACTACCACTGTGACACTAGCCCTACAAACCCTATCTAACTTTAGCTTAGCCCAGCTACCACTGACACTATCCCTAGAAACCCTGTCTAACTGTAGCTTAGTATAGCCCAGCTACCACGAACACTCACCCTAGAAACCCTAAAAGGGAACCCAAACCGGCTGGCGGTGCACTTGCTAGCTAATTTGTTCTATTTACCTAGCTTGCTGTTGCTAGCTAATTTGTCCTGGGATATAAACATTGAGTTGTTATTTTACCTGAAATGCACAAGGTCCTCTACTCCGACAATTAATCCACACATAAAACGGTCAACCAAATAGTTTCTAGTCATCTCTACTCCTTCCAGGATTTATCATCTTTGAATATATATGGTGATTGGCATCTAGACTTTCATAGTATTACCACGACGACCGGCAAAACAGTTTGTCTTTCAATCACCCACGTGGGTATAACCAATGAGGAGATGGCACGTGAGTACCTGCTTCTATAAACCTAACTGTAGCTTAGCATAGCCCAGCTACCACTAACACTAGCCCTAGAAACCCTATCCAACTGTTGCTTAGCATAGCCCAGCTACCACTAACACTAGCCCTAGAAACCCTATCCAACTGTAGCTTAGCATAGCCCAGCTACCACTAACACTAGCCCTAGAAACCCTAACTGTAGCTTAGCATAGCCCAGCTACCACTAACACTAGCCCTAGAAACCCTATCCAACTGTTGCTTAGCATAGCCCAGCTACCACTAACACTAGCCCTAGAAACCCTATCCAACTGTAGCTTAGCATAGCCCAGCTACCACTAACACTAGCCCTAGAAACCCTAACTGTAGCTTAGCATAGCACACACAGAACTGTACACATATTCCCCCCCCTTTACCACACTGCGGATGTGTAACATTCCTCCACTGACCTGAAGAAAAGTGAGGGAAAACAAATAGAGACAAAAACACTGGAGCCAGAGGAGGAGACAGACAGCAGGACAGAGCACTCTCTCTCTTTTCCTGACTCATCATACAAGGCCCAATCATCATATTTACAGTTACAGTAATTATCAGGACACTGTTTTGAAAGGAGGTCTGGTGTGGTTTTAGCACACAGGCCAAAACATCTGATGTCACACAGTCCTTTAGGCCATGCTGTGAGAGGAGTGATGGGTCCAGACTCCAAGCATGTAGCATCAATCCTAGCATCATGAGGATTTAGGCTATACAGCTATTAGCAAGGCCTACAACAGTGTTCCCAAAACTCCATCCTCAGGAACCCAAGGAGAGCACATTTTGGTTTGCGCCCTAACACTACACAGTTGATGATCAAAGCTTGATAATTAGCTAATTATATGAATCAGCTGTGTAGCGTTAGGGCAAAAACCAAAAAGGGGCCCCCCTGGGGGTCCCCAGGACTGAGTTTGGGAATCGCTGGCCTTATTGAGTAAGTCACACTTCACTCTGTCCTCTATTTTTACTGCAGCACATAGGCTACACTTCCTGTGCTTTCCTTATAAAATAAAGGAAATGTGTATGATAAGGCAGTAAAGCACACAGAAGATTCAGACACATAAATTCTAATTGAATCCAGCCTAACATACTGATATATCATATCTGACAGCGAAGTAACGCCCTCTGGCATTTCTGTCTCCAGCAGTTCAACTTTGATTTCTGGTCACACAGATGGGGTCTTAGAAAACACCTTCAATAACACAGAACAACACACATGTTGAAGACCTCTGCTAACTCGTAT
Source organism: Oncorhynchus mykiss (assembly GCF_013265735.2). Lineage (NCBI taxonomy): Eukaryota > Metazoa > Chordata > Actinopteri > Salmoniformes > Salmonidae > Oncorhynchus > Oncorhynchus mykiss. Next base: position 88,899,361 of record NC_048570.1, read on the forward strand.
TAACCTCTACATAGCACCCTAAAGAAAAGTAAAGGTATGACATATTTTACTATGTTACTGGTATGACTGTACAGACCGGTTTGAGTTTTTACTTTACCTTCTATAAAAAAGGTATTTAAAATGATTGGTTTGTTAAATGGATACTCTTCTACTTGAGTCATCTCTCTCTCTCTCCATCAATTAAATTCAATTCAAGGGCTTTATTGGCATGGGAAACACATGTTAACATCGTCAAAGCAAGTGAAATAGATAAAAACAAAAGTGAAATAAACAATAAAAAATGAACAGTAAACATTACTCCTAAAAGTTCCAAAAGAATAAATAAATTTCAAATGTAATATTTAAGCAATAAGGCCCAATGCGTCGTGCCTAAGAACAGCCCTTAGCCGTGGTATATTGGCCATATACCCACAAACCCCCGAGGTGCCTTATTGCTATTATGAACTGGTTACCAACGTAATTAGAGCAGTAAAAACAAATGCTTTGTCATACCCGTGGTATACGGTCTGATATACCACGGCTGTCAGCCAATCAGCATTCAGGGCTCTAACCATCCAGATATATATATATATATATATATATATAATATATATATATATATACACACAGTGTTGTAATGATGTGCAAATAGTTATAAGTTAAACAGGGAAAATAAATATGGGTTGTATTTTCAATGGTGTTTGTTCTTCACTGGTTGACCTTTTCTTGTAGCACAAGGTCATACATCTGGCTGCTGTGATGGCACACTGTGGTATTTCAACCAAGAGATACAAGAGTTTATCAAAATTGCATTTGTTTTTCTTAATTCTTTGTTGGTCTGTGTAATCTGAGGGAAATGTGTGTCTCTAATATGGTCATACAATTGGGCAGGAGGATAGGAATTGCAGCTCAGTTTCCACCTCATGTTGTGGGCAGTGTGCATATAGCCTGTCTTCTCTTGAGAGCCAGTTCTGCCTACAGTGGCCTTTCTCAATAGCAAGGCTATGCTCACTGAGTCTGTACATAGTCAAAGCTTTCCTTAAGTTTGGGTCAGTCACAGTGGTCAGGTATTTTGCCACTGTGTACTCTCTGTTTAGGGCCTAATAGCATTCTCGTTTCCTCAGATTTTTTTGTAAATTCTTTCCAATGTATCAAGTAATTATCTTTTTGTTTTCTCATGATTTGGTTGGGTCTAATTGTGTTGCTGTCCTGGGGCTCTGTGGGGTGTGTTTGTGAACAGAGCCCCAGGACCAGCTTGCGTAGGGGACACTTATTCAGGTTCATCTCTCTGTAGGTGATGGCTTTGTTATGGAAGGTTTAGGAATCACTTCCTTTTAGGTGATTGTAGTATGTAACGACCCTTTATCGATTTTGATAATTACTGGGTAATTAGGCCGATACATTATTTGGTGTTTGACGATGTACACGGAGGATATTTTAGGATAATTCTGCATGCAGAGTCTCACTAAAATAAATTGTAAGCTGAATATGCTAAATCGCTAATTAGTAAGCAAAAGTAGCTAGCTAATACAGCCTGATAACAGTGCTTGTGTAGGCCTAAATCAGCATGTTTGTGCAACAGTATTTTCTAAATCAGAGAGGAATAGGCAAAGCATAAATGTTGGCTACATGAAGTACGAGAAAACATTTATTGTAGACAAAGATTATAAGTTCCCACTCTCCTGGGTAACACTGACCAACACTTTGGTTCCTACCCTGTCAAAGTAATAAATCCACAGAGATCCTATTAGTATAATAATTCCTAATTCCCTGGCTTTTTCATTCGTTGTCATGTCAAACACCATATTCAGTGACCGCTTTTACATTCTAACTATAGAATTATGATAATCATCATTATATTTCCAGGATTCCAACATCTCAAGTGTTCTGATCTAAATCGCAAATTGCAATATTTGGTTAAAAATCAGGCTAGATTTTTTTTGCCCATATCGTGCAGCTCTACGTGGCACTTTTTGTTGAAGTTTGATTGAACAGTGTAAAACAATCAGAATGGAGAAATTGCCAATGAAATCCCATAATGTCTGTGTTGCCACCCAGGCATCATGCACAACTCATGAAGCAAATGTAAAACTTATATTATTTAAAATACCGTCAAATGTGAAGAAGGAAAAAAAATGGTGATATGATATTTTGGCCATATCGCCCTATACTAAACTATTTTTAACTCTACTGTCCGGTCCTGCACTGCACTCTCCTGTGCTCTACTCTGCTGTCCAAACTTGTGAAACAGATTTGGTGGGGTCAGGACAACCCAAATTTGGTCTTAACGTCTGCACAGTTCTTCCAGTAAATGTGTTTTGGTAAAATGTTCAGTGGAAATGTTAAAAGGTGTCATTGTTCATAGAGTTGTATGGTTTGTTTAACTTAGCAATCATTAGTTGTTTGTTTGTCATACATTTCAAATGAAAAATCAGCGTCTCAGCGTCTGTTACCTTGGAATTGCCCTGGTGTATTTTCTATAGGTTGAGGGGGAGTAGAGTAGAGTGCTAGTGAGCATTCATTCCTTTGGAGTGTGGGAAGGAGGGAGAGAGGGAAGGAAGGAGGGAAGGAAGGAGAGAGGGAAGGATACAAGCAGCGGAGCTCCCAAAACAAATTAAATTCTCCACAGCTCCTGTGAAAACAGAGGCAATCATGAGGAGCTATGGCGAGGTAGGGTGAAGGAGCAGGTGTGAGGAGCGCTGGAGAGGTAGGTTGAAGGGGCAGGCGTGAGGAGCGCTGGAAAGGTAGGGTGAAGGAGCAGGGGTGAGGAGCGCTGGAGAGGTAGGGTGAAGGAGCAGGGGTGAGGAGCGCTGGAGAGGTAGGGTGAAGGAGCAGGGGTGAGGAGCACTGGAGAGGTAGGGTGAAGGGGCAGGCGTGAGGAGCGCTGGAGAGGTAGGGTGAAGGGGCAGAGGTGAGGAGCGCTGGTGAGGTAGGGTGAAGGAGCAGGAGTGAGGAGCACTGGAGAGGTGGGGTGAAGGAGCAGGTGTGAGGAGCGCTGGAGAGGTAGGTTGAAGGAGCAGGTGTGAGGAGCGCTGGAGAGGTAGGGTGAAGGGGCAGGCGTGAGGAGCGCTGGAGAGGTAGGGTGAAGGGGCAGGCGTGAGGAGCGCTGGAGAGGTAGGGTGAAGGGGCAGGCGTGAGGAGCGCTGGAGAGGTAGGGTGAAGGGGCAGGCGTGAGGAGCGCTGGAGAGGTAGGGTGAAGGGGCAGGCGTGAGGAGCGCTGGAGAGGTAGGGTGAAGGGGCAGGCGTGAGGAGCGCTGGAGAGGTAGGGTGAAGGGGCAGGAGTGAGGAGCACTGGAGAGGTAGGGTGAAGGGGCAGGCGTGAGGAGCGCTGGAGAGGTAGGGTGAAGGAGCAGGCGTGAGGAGCGCTGGAGAGGTAGGGTGAAGGGGCAGGCGTGAGGAGCGCTGGAGAGGTAGGGTGAAGGGGCAGGCGTGAGGAGCGCTGGAGAGGTAGGGTGAAGGGGCAGGCGTGAGGAGCGCTGGAGAGGTAGGGTGAAGGGGCAGGCGTGAGGAGCGCTGGAGAGGTAGGGTGAAGGGGCAGGAGTGAGGAGCACTGGAGAGGTAGGGTGAAGGGGCAGGAGTGAGGAGCACTGGAGAGGAAGTGTGAAGGGACAGGCATGAGGAGAGCTGGTCTGGGACAGTATAAGAGCCTAGAGCAGCCTACTATTTAACAGAACTGAGTAGCCTAGATATGGCCAGCGACACCCGTCTATTCACTACTTACACACTGATATCCATGTCTGGGTCAGCAGAGACCATAGCTCTAAGACATCTATGCAACGTAGGCCCTGGTCTATTTGCATGTAGGCCAAGCATCAAAACATACAATAGGTCAAGCATCAAAACGTACAGTAGTACAATAGGCCAAGCATCAAAACGTACAATAGGCCAAGCATCAAAACGTACAGTAGTACAATAGGTCAAGCATCAAAACGTACAGTAGTACAATAGGCCAAGCATCAAAACGTACAGTAGTACAATAGGCCAAGCATCAAAACGTACAGTAGTACAATAGGCCAAGCATCAAAACGTACAGTAGTACAATAGGCCAAGCATCAAAACGTACAGTAGTACAATAGGCCATTTAATTAAGTTTTTTTTTAAACGCTGCAGATGAGAAGGTGTCACCAAATGTGAACTCCACAATGTAACTATATGGAATATAGAGCACGGAGAACAACTAAGGACTGCTGCTGTGGCAGGTCTGATTCTTCAGCAGAACACCAGCGTTCAGTGGAGAGTTACAGACAGAGCTACAGACAGAGACACAGAGAACTACAGACAGAGACACAGACAGAGCGAGAGAGAGAGACACATACAGAGCTACAGACAGAGAGAGAGAGCAATCACACCAGCAAGATTAGTGACCTGTTGCCACAAGAAAAGGGCAACCAGTGAAGAACAAACACCATTGTAAATACAACCCATATTTATGTTTATTTATTTTCCCTTTCGTACTATAACTATTTGCACATCATTACAACACTGTATATATACACATAATATGACATTTGAAATGTCCTTATTATTTTTGGAACTTTTGTAAGTGTAATGTTTACTGTAAATTTTTCAATTTCACTTTTGTTAATTATCTATTTAACTTGCTTTGGCAATGCAAACATACATTTCCCATGCCAGTAAAGCCCTTGAATAGAATTGAGAGACAGAGAAACAGAGATCAGACCTATGCCCCTCCTGCCCACCCCATGCCCCCACTCCAGCAAAGAGGGCTTCAACATGAGTCACACAGACGGCCTGAGGTCATCTGCCTTTGGCCTAAAGAGCAGGAACCTGGACATTACCAAAGAAATTAGAAATACAGACATAATCATCCTGCGAGAATTATGGTATAGATGAGACGGACCCACTGGTTGCCCTCTAGGTTACAGAGAGCTGGTAGTCCCATCCACCAAACTACCAGGTGTGAAACAGGGAAGGGACTCAGGGGGTACGCTAATTTGGTATAGAGCAGCCCTAACTCACTCTATTAAATTGATCAAAATAATAATATTTTGGCTAGAAATTCTAAAGGAAATGATCTCAACAGAGAAATGTCCTCCTGTGTGCTACCTATATCTCCCCAATAGAATCCCCATACTTTAATGAAGACAGCTTCTCCATCCTGGAGGGGGAAATCAATCATTTCCAGGCCCAGGGGCATATGTACTAGTCTGTGGTGACCTAAATGACAGAACTGGACAAGAACCTGACACCCTCAGCACACAGGGGAACAAACACCTACCTGGAGGTGACAGCATTCCATCCCCCATGTGGCCCCGTAGGCACAACTACGACAACATCACCAACAGAAACAGGTCACAACTCCTGCAGCTTGGTCACACGCTGGGTCTGTACATAGTCAACGGTAGGCTTCGAGGGGACTCCTATGGTAGGTACACCTATAGCTCTGTTACATCCTGGGTCTGTACATAGTCAACGGTAGGCTTCGAGGGGACTCCTATGGTAGGTACACCTATAGCTCTGTTACATCCTGGGTCTGTACATAGTCAACGGTAGACTTCGAGGGGACTCCTATGGTAGGTACACCTATAGCTCTGTTACATCCTGGGTCTGTACATAGTCAACGGTAGGCTTCGAGGGGACTCCTATGGTAGGTACACCTATAGCTCTGTTACATCCTGGGTCTGTACATAGTCAACGGTAGGCTTCGAGGGGACTCCTATGGTAGGTACACCTATAGCTCTGTTACATCCTGGGTCTGTACATAGTCAACGGTAGGCTTCGAGGGGACTCCTATGGTAGGTACACCTATAGCTCTGTTACATCCTGGGTCTGTACATAGTCAACGGTAGACTTCGAGGGGACTCCTATGGTAGGTACACCTATAGCTCTGTTACATCCTGGGTCTGTACATAGTCAACGGTAGGCTTCGAGGGGACTCCTATGGTAGGTACACCTATAGCTCTGTTACATCCTGGGTCTGTACATAGTCAACGGTAGGCTTCGAGGGGACTCCTATGGTAGGTACACCTATAGCTCTGTTACATCCTGGGTCTGTACATAACGGTAGGCTTCGAGGGGACTCCTATGGTAGGTACACCTATAGCTCTGTTACATCCTGGGTCTGTACATAGTCAACGGTAGGCTTCGAGGGGACTCCTATGGTAGGTACACCTATAGCTCTGTTACATCCTGGGTCTGTACATAGTCAACGGTAGGCTTCGAGGGGACTCCTATGGTAGGTACACCTATAGCTCTGTTACATCCTGGGTCTGTACATAGTCAACGGTAGGCTTCGAGGGGACTCCTATGGTAGGTACACCTATAGCTCTGTTACATCCTGGGTCTGTACATAGTCAACGGTAGACTTCGAGGGGACTCCTATGGTAGGTACACCTATAGCTCTGTTACATCCTGGGTCTGTACATAGTCAACGGTAGGCTTCGAGGGGACTCCTATGGTAGGTACACCTATAGCTCTGTTACATCCTGGGTCTGTACATAGTCAACGGTAGGCTTCGAGGGGACTCCTATGGTAGGTACACCTATAGCTCTGTTACATCCTGGGTCTGTACATAGTCAACGGTAGACTTCGAGGGGACTCCTATGGTAGGTACACCTATAGCTCTGTTACATCCTGGGTCTGTACATAGTCAACGGTAGGCTTCGAGGGGACTCCTATGGTAGGTACACCTATAGCTCTGTTACATCCTGGGTCTGTACATAGTCAACGGTAGGCTTCGAGGGGACTCCTATGGTAGGTACACCTATAGCTCTGTTACATCCTGGGTCTGTACATAGTCAACGGTAGGCTTCGAGGGGACTCCTATGGTAGGTACACCTATAGCTCTGTTACATCCTGGGTCTGTACATAGTCAACGGTAGACTTCGAGGGGACTCCTATGGTAGGTACACCTATAGCTCTGTTACATCCTGGGTCTGTACATAGTCAACGGTAGGCTTCGAGGGGACTCCTATGGTAGGTACACCTATAGCTCTGTTACATCCTGGGTCTGTACATAGTCAACGGTAGACTTCGAGGGGACTCCTATGGTAGGTACACCTATAGCTCTGTTACATCGTGGGTCTGTACATAGTCAACGGTAGGCTTCGAGGGGACTCCTATGGTAGGTACACCTATAGCTCTATTACATCCTGGGTCTGTACATAGTCAACGGTAGACTTCGAGGGGACTCCTATGGTAGGTACACCTATAGCTCTGTTACATCCTGGGTCTGTACATAGTCAACGGTAGACTTCGAGGGGACTCCTATGGTAGGTACACCTATAGCTCTGTTACATCCTGGGTCTGTACATAGTCAACGGTAGGCTTCGAGGGGACTCCTATGGTAGGTACACCTATAGCTCTGTTACATCCTGGGTCTGTACATAGTCAACGGTAGACTTCGAGGGGACTCCTATGGTAGGTACACCTATAGCTCTGTTACATCCTGGGTCTGTACATAGTCAACGGTAGACTTCGAGGGGACTCCTATGGTAGGTACACCTATAGCTCTGTTACATCCTGGGTCTGTACATAGTCAACGGTAGGCTTCGAGGGGACTCCTATGGTAGGTACACCTATAGCTCTGTTACATTCTGGGTCTGTACATAGTCAACGGTAGACTTCGAGGGGACTCCTATGGTAGGTACACCTATAGCTCTGTTACATCCTGGGTCTGTACATAGTCAACGGTAGACTTCGAGGGGACTCCTATGGTAGGTACACCTATAGCTCTGTTACATCCTGGGTCTGTACATAGTCAACGGTAGGCTTCGAGGGGACTCCTATGGTAGGTACACCTATAGCTCTGTTACATCCTGGGTCTGTACATAGTCAACGGTAGACTTCGAGGGGACTCCTATGGTAGGTACACCTATAGCTCTGTTACATCCTGGGTCTGTACATAGTCAACGGTAGACTTCGAGGGGACTCCTATGGTAGGTACACCTATAGCTCTGTTACATCCTGGGTCTGTACATAGTCAACGGTAGGCTTCGAGGGGACTCCTATGGTAGGTACACCTATAGCTCTGTTACATCCTGGGTCTGTACATAGTCAACGGTAGACTTCGAGGGGACTCCTATGGTAGGTACACCTATAGCTCTGTTACATCCTGGGTCTGTACATAGTCAACGGTAGGCTTCGAGGGGACTCCTATGGTAGGTACTAGAGGTCGACCGATTATGATTTTTCAACACCGATACCGATTATTGGAAGACCAAAAAAAGCCGATACCGATTAGCCAATTTTTATTTATTTATTTGTAATAATGACAATTACAACAATACTGAATGAACATTTATTTTAACTTCATATAATACATCAATAAAAATCAATTTAGCCCCAAATAAATAATGAAACATGTTCAATTTGGTTTAAATAATGCAAAAACAAAGTGTTGGAGAAGTAAAAGTGCAGTATGTGCCATGTAAGAAAGCTAACGTTTAAGTTCCTTGCTCAGAACATGAGAACATATGAAAGCTGGTGGTTCCTTTTAACATGAGTCTTCAATATTCCCAGGTAAGAAGTTTTAGGTTGTAGTTAATATAGTTATTATAGGACTATTTCTCTCTATACCATTTGTATTTCATATACCTTTGACTATTGGATGTTCTTATAGGCACTATAGTATTGCCAGTGTAACAGTATAGCTTTCATCCCTCTCCTAGCCCCTACCTGGGCTCGAACGAGGAACACATCGACAACACCCACTCCAAGTCTCAGAGCGAGTGACGTTTGAAACGCTTTAAGCACCAGCTGTCAGAGCAGCTCACAGATCACTGCACTTGTTCATAGCCCATCTGTATACAGCCCTCGTTCTAGCTACCTCATCCCCATACTGTATTTATTTATTTTGCTCATTTTGCATCACAGTATCTCTACTTGCACATCCATCTTTTGCACATCTACCATTCCAGTGTTTAATTGCCGTATTGTAATTACTTCGCCACCTTGGCCCATTTATTGCCTTAACTCTCTTATTTGACCTTATTTGCACTCACTGTATATATACTTTTTTCCTCCTACTGTATTATTGACTGTATGTTTTGTTCATTCCATGTGTAACTCTGTGTTGTTGTATGTGTCGAACTGCTATGCTTTATCTTGGCCAGGTTGCAGTTGCAAATGAGAACTTGTTCTCAACTTGCTTACCTGGTTAAATAAAGGTGTTCTCAACTAGCCTACCTGGTTAAATAAAGGTGTTCTCAACTAGCCTACCTGGTTAAATAAAGGTGTTCTCAACTAGCCTACCTGGTTAAATAAAGGTGTTCTCAACTAGCCTACCTGGTTAAATAAAGGTGTTCTCAACTAGCCTACCTGGTTAAATAAAGGTGTTCTCAACTAGCCTACCTGGTTAAATAAAGGTGTTCTCAACTAGCCTACCTGGTTAAATAAAGGTGTTCTCAACTAGCCTACCGGGTTAAATAAAGGTGTTCTCAACTAGCCTACCTGGTTACATAAAGGTGTTCTCAACTAGCCTACCGGGTTAAATAAAGGTGTTCTCAACTAGCCTACCTGGTTAAATAAAGGTGTTCTCAACTAGCCTACCGGGTTAAATAAAGGTGTTCTCAACTAGCCTACCTGGTTAAATAAAGGTGTTCTCAACTAGCCTACCTGGTTAAATAAAGGTGTTCTCAACTAGCCTACCTGGTTAAATAAAGGTGTTCTCAACTAGCCTACCGGGTTAAATAAAGGTGTTCTCAACTAGCCTACCTGGTTAAATAAAGGTGTTCTCAACTAGCCTACCGGGTTAAATAAAGGTGTTCTCAACTAGCCTACCTGGTTAAATAAAGGTGTTCTCAACTAGCCTACCTGGTTAAATAAAGGTGTTCTCAACTTGCTTACCTGGTTAAATAAAGGTGTTCTCAACTAGCCTACCTGGTTAAATAAAGGTGTTCTCAACTAGCCTACCTGGTTAAATAAAGGTGTTCTCAACTAGCCTACCTGGTTAAATAAAGGTGTTCTCAACTAGCCTACCGGGTTAAATAAAGGTATATATAAAAAAAATATGTAAAAATGTTGGCAAAATCGGCGCCCAAAATTACCGATTTCCAATTGTTATGAAAATTTGAAATCGGCCCTAATTAATCGGCCATTACAATTAATCGGTCGACCTCTAGTAGGTACACCTATAGCTCATCTCTTGACAGTAGTATTGAAGACCACTTTATCACTGACCTCAACCCAGAGTCTCTCAAAGTCAGTCCACTGACACCCCTATCAGACCACAGCAAAATCGCAATCTACTTGAACAGAGTAGTCTACTTGCTCAATCATGACGCATCAAAGCCAAAGGAACTGAATAATGTTAAGAAATGCTATAGATGGAAGGGAAGTAGTGTGGAAACCTACCAAAAACAATTAGGCAACAACAAATGAAATCCCTTGTAGTCAACTTCCTGGACAAAACGTTCCACTGTAATAGTGAAGGTGTAACCTTGGCAGTGGAAAACCTAAACAGTATAGTTGACCTCTCAGCTTCACTATCAAATCTAGACATTTCTAAAAGAAAACCTAAGAAAATGAACAACAATGACAAATGGTTTGATGAAGAATGCAAAAACCTAAGAAAGATGTGGAGAGACCTATCCAACCAAAAACATAGAGACCCAGAAAACCTGAGCCTACGCTTTTACTATGGCGAATCACTAAAACAATACAGAAAACCTGAGCCTACGCTTTTACTATGGCGAATCACTAAAACAATACAGAAAACCTGAGCCTACACTTTTACTATGGCGAATCACTAAAACAATACAGAAAACCTGAGCCTACGCTTTTACTATGGCGAATCACTAAAACAATACAGAAAACCTGAGCCTACACTTTTACTATGGCGAATCACTAAAACAATACAGCAAACCTGAGTCTACGCTTTTACTATGGTGAATCACTAAACAATACAGAAAACCTGAGCCTACGCTTTTACTATGGCGAATCACTAAAACAATACAGAAAACCTGAGCCTACGCTTTTACTATGGCGAATCACTAAAACAATACAGAAAACCTGAGCCTACGCTTTTACTATGGCGAATCACTAAAACAGTACTGAAATAGACTACGGGAAAAAGAAGTAACAGCACGTCAGAAATCAGCTCAATGTAATTGAAGAATCCATAGACTAACCACTTCTTGGAAAATTGGAAAACACTAAACAAAACGAAGAGTTGGTGCCCTCACATATTGACTCTGTACCGGTACCACCTGTATATAGCCTCTCTACTGTTATTTTCACTTTACTGTTTAGGTTGGTTTTTTTTCTTTACTTATCCATTGTTTACCTAATACCAATTTTTTATTCAAAATGTCACTGTTGGTTAGGGCTTGTAAATAAGCATTTCACTGTAAGGTCTACACAAGGTTGTATTCGGCGCACGTGATAAATGAAACCATCAAATATACAGACTACAAATTACAATTGGCTACACATAAACTCTTTAACATCATCCTCAGCTCTGACCTTTCCCCCAATATTTGGAACCAAGGACTGATCAACCCAATGTACAAAAGTGTAGACAAATTTGACCCTAATAACTACCATGGGATATGTGTCAACAGTAACCTTGGGAAAATCCTCTGCATTTTCATTAACAGCAGACTCGTACATTTCCTCAGTGAAAACATTGTACTGAGCAAATGTCAAATTGACTTTTTACCAAATTACCGTACGACAGACCACATATTCACCCTGCACACCCTAATTGACAAACAAACCAAAACAAAGGCAAAGTCTTCTTGTGCTTTGTTGATTTAAAAAAAGCTTGACTCAATTTGGCATGAGGATCTGCTATTCAAATTGATGGAAAGCTGTGTTGGGGGAAAAACATACAACATTATAAAATCCATGTACACAAACAAGTGTGCGGTTAAAATGGGCAAATATTTATTCCCACAAGGCCGTGGGGTGAGACAGGGATGCAGCTTGAGCCCCACCCTCTTCAACATATATATCAACGATTTGGCGAGGGCACTAGAACAGTCTGCAGCACCCGGCCTCACCCTACTAGAATCTAAAGTCAAATGTCTACTGTTTGCTGATTATCTAGTGTTACTATCCCCAACCAAGGAGGGCCTACAGCAGCACCTAGATCTTCTGCACAGATTCTGCCAGACCTGGGCCCTGACAGTAAATCTCAGTAAGACCAAAATAATGGTGTCCCAAAAAAGGTCCAGTTGCCAGGACCACAAATACAAATGTAATTTAGACACAGTTACCCTAGAGCACACAAAAAAACTATACACACCCCGGCCTGAACATCAGCGCCACAGGTAACTTCCACAAAGCTGTGAACGAACTGAGAGACAAGGCAAGAAGGGCATTCTATGCCATCAAAAGGAACATAAAATGTAACATACAAAGTAGGATCTGGCAAAAAATACTTGAATCAGTTATAGAGCCCTTTATGGTTGTGAGGTCTGAGGGTCCACTCACCAACCAAAAATTCACCAAATGGAGACTCAGCATGCAGAATTCTGCTAAAATATCCTCAGTGTACATCGTAAAAACACCAAATAATGCATGCAGAGCAGAATTAGGCTGATATCCACTAATAATCAAAATCCAGAAAAGAGACGTTAAATTCTACAACAACCTTCCATAACAAAGCCATCACCTACAGAGAAATGAACCTAGAGAAGTCCCCTAAACAAGCTGGTCAACAGAGCCCCAGGACAGCAACACAATCAGACCCAACCAAATCACCAGAAAACAAAAAGAGAATTACTGAGTACAATCTGAGTAAACTAGAATGCTATTTGGAACTAAACAGAGAGTACACAGTGGCAGAATATCTGACCACAGTGACTGACCCACAGTTAAGGAAAGCTTTGACTATGTACAGACTCAGTGAGCATAGCCTTGCTATTGAGAAAGGCCACCGTAGGCAGGCTCAAGAGAAGACTGCCTATGTGCACTGAGTCTGTACATAGTCAAAGCTCTTATCCAGACTTAACACACAAAATGAGGTGGAAACTGATCTGCACCTCCTACTAAAATGTATTAGAGACACATATTTCCCTCAGATTACACAGATCCACAAAGACTCCCATATCAAGAGAGAGAGGCAGGGAGAGGAGATTGAGTGAGGCTGGGAGAGGAGATTGAGAGAGGCAGGGAGCAAGAGAGAGCGGGGGAGGGGTAGAGAGGGAGAGGGAGGGGTAGAGAGGGAGGGAGAGACAGAGTGGGAGAAAAAGTGCGAGAGGGGGAGGAAAGGAGATGGAGAGAGACCGAAAGAAAGGGAGGGAGGGAGGGAGCAGAAAAACAGAGCGAGAGGCAGAGAGAGAGAGGTAGTGGTTAGTGATAATAGTGAGGGGAGAGAGAGGTAGTGGTTAGTGATAATAGTGAGGGGAGAGAGTGGTAGTGGTTAGTGATAATAGTGAGGGGAGAGAGAGGTACTGGTTAGAGATAATAGTGAGGGAAGAGAGAGGTAGTGGTTAGTGTTAATAGTGAGGGGAGAGAGAGGTACTGGTTAGAGATAATAGTGAGAGACTGATATGGGTCCTACTCAGAGTGATACACTGCGTCAGAGGTTTAGATGTTACTAAACCTCCCCCACACAGAGACAACCGAGATGAAAACCCACGTGCACACCAACACGTTCACACATTAAAGTACGGACACATGCAACCCTCTGACACAGAAATGTAAAAGCCCTGACATGCACGTCCACATTTAGGCTAGCTCAAACACACAGGACTACTGACACACAGTCTGTCTCCTATCCAGACTGAACACACACCTGTTAGTGCCCTACCGTGTTGTAGCCCCCCTCCACAACAGATCCCGGAATGAAACCAACCAGACAGTAAAAAAGGGCCTTTGAAGGCGTAAGCAGACAGGCCAGTGCTCAGCTGCACGGCGACGGCAGCCTCTTTGAACGAACTGTTTCATCTGTCAGAAGAGGCAGCACGGGGCTATAGAACTGCTGGGGCTGGCAAATACACTGTGATGCCGGACTAGGGAGTCACTAGTGCTCTCACACACACACACACACACACACACACCAACCCATTCCAGTACATATGAAGGGGCCAGTAGCCAGTACTGGCACAACAGGTGCTTGCCCACTACAGAACAAACATACAAAGACCAAGCATGCAAAAAGAGTGTGCACACTGCACAATGCTAACACAATGCTAACACGTACAAAGCAGCCATGCACACAAGTCTAATGCCGCACACATTCAAGGCAGTGTCACGGAACCACATGCCTCCATACTCACTCACACTGTGTTAAGAATTATACTGAGACATTCAGCAGCCTACAAAAAGCTGGCATAGAAGAAGCTAGGTGAGATTGAAGTGATACAGCGTCCCTTCTGTCTGCCGAGGGGCTGATAGAGAAGAGAGGAAATGTTCAACTAAAAATGGCCACATTTTGGGTAGGCCATGATAGAGCTGCACAATCCATCCAATTCACATCTAAATCTAAATTCACATTATCCATCTAATTCACATCTAAATCCACATTCTCCATCTAATTCACATCTAAATCCACATTCTTCATCTAAATTCACATCTAAATCTAAATTCACATTCTCCATCTAATTCACATCTAAATTCACATTCCTCATCTAATTCACATGTAAATTCCCATCTAAATCTAAATTCACATTCTCCATCTAATTCACATCTAAATCCACATTCTCCATCTAATTCACATCTAAATTCACATTCTCCATCTAATTCACATCTAAATTCACATTCTCCATCTAATTCACATCTAAATCCACATTCTCCATCTAATTCACATCTAAATTCACATTCTCCATCTAATTCACATCTAAATTCACATTCTCCATCTAATTCACATCTAAATTCACATTCTCCATCTAATTCACATCTAAATCACAATATTGACATGTGCAATATCCATATCGCAAGAAATATTTTGAAAACGCCACTCAGCCGTGTGTAGCGTCAATTTTTAATAGTTTGGTCAGTTTGTCGTCTCTCTTCCTGCGGCTGCTTTCCACACACACCAAGCTCCGCCCCCTGCCACTCAAACGCGGAAGTTCCATCCTTCTCGCTGTTAAATTCACTAGAAGTTTGCATGCTGTTCTGTTAGGTCAAATGCAGGTCAACAGATTGTTCCAAACAAGAACGATCCCGCCTTCCACTTTGCTTCTTACTATAAATTATTATACTTCTATGATTTAAACAGTTCAAGTGTTTTGATCTATAATGCAAATCAATCGCACTCCCAATACTTGGTAAGAAAATAAATCATTTGCATCGAGTTTTTTTGGCCCATATCGTGCAGTCCTACCCTAGCCTGGGTGTTTGATTTTTGATTTTATTAGGATCTCTTT
The DNA here is from genome assembly GCF_013265735.2 of Oncorhynchus mykiss. NCBI lineage: Eukaryota > Metazoa > Chordata > Actinopteri > Salmoniformes > Salmonidae > Oncorhynchus > Oncorhynchus mykiss. The sequence goes on from NC_048570.1 coordinate 88,914,615, forward strand.
TAGTCCCCATTTGGACTAATCTTCCAAGAGTCCTTAGCATTAAAATACAATTTATAATACAAACACACTTTCACATATAACACACTATTACAAACATACATAATACACTAGCATAATGACCCAATAAATACTCAATCTAAAAATATATTGATTCTTCATCTACTATAGTCCCACAACATTTCTATATACTATATTTAAATTGTTTTTAAATAATGTTTAAACTTATATGTTAAATCTACCATTACCTATTTGAGATCTTTGTGATCAAATTTGCACTTTCCTTGGCTTGAAATTACAAAATGTGCCCGTGTGAAATCGGTTGATTCAACATGTCTGGTTTTTAAAACATTCTTCAAACAAAATTACCTTCACCTCGTTTTGATTGTCCATTGCTCGAAAAAGTGAAAATATTACATAACGTGATACACAACACAAAGCTCTTCTTTCAGGACAGAACAGACACTGGATTTCCAACACTTGATCTTCATCCTTGCCGTGTCTGAATCCTGGTTTAGGAAGGCCACCAAAAAATAGGAGATTTCCATACCCGACTACAACATTTTTCGTCAAGATAGAACTGCCAAAGGGGGAGGAGTTGCAATCTACTGCAGAGGGAGCTTGCAAAGTTCTCTCATACTTTCCAGGTCTATGCCCAAACAGATCCGAGTTTCTAATTTAAAAAAATAATCTCTCCAGAAATAAGTCTCTCACTGTTGCCTCCTGTTATTGACCCACCTCAGCCCCCAGCTGTGCTCTAGACACCATATGTGAATTGATTGCCCACCCCATCTATCTTCGGAGTTTGTTCTGTTAGGTGACCTAAATTGGGATATGCTTAACACCCCAGCAGTCCTACAATCTAAGCTAGATGCCCTCAATCTCACACAAATGATCAAGGAAACCACCAGGTACAACCCTATATCCGTAAACATGGGCACCCTCATAGATATTATCCTGACCAACTTGTCCTCCAAATACACCTCTGTTATTTTCAATCAGGATCTCAGCGATCACTGCCTCATTGTCTGGATCCGCTATGGGTCCACGGTCACACGACCACCCCTCATCACTGTCAAATGCTCCCTAAAACACTTCTGCGAGCAGGTCTTTCTAATCGACCTGGGCCAGGTATCCTGGAAGGATATTGACCTCATCCCGTCAGTCGAGGATGCCTGGTTGTTCCTTAAAAGTAATTTCCTCAGCACCACTTAAATAAGCATGCCCCTTTCAAAAAATGAAACAGATATAGCCCTTGGTTCACTCCAGACCTGTCTGCCCTTGACCAGCACAAAAACATCCTGTGGTGGACTGCAATAGCTAGGTAACACGGTCACCACCGATAAATCCATGACAATCAAACATTTCAAGAAGCATTTCTCTACGGTTGCCCATGCTTTCCTCCTGGCTACCCCAACCCCGGGCAACAGCTCCGCACCCCCTGCAGCTACTTACCCAAGACTCCCCTGCTTCTCCTTCACCCAAATCCAGATAGCATATGTTCTGAAAGAGCTGCAAAACCTGGACCAGTACAAATCAGCTAGACAATCTGGACCCTCTCTTTCTAAAATTATCCACTGCAATTGTTGCAACCCCTATTACCAGTTTGTTCAACCTCTCTTTCGTATCGCCCTAGATCCCTAAAGATTGGAAAGCTGCCGCGGTCATCCCCCTCTTCAAAAGGGGTGACACTCTAGACCCAAACTGTTACAGACCTATATCCATCCTGCCCTGCCTTTCTAAAGTCTTCGAAGGCCAATTTAATAAACAGATCACTGACCATTTAGAATCCCACCGTACCTTCTCCGCTGTGCAATCCGGTTTCCGAGCTGGTTATGGGTGCACCTCAGACACGCTCAAGGTACTAAACAATATCATAACCACCATCGATAAAAGACAGTACTGTGCAGCAGTCTTCATCGACCTAGCCAAGGCTTTCGACTTTGTCAATCATCATTCTTATCGGCAGCCTTGGTTTCTCTAATGACTGCCTCGCCTGGTTCACCAACTACTTCGCAGACAGAGTTCAGCGGGTACCTCTATGCAGACGACACCATTCTGAATACATCTGGCCCTTCTTTGGACACTGTGTTAACAAACCTTCAAACGAGCTTCAATGCCATACAACACTCCTTCCATGGCCTCCAACTGCTCTTAAACGCTAGTAAAACCAAATGCATGCTTTTCAACCGTTCGCTGCCCGCACCCGCCCGCCCGACTAGCATCACTACCCTGGACGGTTCTGACCTAGAATATGTGGACAACTAAAAAGAACTAGGTGTTTGGCTAGACTGTAAACTCTCCTTCCAGACTCATATTAAACATCTCCAATCCAAAATCAAATCTAGAATCAGCTTTCTATTTCGCAACAAAGCCTCCTTCACTCACGCCGCCAAACTTACCCGAGTAAAACTGACAATCCTACCAATCCTTGACTTCGGCAATGTCATCTACAAAATAGCTTCCTCTACTAAGCAAACTGGATGCAGTCTATCACAGTGCCATCCGTTTTGTTACCAAAGTCCCTTATACCACCCACCACTGTGACCTGTATGCTCTAGTCGGCTGGCTCTCGCTACATATTCGTCGCCAGACCCACTGGCTCCAGGTCATCTATATGTCTATGCTAGGTAAAGCTCCGCCTTACCTCAGCTCACTGGTCACGATAACAACACCCACCCGTAGCACGAGCTCCAGCAGGTATATCTCACTGGTCATCCCCAAAGCCAACACCTCCTTTGGCCGCCCTTCCTTCCAGTTCTCTGCTGCCAGTGACTGGAACGAATTGCAAAAATCACTGAAGCTGGAGACTTACATTTCCCTCACTAACTTTAACCATCAGCTATCTGAGCAGCTAACCGATCACTGCAGCTGTACACAGTCCATCTGTAAATAGCCCACCCAATCTACCTACCTCATCCCCATAATGTTTTTATTTACTATTCAGCTCTTTTGCACACCAGTATAACTACTTGCACATCATCATGTGCTCATCTATCACCCCAGTGTTAATCTGCTAAATTTTAATTACTTTGCTACTATGGTCTTTTTTATTGCCGTACCTCCTCACGCCATTTGCACACACTGTATATATACTTTTTCCCCCCTATTGTGTTATTGACTGTACGCTTGTTTATTCCATGTGTAACTCTGTGTTGTTGTTGGTGGTGTCGCACTGCTTGGCCAGGTGGCAGTTGTAAATGAGAACTTGTTCTCAACTAGCCTACCTGGTTAAATAAAAGGTGAAATAAAAAAAAATCCTAGTTCTTCCATTAACAGGAAGACAACAACTCTAGTAAGACAGGATATAGTATTATCACAGATTAGTCTGGGACAGGAATGGCCAGGGACCTCATGATATGTATGACATTATCGCCACTCTTAGGTGTCCCGATACGATATGTATGGTGATTCTCAGGATTCTATACGTATTGTGATTCTCAGGATTCTATACGTATTGTGATTCTCAGGATTCTATACGTATTGTGATTCTCAGGATTCTATACGTATTGTGATTCTCAGGATTCTATACGTATTGTGATTCTCAGGATTCTATACGTATTGTGATTCTCAGGATTCTATACGTATTGTGATTCTCAGGATTCTATACGTATTGTGATTCTCAGGATTCTATACGTATTGTGATTCTCAGGATTCTATACGTATTGTGATTCTCAGGATTCTATACGTATTGTGATTCTCAGGATTCTATATGTATTGTGATTCTCAGGATTCTATATGTATTGTGATTCTCAGGATTCTATATGTACTGTGATCCCATGCTGGGATTGAATTGCAATTCAATGTTCCAAACACATTGTTCACCATATGTCTGCTGCAGAGAGGAGAGAGAGTCATGACAAAACAAGTTTTGATCAGTCATGGAAATAAAAGTACTGATGTTTTGGTGCAGTTACAGAAAACTAGCGCAAAAATACGATATATATATATATATAGTCAAAAATAATATCCCGATATATTTTATTTATTTAACTAGGCGAGCTAGTTAAGAACAAATTCTTATTTACAATGACGGCTTACCCTGGCCAAACCCTAACGACGCTTGGCCAATTGTGCGCAGCCCTATGGGACTCCCAATCACGGCCGGTTGTGATACAACCTGGAATCGAACCAGGGTCTGTAGTGACGGCTCTAGCTCTGAGATGCAGTGCCTTAGACTGCTGTATAGATTTTACCCATCACTAAGAATAGTCACAGAGTACCAAAGACCGCATGCTTTTGGTTCCAGACAGGACCCAAAATCCCTCCATCAGTGTAATCTAGAGTTTTGCTGTGTTCTGTGGTCCACAACTTCAGGATAACCTTTGCCCAAACTCTAACCCAGCTGAACAGCCAGAGCCATGGAGGGATTAATGCATCCACACTACATCAGAAACACACACTGCACATCTCCTTGTCTGTTTTATACCGGGGGTCTTACTGGCTAACAGAGATACAGCTCCTCATTTCTAGCTAGGTGACTAGGAGATGAAACTGATTATGGCCTGCCAGACGGCGCGGCTCTGCAATGTGGGAGTGTGTGCTGTTATGGATGTGTGTGTGTGGCTGTTGTGGGGGTGGACTCTACCTGCCCATTATATAAAGCTCTGATAGAGAGAGTAGAGCTTTAGTCTGTGTACCAGCACCCCCCCACTCCATCCTCATCCTCCCTCCCTCCCCCTCCCACTATCCATCCTCCCATCTCTCAGCCTTCCAGATCCACTGGCTCGAGATCAACTCTGAAAATACCTCATTTCATTGTGCTCTCTGGGCATATTACACAGGCAGAGCACATTACTGTCTCAGGAGGAAGAAGCTAGCTACAGGAGAGACAGAGCATGTTACTGTCTTGGGAGAAAGGAGCTAGCTACAGGAGAGACAGAGCATGTTACTGTCTTGGGAGAAAGGAGCTAGCTACAGGAGAGACAGAGCATGTTACTGTCTCAGGAGGAAGGAACTAGCTACGGGAGAAAAGAACTAGCTACATGAGAAAGGAACTAGCTACGGGAGAAAGGAACTAGCTACATGAGAAAGGAACTAGCTACAGGAGAGACCGAGCATGTTACTGTCTCAGGAGAAAGGAGCTAGCTACAGGAGAGACGAAGCATGTTACTGTCTCAGGGGGAAGGAGCTAGCTACAGGAGAGACAGAGCACGTTACTGTCTCGGGAGAAATGATATAGCTACAGGAGAGACAAAGCATGTTACTGTCTCAGGAGGAAGGAGCTGGCTACAGGAGAGACAGAGCATGTTACTGTCTCAGGAGAAAGGAGCTAGCTACATGAGAAATGAACTAGCTACAGGAGAGACAGGGCATGTTACTGTCTCAGGAGGAAGGAACTAGCTACGGGAGAAAGGAACTAGCTACATGAGAAAGGTACTAGCTACAGGAGAGACAGAGCATGTTACTGTCTCAGGAGAAATGAGCTAGCTACAGGAGAGACAGCACGTTACTGTCTCAGGAGGAAGGAGCTAGCTACAGGAGAAATGAAGCATGTTACTGTCTCAGGAGAAAGGAGCTAGCTACATGAGAAAGGAACTAGCTACGGGAGAAAGGAACTAGCTACATGAGAAAGGTACTAGCTACAGGAGAGACAGAGCATGTTACTGTCTCAGGAGAAAGGAGCTAGCTACAGGAGAGACGAAGCATGTTACTGTCTCAGGAGGAAGGAGCTAGCTACAGGAGAGACGAAGCATGTTACTGTCTCAGGAGAAAGGAGCTAGCTACAGGAGAGACAGAGCATGTTACTGTCTCAGGAGAAAGGAACTAGCTACAGGAGAGACGAAGCATGTTACTGTCTCAGGAGGAAGGAGCTAGCTACAGGAGAGACAGAGCATGTTACTGTCTCAGGAGAAAGGAGCTAGCTACATGAGAAAGGAACTAGCTACGGGAGAAAGGAACTAGCTACATGAGAAAGGAACTAGCTACAGGAGAGACAGAGCATGTTACTGTCTCAGGAGAAAGGAGCTAGCTACAGGAGAGACGAAGCATGTTACTGTCTCAGGGGGAAGGAGCTAGCTACAGGAGAGACGAAGCATGTTACTGTCTCAGGAGAAAGGAGTTAGCTACATGAGAAAGGAACTAGCTACAGGAGAGACAGAGCATGTTACTGTCTCAGGAGGAAGGAACTAGCTACAGGAGAGACAGAGCATGTTACTGTCTCAGGAGGAAGGAGCTAGCTACAGGAGAGACAGAGCATGTTACTGTCTCAGGAGAAAGGAGCTAGCTACAGGAGAGACAGAGCATGTTACTGTCTCAGGAGAAAGGAACTAGCTACGGGAGAAAGGGACTAGCTACAGGAGAGACGAAGCATGTTACTGTCTCAGGTGGAAGGAGCTAGCTACAGGAGAGACGAAGCATGTTACTGTCTCAGGAGGAAGGAGCTAGCTACAGGAGAGACAGAGCATGTTACTGTCTCAGGAGGAAGGAACTAGCTACGGGAGAAAGGAACTAGCTACAGGAGAGCCAGAGCATGTTACTGTCTCAGGAGGAAGGAGCTAGCTACAGGAGAGACAGAGCATGTTACTGTCTCAGGAGGAAGGAACTAGCTACAGGAGAGACAGAGCATGTTACTGTCTCAGGAGGAAGGAACTAGCTACGGGAGAAAGGAACTAGCTACAGGAGAGACAGAGCATGTTACTGTCTCAGGAGAAAGGAACTAGCTACTGGAGAGACAGAGCATGTTACTGTCTCAGGAGGAAGGAACTAGCTACGGGAGAAAGGAACTAGCTACAGGAGACAGAGCATGTTACTGTCTCAGGAGGAAGGAGCTGGCTACAGGAGGAAGGAGCTAGCTACAGGAGAGACAGAGCATGTTACTGTCTCAGGAGGACGGAACTAGCTACGGGAGAAAGGAACTAGCTACAGGAGAGCCACAGCATGTTACTGTCTCAGGAGGAAGGAGCTAGCTACAGGAGAGACAGAGCATGTTACTGTCTCAGGAGGAAGGAACTAGCTACAGGAGAGACAGAGCATGTTACTGTCTCAGGAGGAAGGAACTAGCTACGGGAGAAAGGAACTAGCTACAGGAGAGACAGAGCATGTTACTGTCTCAGGAGAAAGGAACTAGCTACAGGAGAGACAGAGCATGTTACTGTCTCAGGAGGAAGGAACTAGCTACGGGAGAAAGGAACTAGCTACAGGAGAGAGAGCATGTTAATGTCTCAGGAGGAAGGAGCTGGCTACAGGAGGAAGGAGCTAGCTACAGGAGAGACAGAGCATGTTACTGTCTCAGGAGGAAGGAGCTAGCTACAGGAGAGACAGAGCATGTTACTGTCTCAGGAGGAAGGAGCTAGCTACGGGAGAAAGGAGCTAGCTACAGGAGAGACGAAGCATGTTACTGTCTCAGGAGGAAGGAGCTAGCTACAGGAGAGACAGAGCATGTTACTGTCTCAGGAGGAAGGAGCTAGCTACAGGAGAGACAGAGCATGTTACTGTCTCAGGAGGAAGGAGCTAGCTACAGGAGAGACAGAGCATGCTACTGTCTCAGGAGGAAGGAGCTGGCTACAGGACAGGAGAGACTAGTACTTCTACTACATCTACCAGGACAGTATGGAGACTTAAGGGAGGAGGATATTTCCCCTTTTCCTTTGAAGGATGTGCTTCAGACAAGACATACCTAGGCTGTAGCCTACGTCTGGCAGAAAGCCAGGTGTGCCACTTTGCCCCGGGCTACAAAAGTTTGGTCCCAGCATGCCCAGAGGCAGGGCTGATTTCTCAACCTCCGGCTAGACTGAGCAGCACAACGCAAGTCCAGACTTTGCCACGACCATGTTGTTTTTAACCTGAAACCAAAAGAGTTGAGTCAATGCTGCTAGTGTAATGTCAGTGTACAGGTTGCTGCTAGTGTACAGGTTGCTGCTAGTGTAATGTCAGTGTACAGGTTGCTGCTAGTGTAATGCCAGTGTACAGGTCGCTGCTAGTGTAATGTCAGTGTACAGGTTGCTGCTAGTGTAATGCCAGTGTACAGGTCGCTGCTAGTGTAATGTCAGTGTACAGGTTGCTGCTAGTGTAATGCCAGTGTACAGGTTGCTGCTAGTGTAATGTCAGTGTACAGGTTGCTGCTAGTGTAATGTCAGTGTACAGATTGCTGCTAGTGTACTGCTAGTGTACAGGTCGCTGCTAGTGTAATGCCAGTGGACAGGTTGCTGCTAGTGTAATGCCAGTGTACAGGTTGCTGCTAGTGTAATGTCAGTGTACAGGTTGCTGCTAGTGTAATGTCAGTGTACAGGTTGCTGCTAGTGTAATGTCAGTGTACAGGTTGCTGCTAGTGTACAGGTTGCTGCTAGTGTAATGCCAGTGTACAGGTTGCTGCTAGTGTAATGCTAGTGTACAGGTTGCTGCTAGTGTAATGCCAGTGGACAGGTTGCTGCTAGTGTAATGTCAGTGGACAGGTTGCTGCTAGTGTAATGTCAGTGTACAGGTTGCTGCTAGTGTAATGTCAGTGTACAGGTTGCTGCTAGTGTAATGCCAGTGGACAGGTTGCTGCTAGTGTAATGTCAGTGGACAGGTTGCTGCTAGTGTAATGTCAGTGTACAGGTTGCTGCTAGTGTAATGTCAGTGTACAGGTTGCTGCTAGTGTACAGGTTGCTGCTAGTGTAATGTCAGTGTACAGGTTGCTGCTAGTGTACAGGTTGCTGCTAGTGTAATGTCAGTGTACAGGTTGCTGCTAGTGTAATGTCAGTGTACAGGTTGCTGCTAGTGTAATGCCAGTGGACAGGTTGCTGCTAGTGTAATGTCAGTGTACAGGTTGCTGCTAGTGTAATGTCAGTGTACAGGTTGCTGCTAGTGTAATGTCAGTGTACAGGTTGCTGCTAGTGTAATGCCAGTGGACAGGTTGCTGCTAGTGTAATGTCAGTGTACAGGTTGCTGCTAGTGTACAGGTTGCTGCTAGTGTAATGTCAGTGTACAGGTTGCTGCTAGTGTACAGGTTGCTGCTAGTGTAATGCCAGTGGACAGGTTGCTGCTAGTGTAATGTCAGTGTACAGGTTGCTGCTAGTGTAATGTCAGTGTACAGGTTGCTGCTAGTGTACAGGTTGCTGCTAGTGTAATGCCAGTGTACAGGTTGCTGCTAGTGTACAGGTTGCTGCTAGTGTAATGCCAGTGTACAGGTTGCTGCTAGTGTAATGTCAGTGTACAGGTTGCTGCTAGTGTAATGCCAGTGGACAGGTTGCTGCTAGTGTAATGCCAGTGGACAGGTTGCTGCTAGTGTAATGCCAGTGTACAGGTTGCTGCTAGTGTACAGGTTGCTGCTAGTGTACAGGTTGCTGCTAGTGTAATGCCAGTGTACAGGTTGCTGCTAGTGTAATGCTAGTGTACAGGTCGCTGCTAGTGTAATGCCAGTGTACAGGTTGCTGCTAGTGTAATGCCAGTGTACAGGTTGCTGCTAGTGTAATGCCAGTGGACAGGTTGCTGCTAGTGTAATGCCAGTGTACAGGTTGCTGCTAGTGTAATGCCAGTGGACAGGTTGCTGCTAGTGTAATGCCAGTGGACAGGTTGCTGCTAGTGTAATGCCAGTGTACAGGTTGCTGCTAGTGTACAGGTTGCTGCTAGTGTAATGCCAGTGTACAGGTTGCTGCTAGTGTACAGGTTGCTGCTAGTGTAATGCCAGTGGACAGGTTGCTGCTAGTGTAATGCCAGTGTACAGGTTGCTGCTAGTGTACAGGTTGCTGCTAGTGTAATGCCAGTGTACAGGTTGCTGCTAGTGTACAGGTTGCTGCTAGTGTAATGCCAGTGGACAGGTTGCTGCTAGTGTAATGCCAGTGGACAGGTTGCTGCTAGTGTAATGCCAGTGTACAGGTTGCTGCTAGTGTAATGCCAGTGTACAGGTTGCTGCTAGTGTACAGGTTGCTGCTAGTGTAATGCCAGTGGACAGGTTGCTGCTAGTGTAATGCCAGTGTACAGGTTGCTGCTAGTATACAGGTTGCTGCTAGTGTAATGCCAGTGTACAGGTTGCT